>NC_137126.1:50093936-50183936 GCF_949319135.1 Squalius cephalus | reverse complement strand
ATACGCGATAAAAGGTTCTTCTCCATGTTGATCAGAGTGTTTGTCCTAACCAGGAGCGACGGCGACACGCGACGATTCTATTCTAGAAACGGTTTCTATTTTTCTGCGACGTCGCGCTGGAACAACAAACACAAAGTGTGGCGATGATGATCTCAGGCACTGTTTATGTGCTTTATTTAATGTTAAAAGCGTGTCATGTGACTCTGAACATCATTTAGTGCTCCAGCTTTGAGGCTGTAAAAGCAACAATGGATAATTCACCTCAGATCTTCAAATTAAACAAATGGAAACAAAAACGTTCAAACTGTGAACAAACAAGTGTATTTTTTGACAAAGATTACATTAGTAACTCAGTAGCCTATGTAGGCTATTTTATATAATGTTTAAATGGTGTAATATTTGTGAATTTGATTATGTAGCGATTTATCCATTTTCTTGCGAGTGCCGTCGAGATTACTCTCTGGTGCCGCGAGACTCCGCCCACACGCTGCTCTGATTGGCTGACTCCGCTCACCCGCTATTCTGATTGGCTGTGGGTTTGATTGATTTTGAGGCATTTCGCAGTCGCGTCGCGTCTAGTGTGGACAGACACATTATTTGTCGCTGGAATCTTATCGCATCGCGTCTGGTTAGGACACAGTGTTTCGGGTTTGGAACGGGTTAGTAAATGATGACAGAATTTTCATTTTTGGGTGAACTAACCATTGAATATTATGTTTGTTATGCTATCATAATAATAAAAACATAAAACAGTAGCCTATGCTGTAGAAATACAGTAGAAATATCAATGCTGCTATATAATGATTTTAACAAAATCCTCACACGTTGAATTTCATTGAAGTATCTTTATATGGCAGAAATAGCAAGATTATGTTATGAATTCAGCTATAGATTCAGAGTGAATCAATAAATTAATAAAAGCAAGTGCAAAGTGAAATGTTCATCTAAACTATTTGAAACAATATTTGCTAATATTTGTTGACATAATAAATACATGCAATTCTATGTGAACGATCAAACTGGTAGTTGTGTAGCCTGTCAATGGAGGGACAGAAATCTCTCAGATTTTATTAAAAAATATCTTCATTTATTTCGAAGATGAACAAAAGTCCTATGGGTTTGGAACGGGTTAGTAAATGATGACAGAACTTTCATTTTCGGGTGAAACTAACCATTGAAGATTATGTTTGGAATGGAATACTGCATGCAATCATAATAATAAAAACATGAAACAGTATAGAAATACAGTAGAAATATCAATGCTGCTATATAATGATTAACAAAATCCTCATATATTGGAAAAAGAAATTGAAGTATCTTTATATGGCATAAATAGAGTATGTTATGAATTCAGCTATTCAGAGTGAATTAATAAATTAATAAAATCAAGTGCAATGTGAAATGTTGATCTAAACTATTGGAGGTAATATTTATTGACATAATAAATATACATGCAATTCTATATGCTGAAATAGTGCAGATGCCGGTGCCTGAAGTGAAGGTCATCTCTGCTCTAGATTGATTTATTGATTAATTGATTTATTGATTGATTGATCTAGGCTCCGCCCCCTGCCAGCTGAATTGATTGAGCTCTTTGTTTGCAGGTATTGATTGTTTGGATGAATGTGTGTGTGTTGGTCACTGGGTGTGTTTCTCTCTCTCTCTCTCTCTCTCTCTCTCCTCTAGTCTCTGATGTGATGTTAGTTTGGAGAAGCTCGTCGTTCACACACATCATGGAAACACACTAAGATCAAGAGAAGCTTTACACACACAGATACGGTATGTGCGTTTCAGTTTTCTCTCAGGTTAGATGTCTGGAGTCTGTGTCTGTACGGTCAGTGGTAGTGGACACATAACACGGACTTTGCTTTAGGAATGCCGTGTGTGAAGAGTCTTTAGTGAAATGTATATTTTAGATGCTGTATAATGTATATGGTTTTCAGCTTTTCTCCTTTTGTGCAGTTTCTGACATGTTTTAAAGTACAGATCTTGTTGTTGTTTGCTTGTCTGTCATGATGATCATGTTCTCCAGCATGATTAGATGTTTTTGAGATGAGCTTCAGTGGAAGAAGAAAATGTGTAAAAAAGGTCTGAGTCACATGATCAATCACACATGCATTTGATTACATGCACATTTTTTTGTTTATGATTAATTTTTTTGTCTGTTCAGGGATGCGTTATATTGGAGTCAGAATCTGATCACGTCCTTGTCCAGTTTTTGTCTTTTTATGTATATTTGACTGAAATCATAAACATTTCCATCACATATTTCCATACTGAAGCTGTGTGATGTAAATCAGACTTTTTTTTTTCAGTGTCTCGTGAGTTTTGAGCTCGTTCTTCATATTTGCTCTTATAAAGACTTTGGTCATTGTCAAATCTGAGGATTGTATATATTCATCTATCTGAATATATACAAAATATATTACTAAATATACAAAATATATTACTAAAAATATAAATATGCAAAATGTATTCCTAAACATAAATTTACTAAAATGTAAATAATAAATATACTAAATATACCAAAATATGTTACTAAATATAAATGCACCAAATATATTGCTAAAAATAAATATATAAATTAAATATACCAAATATATTATAAATATTGTAAATATACTACTAAATATAAATGTAAGTATCCTAAATATATTACTAAATATAAATATATATATTACTAAATATAAATGTAAATATACTAAATATAAATTGACTATGCCAAATATATTATTAAATATAAATATTCTGAATATACTACTATATATAAATGTAATATCTTAAATATATTAGTAAATATACTAAATATAAATTATATAACTATACCAAATATATTAATAAATAATATAAATGTTCTGAATATACTACTATATAAAAATGTAATATCTTAAATATATTACTAAATATAAATAAGTACTAAATATATTACTAAAAATATATATATACTAAATATATTAATAAATGTAAATGTAAACATTCTAAATATATTACTAAATATACCAAATATATTAATAAATGTAAATGTAAATATTCTAAATATATTACTAAATATAAATAAGTACTAAATATATACCAAATATATTACTACATATAAATGTAAATATTCTAAATATATTACTATATACTGTATAAATGTAAATATTCTGAATGTATTACTAAATGTAAATATTCCAGATATATTACTGAATATAAGTGTAAATATTCCAGATATATTACTGAATATAAGTGTAAATATTACAGATATATTACTGAATATAAATGTAAATATTACAGATATATTACTGAATATAAATGTAAATATTCCAGATATATAAGTGTAAATATTCCACATATATTACTGAATATAAGTGTAAATATTACAGATATATTACTGAATATAAATGTATTTATGTTAAGCATTAGTTCTTCTGTTCTATGAACTGACTGAAGATGATAATGAAGCCTCTCGCTCATTTTCAGCTCTGATGGTCTGGATATGATGAGGATGATGAAGATGTTTGCCAGTAGAGACATTCGTGACCTTCATCATCTGGAAGAGGAAGTGCAGAGACTTCAGGAAGTCCAGGAGAGATCAGCCAATCACATCGCACTGCTACAGGAAGTTCAGGAGAGATCAGCCAATCACATCGCTCTGCTAAAGGAAGTCCAGGAGAGATCAGCCAATCACATCGCACTGCTTCAACAGCAGCTGGCCAATAAAACACAGGACATCGAGGTAGAAATCAGCTCATTATGAACAGTGTTAACTCCCTTAAGCCTCTGGTGCTCTTCCTGTGTCGGTCTAAAATTACAGAATTTATTTTTAATTTCAATTAAATGAATGTACTATATTTTAGTTCGATAATGTTTTTATTTCATATTCTTAGGTACTAAATTATATTTACTCTGTATTTATAATCCATTTATTCACTTTTTGAGCACAGACCTGAAAATTAAATGTCCAACTTAAACTGGTAAATCTTGAACGCTTTAGAGCGACAGACTGAAGTTTGATCTCTTTACAAACACGACACTCGGCAGATTATTGAAAAAAGATTAAAAAAGTGAACTTAAAAAAAGTTACAGAATTTTACGTTTATTGTTATGAAAAATGTGCAAAAATACTATTTTTTAATTTTTATAAGAAGTATATATTTTCAAAAACATGTTTTACTCTAAAACAGCAGGAAAATCAAAGCCATAAATCTACACAAGTTGTGTTCAAATGTGAGGCTGATATCTCCAAAGCTGGTCTCTCAGTGAGATGTTGTTCGGCTGCAGTACCAAACGCTTCCACTAGAGGAAACTCGTCTCATTCATTTCCAATGCGTCATTTCTGACCGCGAGGAGCTCAAGTGTGGCTATTGTTATCAGGACCATTAAACCTGTTCCAGTCATGGCCATGATTATTGTGTGTGTTCACACAGCAAGAGCCAAAACCTTTACCAAGTTTCAGACCATTCCGATGAAGAAAGAAATAATACAAATAAAAAATGTAACGTTTTTCGGTCAAAAATGATCAAAGAGCAAGAGGGTAAAGAAGTAACTAATTGCGTTACGTTACTTTTGCGTTACTTTTTTCCACCTGTCCTGGGCTGGGCTTGTTTTTTATAACAAAAAAGTTATATTTCTGGGCAAATGTAAAAACCCTTTCACTGTTCTGGATAACAGAAGAATAAGTTCAACACTCTATCTTATAATCTATAGTCATTTTTGCTTATGGTTTAACTTAATCATCCAAGGTCAGAAGCAAGTACATTGGTCAATAAAGTGAATCTTTGTAGTGAGATGAGTAAATGCACTCACATTTAGTCTAGAACTACAATAACCATCATGTTTTCACACACACACACACACACACACACACACACACACACACACACACACACACACACACACACACACACACACACACACACACACACACACACACACACACACACACACACACACCTGCACTTCTCAATATGAGGACAAGAGAGTCAGTAAATGGGAAAACAAAGTAGCTAGCGTTACTAATTTGCGCTACTTTTCTAGTTACTTGAAAAAGTAATCTGATTACATAACTCAAGTTACTTGTAATGAGTTACACACAACAGTGGTTATGAAGGGTGATTATTAAAGTTACTTGCTCTAACGTGTGTGTGTGTGTGTGTGTTGTTCATGTTAGAGACTTCAGGCCAAGTTACAGTCACAACAGGATTATGAGAAGATGAAAACTGAGCTCAGGTAATGCACTCATATTCTCTCCTCATATAATCATCAATAATGTGTTATTAAAGTCTGTTTATCATCTCTCAGGACTCTACGAGCGCGGACACAGACTGAAGAGGACGCGCTCTCCCCTCCGTCAGACTCCACGGAGAATGGTGACTGTTTCATACACTTTCATTATATGAGCATCATTACATGATTGATTGTTTTTATATTAAAAATATTATTTTCTTATTCTAATTTATTTAAAATAAAATATTTCAGCTTTTTTTTAAAATTAAATATTTCAGATTTTGATTTTGATTTTAAAATATTTTGTCTTTATACTTTGTTTATTTTAGCTATTTATTTTTAATATATTTCAAATGAAATATTTTAGCTTTTTGTTTTTTATTTTGTAATTATTTATTTAAAATTTTCAAATTAAAAATATGTCAGATTTGTTTGCAAGTTTTATTTTTATTATTTTTATTTTTAAATATTTTCTCTAATTTTAATTTATTTAAAATATATATTTCTGCTTTTTAGTAAGCATTTTACTTTGTTTTTATTTAAATTATTTATTAAATTAAAATATTTATGTATTATTTTATCAACTATTTTAACTTAATATACAGCCTCATGTATAGTAAAATCTAATGCATAGAAAAACAGATTTAAAAAAACTTCATTTGCGTTACAAAAACACAGTAAAGTGTTTAGAAATATCATAGTAAAGTGTTAATGCCTTGGGCATCTTTCATCAATATTTCAGCATTTTAGTTTTGTGTTTATTTTTTAATCGTTTTTATTTAAAATTATTTATTTGAAATGTTTTATTTTTGAATGTTTTATTTAAAAATATTTATTAATAATAAATTAATAAGTACATAAATAAATATTTTTAAATAAAAATATTTATTTATTTAATAAGTACATAAATAAATATTTTTATTTAAAAATATTTATTTATGTACTTATTAATTTATTATTTTCTCAACTCACAAATGTATGTAATGTGGCCTATTTTAGCTGAATATACAGTCTACATAAACTCTAATTCACATAGAAAGAGAAAACCAGATTAAAAAAACCTTCATTTGCGTTACAAAAACATAGTAAAGTGACAGTATATTGTGTTAATGCCTGGTGAATGTTCATGGTCAGATCCGGTGATCCCGAGGGAGTTCAGAACCCCAGAGTTTCATCACTTCTGTGGAAAAGAGGAGCCGTGGAGTGAATCCAAACTTCCAGTGGAAAACAGGAGATCTTCATCATCTTCATTATCATCAGTGAGCCTGCACATGTGTGTTAAAGAAGAGAGCATGTCTGAGTCTGACGGGTTGCTGTACGAGGATGAGGATGAGGATGAGGAAGACGAAGAGGAGCTGGACACGAGTAGGCTCACTCGGCGGGTCAGAGAGACTCTTCAGAAGCACAGCATCGGCCAGCGGGTGTTCGGACACTTCGTGCTGGGACTCTCTCAGGGAACCGTGAGTGATATTCTGGCCCGACCCAAACCCTGGAGGACCCTGACCCGGCGAGGACGAGAACCCTTCCTCAGGATGAAGACCTTTCTGTCGGACCAGACCAGCGTCCAAACGCTCACAGGCATCCAGGAGAGGCTGAGAGGTGAGGTGATGATGATGATGATGATGATGATCTCACACTCAACTGGGAAAATATCTTTTCAAAAAGTATGAAAAATAGGGCAAGCTAAACTAAATAATTTAATAAATTTGCTTATATAATAATATATTATATTTTGATATTATATAATATAATAATAACATCTTTACAAGGTATATAATATATAATAATATTAATATAATAATAATAATAATATTATCAGGTATAATAACAACAACAGTAATAATAAGTAGTATTATTTATTTCTGCATGGATGATTCTTGAAGAATTCTGAATTCTGATGCAATTTAAAATAAAATATTTCAGCTTTTTATTTAATTGTTTCAAATTTTTTGAATTAAATATTTCAGATTTTTGTATGTTTTTATTTTTATTTAAATATTTTCTCTAATTATAATTTATTTAAAATAAAGTATATATTTGTACAGCTTTTTAGTGTTTTATTTTGATCGTTTTTATTGTTAAATTAATAAATTTGCTTATAAGGTAATTTGGTGGTTAGATATTTAGAAAATTGGTATAATAATAATAATAATAAATTTGTATTATTTATGGATGGATGATTCTTGAAGAATTCTCTTGCAGAATGATGCAGATTTAAAATAAAATATTTCAGCTTTTTATTTATTTTTTTAAATTTCAAATAAAATATTTCAGATTTTTGTATGTTTTTATTTAAATATTTTCTCTAATTTTGATTTATTTAAAATAAAATATATATTTTTTACAGTTTTTTAGTGTTTATTTTGATCGTTTTTATTGTTAAATTAATACATTTGCTTAAGGTAATTTGGTGGTTAGATGTTTAGAAAACTGGTATAATAATAATAATAATAATAATAATAATAAATAACTAGTATTATTTATTTATGGATGGATGATTCTTGAAGAATTCTCTTGCAGAATGATGCAGATTTTATAATGAGCTTCAATGGCTCCAAAACAAAGTTCCTAATTTGTATTTTACTCTGTAAGAAATATCTGAACATCCTTAAAACAAGATACTTTATTAAAACAAGATACTTATTAAAACAAGATACTTTATTAAAACAAGATACTTATTAAAACAAGATACTTGATTAAAACAAGATACTTATTAAAACAAGATACTTGATTAAAACAAGATACTTGATTAAAACAAGATACTTGTGAAGCAAAATTACATTAGATATTAATATTAATTAACAGATCTTGTTTTCAGAAAGTAAGATAATTGATAAATTATGCCTATATTCCTGTTGACAAATAGTTTTTCTTAAGCATAAACCTTAATATAACAAATATTTTAGTTGAAAACCTTAATATCTTTTAATGATCTAAGGTAAATGTATCTAATTTTCAAGGTGTATAGATATATTTGGAAAACAGGTTATATTACAAATATTAAGTATATATGCCAGAACAAAATTGTGTGTTGCACAAAATTGTCCTTAAAACCAAACATGTATATTAATATTACCTTGAAATGCATCTGCCAGACAACAAAGTTATCATGCAAAATCTATTTAAAAAATATTTAATACATTTTAATTATTTTTTTCAAATAGTCGGTTGAGCGAATGATTCAATGACTCACTTGTTTTATTACTGGATGAATCAGTGTTTTTGAACGAATCTCTTGAATGAATGATTCAATGACTCACTCATGTTTGAACAGTCTCTTGTCTCCACCTACTGGTGTAACGATGTAATGATTCAATCTTTATTTGAAGCAGAAAGTTACTTTCAAAAGCTGATTTGATCTCGATGTCAGTGTGTATATTGAGTGCAGTTCATGATCCTGATTCCTGACTGTCTCTGTCTCATTCCTGAAGGGATCGTCCCGTGGGTTCGTTCTCCAGAGATGAGCTCGGATCAGGTGATCAGGAACATTCTGGATCAGAACCATTCCAAGCGTGAGTTCAAGCTCCGCATATACGCTACTTTAAAACAATGGATTATTCTTTGTAAAATTACATGACTTGACTTATCATACATCAACTTAAATATTACATTTATATATATTTTTTTATATATAAATGTTTAAACATTTATTATATGTTTAGTGGATTTTTTTTATTTAATATTTTTTAAATATGTTTTTAATGCATGATTTAATATTAGTAATTAAGTAACTGTGTGTTTTCTAAAGTCTGTCGTGTGTGTGGAAAAGACTTCTTAAACGGTGATTTAAGTCAATATTTGTGTCTAATTTGAGCAAATTCGGAGAATTAAAAATTTGAGGTTGTTAATCAATCAACAAAATCTTAAGATTTTAACAGAGACACTAATGAAGTTTTATTAAAGGAGATTTTCTAAGAATGATTTTGGCACAATAGCGCCCCCTCCCGTCCGCCGCCCCAGTGCACTGCAAACCCTGACCACGTGATGGTGTGGTGACTCAGGGACGGGTTATGACTTGCAGAGGCCCAAGGAAAGCGCAATATGTTGTCCTTATCAAATTGCAAAATGCTACAATTAAATTAAACGCGTATGAAGTGCAGACTCACATGATCAGCTCAAGATCCAGTGTTTTCAGAGTGACTCGGATCACAAATTTTTCATTTTAAATCATAAGCGCACTAAAACATACTCCACTGCTCTCTCCAGGCCCATTTTGTTGGATCATTTAGAATTTAGGCAATGTTTTCAAATGTAGTCTTCAACTTTATAGAAAATTGTTATGTTTCCAATACCTTTCACAGAAAGAAAGAAAGAAAGAAGCTCAAAGAGTGGTTCAAATAAATAAAATAAAATAAATATTAAAATAAATAAATATTCAAGCATAAAACAAAAGATTTGATGGGTTTCAGTGATGGATGTGGACAGCAGGTCTCAGCGTGGATCAGAGGACGTCATCAGAAGCATCCTCCATCAGGCCAAGCACGAGATGCACGTGACGAGCGAGACGCCGGAAGAGGTGCATTATGGGACGCAGAATCCCAGTGTTCAGTCGCCTGCTGATTTTGTCCAAAGCATCATCCGAAAGGTCAAATGTGAGATGGATGAAGACACTCACCCTTCAGCTTCTCCAGCTCCTCTGTCCATCATCACACACTCGTTCCCGACGCACCCGGAGCCGAGGACGCAGGAGTGTGTCCAGCAGGAGTGTGTCCAACAGGTGTGTGTGGGAAGCTGTGAGGATGAGATCCTTGAGTCGCTGGATCTGGACACCGTCAGCATCACACAGAGAGTCAAAGAAGCGCTCGTGGTCAACAACATCGGTGAGACGTCAATAACTGTATCCCTTAAAACTCATCTTTGATCACCAAAATTACACATTTAAACATTTTTTAACACAAAAAATCTTCAGGTCTTAAAATATCTTGAATGTAACTCGACACCCTTGCCTCATTTAGTATGCACGGTTCTATGAATATGCAAATGAGCCCCGCCTCCACTCACTCCCTCAGCTCAGAGATCCGCTGGTTGGCGATCACACGTTGATCTGATTGGTTACAAGGTAGTTTGTGACGTCAGAAACACCAGCGATTTCAAAGCGTGTTTTTGAGACTGTCTTTGGTTCACTGCAGTTTTAAGGAGGAAATACTCAGCAATGCTGTCGACTTATGAACTTACACATGGTTTGTCTTAAAGCAGATTAAAAACACCACACAGACACATAAACTACATTAAACGCTGGATTTTCACCACAGGGGGACTTTAAGGGAATGTTCTCTGAACGTTCTGAAACAAGTTACATTTAAAGAACAGAACGTTCGCCGTTTGCTGAGAAACCTGAGTCAGATCTATTGTTTACTAAAACTAATTAATATGTTGAAACAGTTTTTATTTCTATATTTTCCTTTTTTATAATTTGTTTATTAATTATATATCTACATTTTTTTTATTCATTTTTATTTCAGTTTTAGTTACTAAAGTACATAAAATCTTGCCTTTTTGCGAGAAAAATTATATGTGTGTGTCTGTGTGTGTGTTTTACTACTTTGATCTCAAGACTCGGTCACTTCAAAAACAGAAACTGCAAAACTGTAATTTAAGGGAAATAAAGGCAATTCCAAGTGAAATTGTGCACTAAATATTTGTGTAAGATTATAATATGCTTTCTCTTAATGGATAAAATATGATTTTTCTTTTTAAGAAAATGAGAAAAAAAATCATCATTGGACAATGTAGCAAAACTTATATTAAAAAATCAGATTGTAACTGTATGTATACTTATATTTGCGAGTCCCTCGGCTGATGGTGTTGGTTTGGCAGGTCAGCGTGTGTTTGGCGAAGAGGTTCTGGGTTTGACTCAAAGCTCGGTGTCGGAACTGCTGTCTCGCCCCAAACCCTGGACTAAACTCAGTCTGAAAGGAAAGGAGAACTTCATCCGGATGCACCGGTGGCTCCAGGACCCGCACAATGTCCAGAGACTGACCAAGACTGACCAAAGAGGTAAACATTAGAGATGCACGATATATCGGCCACCATATCGGTATCGGCCGATACATGTTCATATTTAATGTTATCGTTATCGGCCCGATAAGAAAATGTGTCCGATATATTAAAGCTGACAAATAATGTATTATTTCCTTCAGCTGAGACACTTCATATGCGCACTGTTCAACATGATGATTATGAATTGCTTGAAATATGATTGGAATCACTTCAAAAAAGGAAAGTACAGTTCAGTGCAACATGTGCAGCGCAAGCCTGTCATATCGGCTACATAACATTATCATGAGGACATCATAATCGTGTGTTTGAGACGTGGATTTTACTGGTGAGACTTTTGTTTTTGTAATCAGGCTCTCAAACATTATATATAAATTTGGATTTAGATTTATCGGCCGATATATCGGCTTTCAAATATAAAGAATTATCAGTTATCGGTATCGGCCGACATTTTTATATCGGTGCATCCCTAGTAAATATATGTTTGGTAGAAGGATATTATACAATGCATATCTACAACAACGTGCATGTGAACATTTTCATTTTGTTCTTCTTGTTTGTGCTCACGCGTACAGATGAGGTCATTAAAATCACGCTGTTATGATAGTTTGATTATAAAGTATATTTGAGACTATAGAATATATAGAGGTGATTCTATAATTGCAGGTACATTTGCTGTCATAATTATTTTTTTATTTGTTACTTGTTGTCATGGATCACAAGATACTACAGGCCATAACAATATAAGATGTTCTGTAAAAAGTGTCTTTTATAGCTGAATATCATGATTTATTGTTGTCTGAATTATATGTGTATTTTTCCCCATCATGTATCATTGTGTAATCAAAATATTTTTTTTTTACTTTAGGTAATATTTCATTAATTTTTTTAATTAATATATCGGCTTTCAAGAATGATCGGTATCGGCCAATATATCGGTTATCGGCCTTCAAGAATGATCGGTATCGGCCAATATATCGGTTATCGGCCTTCAAGAATGATCGGTATCGGCCAATATATCGGTTATCGGCCTTCAAGAATGATCGGTATCGGCCAATACCGTATTTTCCGGACTATAAGTCGCTCCCGAGTATAAGTCGCATCAGTCAAAAAATGCGTCATGAAGAGGAAAAAAACATATATAAGTCGCACTGGACTATAAGTCGCATTTATTTAGAAATTTTTTTCAGAAAATCCAAGACCAAGAACAGACATTTAATCTGGAAAGGCAAGTTATTCAACTACACAGTAGCACACAGAACAACAGGCTGAGTAACGTTAGGTGTCCGGTATGTTAACGCAACACATTAACAGTTATTCAGCTACACAATAGCATAAAGAACATATACCTGGGAGGCTGAATAGGCTAAATTAACATAAGCCAGCGAGTCCAACAAGCAAGTTACCAGTAAACAAGTTCACAAGCTCCCGCGATCTCATTCCACATCATTTTCTTCATCCTTGGTGTCGCTTCTGAACAACTCCGCCAACTAGAGCGCCCTCTCGCGGCTGTAGACGGTAATGTTTTCTTTTGGTTCATCTCAGTCTGAATTAATTTTGATATATAAGTCGCACCTGAATATAAGTCGCAGGACCAGCCAAACTATGAAAAAAAGTGCGACTTATAGTCCGGAAAATACGGTATATCGGTTATCGGCCTTCAAGAATGATCGGTATCGGCCAATATATCGGTTATCAGCTTTTAAGAATTATCGGTATCGGCCAATATATCGGTTATCAGCCTTCAAGAATTATCGGTATCGGCCAATATATCGGTTATCGGCCTCCAAGAATTATCGGTATCGGCCAATATATCAGTTATCGGCCTCCAAGAATTATCGGTATCGGCCAATATATCGGTTATCGGCTTTCAAGAATTATCGGTATCTGCCAATATATCGGTTATCGGCCTCCAAGAATTATCGGTATCGGCCAATATATCGGTTATCGGCCTCCAAGAATTATCGGTATCGGCCAATATATCGGTTATCGGCTTTCAAGAATTATCGGTATCTGCCAATATATCGGTTATCGGCCTTCAAGAATTATCGTATCGGCCAATATATCGGTTATCGGCCTTCAAGAATGATCGTATCGGCCAATATCGGTTATCGGTCTTCAAGAATTATCGTATCAGCCAATATATCGGTTATCGGCCTTCAAGAATTATCGTATCGGCCAATATATCGGTTATCGGTCTTCAAGAATGATCGTATCGGCCAATATCGGTTATCGGCCTTCAAGAATTATCGTATCGGCCAATATATCGGTTATCGGCTTTCAAGAATTATCGTATCGGCCAATATATCGGTTATCGGCTTTCAAGAATTATCGGTATCTGCCAATATATCGGTTATCGGCCTTCAAGAATTATCGTATCGGCCAATATATCGGTTATCGGCCTTCAAGAATTATCGTATCGGCCAATATATCGGTTATCGGCCTTCAAGAATGATCGGTATCTGCCAATATATCGGTTATCGGCCTTCAAGAATTATCGTATCGGCCAATATATCGGTTATCGGCCTTCAAGAATGATCGTATCGGCCAATATCGGTTATCGGTCTTCAAGAATTATCGTATCAGCCAATATATCGGTTATCGGTCTTCAAGAATGATCGTATCGGCCAATATCGGTTATCGGCCTTCAAGAATTATCGTATCGGCCAATATATCGGTTATCGGCTTTCAAGAATTATCGGTATCTGCCAATATATCGGTTATCGGCCTTCAAGAATTATCGTATCGGCCAATATATCGGTTATCGGCCTTCAAGAATTATCGTATCGGCCAATATATCGGTTATCGGCTTTCAAGAATTATCGTATCGGCCAATATATCGGTTATCGGCTTTCAAGAATTATCGGTATCTGCCAATATATCGGTTATCGGCCTTCAAGAATTATCGTATCGGCCAATATATCGGTTATCGGCTTTCAAGAATTATCGTATCGGCCAATATATCGGTTATCGACCTTCAAGAATTATCGTATCGGCCAATATATCGGTTATCGGCTTTCAAGAATTATCGTATCGGCCAATATATCGGTTATCGGCCTTCAAGAATTATCGTATCGGCCAATATATCGGTTATCGGCTTTCAAGAATTATCGTATCAGCCAATATATCGGTTATCGGCCTTCAAGAATTATCGTATCGGCCAATATATCGGTTATCGGCTTTCAAGAATTATCGTATCGGCCAATATATCGGTTATCGGCCTTCAAGAATTATCGTATCGGCCAATATATCGGTTATCGGCCTTCAAGAATTATTGGTATCGGCCAAAATTTTGACAACGGTGCATGCCCAGTAAAACATGTTTGGAGGAAGGAATATTATATTCAATGCATATCTACAGCAACATGTGCATGTGAACGCTTTAATTCCGTTCTTCATCTGAATGGATCTCACTCATAAGTGTTTGCTTATAAATGTGTGCAGCTCGCCTCAAACGTGATTCCCAGCGGCCGTCCGACGCCCCAGGACACGGGTTCTGTCTCTCTGCTGGTTCCGGAGCGTTTGAGGCGATTAAAAGGCCTCGTGTGGTTCTGAGCGCTCATGAGAAGGACTCGCTGCGAGCGGCGTATCAGCTGGAGCCGTACCCGTCTCCCTACACCATCGAGAGACTGGCGTCACAGCTAGCTCTGCAAACTAGCACTGTCAGTAACTGGTTCTACAACTACAGGTAGGTCACCAGTGTAGTGTGAGACTGATCAGATTACTTTTTCAAGTAACTTGTAAAGTTACGCATTACTTTTTCAATTTAAAACAAAATATCTAAGTTACTTTTTCACATTTATTGACTGACAGCTCCATGTTGAGAGAAATAAAGTGAGGAGGTGTTTTGTGTGTGTGTGTGTGTGTGTGTGTGTGTGTGTGTAAACATGATGGTTATTGTAGTTCTGGACTAAATGTGAACATGCATTAACTCGTCTTGCACGAAAACATTCAGTATTCCTCAAAATGAATAAAAACAGTAAAATGCAATCTCTGAATTTTGGTTAGAAAAAGTAACGCACGTGTAATATAACGCATTACTTTTCATAAAAAGTAACGCAATTAGTTACTTTTTTGCGGAGTAACGCAATATTGTAATGCATTACTTTTAAAAGTAACTTTCCCCAACACTGGTACAGCTTCAGCTCTGGAAATAAAACGGTTCAATCTTGTTCCCAAATGGAGGATCAAGTAAAAAATAAATATGATACAAGAGGCAAAACTCTTGTTATTAGCGACACCGGTGGCCGTTAAGTGAACTGCAGGAGCAGTTTTTCGTTCTTCGTTCTTTTTTGTTCTTCAATTAGGGGGTGATAAAAAAAAGTTGGAAATATGTTTAGCAGCGATTTACTGTTAACGAACATCCCGACGCCATATACAAATTTGGATTTAGATTTATCAGCCAATATATCGGTTATCGGCTTTCAAATATAAAGAATTATCGGTTATCGTATCGGCCAAAATTGCAAAATGAAAATTCTTACATATAGCCTTTTTAAACCTGCATGAAAATTTTATTTACAAAGTCAAAGAACTAAATGTAATACACTATCCTGTGCTTTTCCTCTGTTAACAGGTCTAGAATCAGGCGAGATGGTTTAACCGAACCAGTACAAACCAGAACAGGTCTAAGTCCAGCAAGTCCAGTTTCAAGCGGTTTAGTCTCAGTCAAACAAGAAGCCTGTGATCCTGAGATGGAGGAGGACACACACCGACACACGTGTGTTACAGTCCGTCTCTAAAGCTGAAGACCTGAGCCAGCTCGTATCATGAAGGTCTGACCTGTCGAGCGATGAAGAATCATCTCAGGGACAAAACTACACCTTCTCCAGCTTTGACCATCTCTGATCCGCCAGTTTAGACGTGATTTCAGTATGTTTATCTTTTTTAGTTCATTCATACAGAAAAAGTGAATCCTGATTGGACAAATGTATGTTTTTTATTATTATTATGGCTGAATAATTGTTTGTTTGATAAATACTCATGTCAGTTCACTTAGACGGTAAAGAATGTGAAAGTGAATAAAAGTCCCTTTTGGTGACTGAAATAATCTGATTCTTATTTTTACTTTCATCTGTATTTGTCTTGTTCCGATTGTGATGCTGATAAAAGCCTTTAAATTAATAAATGTAAATATTTATATGATAAACAATGTCTTTTTAATTCAAAGAATTTCCAATAGTGAATTGCACTCAAGACCATAAATGTTGGGATTTGCAAATAAATGAAAATCAACACAATACTATTTTATTTTTTATGATGCACCTTTTTAAGCTAATCTCTGAAACGCAAGTTTTAAGTGAGCGGAGTCCAAAATACAGAATAAAACTCATTTATGAATTTCTGTAATTTGCATTTAATAAATAATAAATAAATGTATTATTTTTTTGAATAACTGAATAAATCTTTATTGATAATTATGTATAATTTATTTTAATTTAAACGCATCATAACTCTGCTACACTATTGTATTTTGTATATTTAAATGGAAAAAAATATTTAAATACATTTAATAAATTAATACACATGTATAATTTATTAGTAGTTGCTATTAATATTAACAATTCTTTATTTAACAAATGCTAACATTTAATTAAATAAATAACTTAAATCTTATTTATAATTTATTTCGATTTAAACACATCCTGACTCTGCTACACTATTGTATTTTGTGTAGTTCTAAAAATATTTAAAAATATATTAAAAAAACGTAAATGATTTAAATACGTATGTATCATTTATTAGAAGTTGCTATTAATATTAACAATTCTTTATTAACAAATACTTACATTTAAATAAATAAATAACATGTAAATTATATTCACATGACGTTCTGATAGCGTCACGACGTCGCTGCGTCACGTGACTTGCAGCTCAGCTGAGAGGAGAACGTCATGGCGGTGTAGAGCGGATTACACTCAATGTTTACATTCTGTTTATCGTCTCTTTTCTGGTTTTTCTCCGGTTTCACCTCAACAACACTCATCTTCTGCGACTAACTCGGAGAGCAGGTGAGTTTTCGGCGATTGCTGTGCTTTATTGACCGGTTTCAGTGCCGGGATGACGGTTCCGCCCTCCACAAAAACAACAACAAACATAAACGACAACTACAACTACAACAACACACTCTCCTCGCGATCTAACGACAGACATGTGTGTTTAACACCGAGTAACATGCGCACAGGAGCCGTTTAATCAGTTGCTCTGGTCGAGCTGTCAGTTTAGGCCAGTTTAATGATTGTCAAACTAGCTAAACCTAGCGTTTGTAGCCATCTAGGGCACCTATCTAGACTGCATACCTGGTAAACTACAGTTTTAGGCATCATCAGAGTCTTAGTTGACTTCTCACTGCTGTCTAGACTAGGTTTGATCTGCACTAGAATCAACAGCTGGCATGTATACTGTTGCAAAACATAATAAATAAGTGTATGCTTTTATTATCTGACCTACCTTTGCAAATTGATAATGTGGTTTGTTATGTGAGATCAGACTCTCCTGCAAGAGTGTCAGTCTCACTAAACCACTTCTGCAGGGTTGAAAAGCATGATAACATATCTGTCATAATGGCTTACAGATATTCCCGGCATAACAAGCCTGTTTGTTTGCATAAGCTTCCTCTGATTGGTGTTCATTACCCTCTTTCAGAGAGTCTGAACTGTAACTCTGCCCTTCAAAACCGGTTTCCTTTTTAATCCTCACTCCTGTTTATTACTGGTTGACTATGAATTTAGATCAGGTTATATAAGGTCACATATTACTCCTGCAAGTCTGACACGCATTAGTTTATCTATTTGATCTATTATATTGTATTTGAGAATAAAGGATGATGTTTTGAAGCTTCCCCATTACTGTGGCCAAGTTCAGATCGGTATCTATGCACTTTATTCTGCTTCCTTTTTCTTTGTTTTTTTCTCAGATAGTGTGTGAAAGAGTATGCAATGCCTTGAGAAAAGAAACCGCAGTTTGCTACAATAACACACGATCCGATTATTATGTTGCACCGTGTAAATATGTTGCACTATATATATCATAGTGTAATTTGCATTTTCCAAATTTGTGTAAATATGTGTTATAATGATCTCTTGCAGCCTTTCTTTCTTTGAGCGTCTGCTCCACACGCAGAGATCCAGATCCAGATCCAGATCCAGATCCAGGTCTGTAGACCTTCACTGTAACGTCACGTGTCAGAAATGCATTGCATGGAATGTGTGCATGTTAGTGCATGTGAAGATTTGCGGATGAGTTAAAGGAGTCGTTCACTTCAGAATTAAAATATCCTGATTATTTACTCTCCCCAACGTCATCCAAGATGTTCACGTCTTTCTTTCTTCAGTCGAAAAAAAAATTGTTTTTTGAGGAAAACATCCCTCATTTTCTCCATATAATGGACTTCAATGGGGTCCGACGGGCTGAAGGTCCAGATGTGAGTTTCAGTGCAGCTTCAAAGTCTCGACTCGATCCAGCCGAGGAATAAGAGTCTCATCTAGACAAACCAGCGGACATTTTAGAACAAATAATAAACCTTTATATACTTTTTAACCAACTAATGCTTTCATTCAGTGTTATGAAAATCCTTCTCTGAAGATAAGAAACATTGCCGTTATTAAAGCCTCCTCAGATGCTGTAAAGATCAGATCGGCGAGACCTTACATGACTCTGTTTATTACCCGAGGCCAGTAAAATCACTCATAAATCCTGAGCGCTGCACCACTCTGGAGAAACTGAGGTTTTTATACAGTGATTTCACAATTTTCTCAATGATTCTGTACAGACAGCTAAACAAAAGAACATGTGATTTGCTAGAGGTTCTGTCTTTATAATATTAACTAATTTGAATGAATTATTTTAAAATAATCAGATTGAATGAGTGACTGATTCAGTGACTCACTCATAAAGACTGAATGAATCAGTGTTTTGAACAAATCTCTTGAATTAATGATTCATTATCTTTATTTAAATATAAAAGCTGATTGACTATTATGATCTCTACTGTAGACATCAGTGTTTATATCCCAACTATAAACTTTTATCCCAGTTCTTCTGTGATAATATGAACTATTGTAAGACAGAAATAATAAAACTGTGTCGTCGTGACATTATTTTTATGACAATCTAAAAACATTTGGATTACTATAATGCATAATGCAAACAATAACATATTTAAATCATAATCACGATAGTATTTGTGTTCATGCTGATTTAAATAAAACATAATTGTATACAGTACTGTTTTACAGTAATGAGAACTTACGGGTGATTTAGCCTTCATTTTATTTATGTAAAATCTAATTTCTTGTTGTTTGTTATCTCTTGTTTTTGAGGTTAATATTGACACAAGTGTGTCTATAGGGTAAATCCATACGATCTATAGGTTCAGTCTCATCGGATGCTGTATTGATCCGCTTTAAACCCGTCAGCATGATTCAGCAACAGCCGAACGGCTCATTGATTATGAAATGTTTCATTGATTATGTCGTTGTTTGTGTAGTGGAGGGAGGGATGCTCTTATTGACGGCTGAAATGAGAACTATTTAATAAATGCTAATGCTAACATGCAGATGATCTGCCGTCTCTCTCAGGTCGCCTGTGGCCTGCGGATCCGCTCTACCCAGCTGTCCCGGGGCCATGGTGAGACCTCTAACCCTCATTCACATCTCTCAGATCGCTGATGACTCTGATTAAATGCGATGCTTGTGTTGTGAAGGTTGAGGAGGGGCAGCAGAGTTCAGAGGCCCGCGAGAGCCCGGTGCCGGAGGACCAGCAGGTATCATCACACGCTTCATTATCTGTCCTACTTCTCTCGTGTAGTTCTGACACTCACACAGTGTTTTAATTGTTCATTCTTCGAGAAGTTCACACGGAGAAAACGAGGACGGAGTCGCAGAATCCACTAGAGCTGTGCAACAAATAATCACATCCAAAATAAAAGTTTGTGTTTACATAATATATGTGTGTGTGTACTGTGTATAATTATTTTGTCTATATAAATACACACACATGCATGTATATATTTAAGAAAAATGTGTTATTCATACATAAAATATTTATATTTATATATAAATATATATACATGCAAATATTTCTTAAATGTATACATGCATGTGTGTATTTTTATATATGTATATATACAAAATAATTATACACAGTACACACACATATATTATGTAAACACAAACTTTTAT
Source organism: Squalius cephalus (assembly GCF_949319135.1). Classification (NCBI taxonomy): domain Eukaryota; kingdom Metazoa; phylum Chordata; class Actinopteri; order Cypriniformes; family Leuciscidae; genus Squalius; species Squalius cephalus. Next base: position 50,163,552 of record NC_137126.1, on the reverse strand, counting down.
TTTGGATGCGATTAATCATTGCAGTCTGCGAATATTAATGTGCATAAAGGCTGCTATTGAAATATGAAGTCTGCATAATGTTCGGTTTGACATTATGACTGAAATATATCACTGTTGTACAGTAGAATGTACGTCTAGTAATATATTAATAATACACTATAATGATTTTTTTAAATATCACACAATATCCAAATTTTTTTTAATTTAAACATTAAACCTCTATTGTGCAGCAGCACTTTGTTTGGCAAAAAAACTATTATAGATTACATTTTAAAAGACTCATTAATCTTGTTGTTAATAAGTTTTATGCATTCATTTGATTACTACATTTTTTGATAATGAATTTGTATTACAAGCATATACATATATATATATATAATGTATATTTATATACAGTGTGTACATGTATATATATATACATATATACAGTATATATTAGGGCCCTAGTAATGGTGTGTGTAATGGCAGGTCGTGTTCTCGCTGCTGCACGGCGAGTGTGTGGAACATGTCGGGAGGGCAGAGGAATCTGTCATTGCCTTAACCAGCTACCGCCTTCACATCAAGCTCCAGGAGAACGCCATCAGTGTACGTGTTCCTCTCATACACAACAACACCTGAACATCTGTGCCGAGATCTGACTCTAGTGACGTGCGGAAGATACGTGCGTGAACAACAATATCTCAATCAGAAGAATCTTCAATCTCAATCTCAATCTCAATCTCAATCCTCCCCCATCATGAGTGAACACGCCCCCTACTGCTGATTGGCTCACTCTCTCTCCTCCCCCATCATGAGTGGACACGCCCCCTACTGCTGATTGGCTCACTCTCTCTCCTCCCCCATCATGAGTGGACACGCCCCCTACTGCTGATTGGCTCACTCTCTCTCCTCCCCCATCATGAGTGGACACGCCCCCTACTGCTGATTGGCTCACTCTCTCTCCTCCCCCATCATGAGTGGACACGCCCCCTACTGCTGATTGGCTCACTCTCTCTCCTCTCCCATCATGAGTGAACACGCCCCCTACTGCTGATTGGCTCACTCTCTCTCCTCCCCCATCATGAGTGGACACGCCCCCTACTGCTGATTGGCTCACTCTCTCTCCTCCCCCATCATGAGTGAACACGCCCCCTACTGCTGATTGGCTCACTCTCTCTCCTCCCCCATCATGAGTGAACACGCCCCCTACTGCTGATTGGCTCACTCTCTCTCCTCCCCCATCATGAGTGGACACGCCCCCTACTACTGATTGGCTCACTCTCTCTCCTCTCCCATCATGAGTGAACACGCCCCCTACTGCTGATTGGCTCACTCTCTCTCCTCCCCCATCATGAGTGGACACGCCCCCTACTACTGATTGGCTCACTCTCTCTCCTCCCCCATCATGAGTGAACACGCCCCCTACTGCTGATTGGCTCACTCTCTCTCCTCCCCCATCATGAGTGGACACGCCCCCTACTGCTGATTGGCTCACTCTCTCTCCTCCCCCATCATGAGTGGACACGCCCCCTACTGCTGATTGGCTCACTCTCTCTCCTCCCCCATCATGAGTGAACACGCCCCCTACTGCTGATTGGCTCACTCTCTCTCCTCCCCCATCATGAGTGAACACGCCCCCTACTGCTGATTGGCTCACTCTCTCTCCTCCCCCATCATGAGTGGACACGCCCCCTACTGCTGATTGGCTCACTCTCTCTCCTCCCCCATCATGAGTGAACACGCCCCCTACTGCTGATTGGCTCACTCTCTCTCCTCCCCCATCATGAGTGGACACGCCCCCTACTACTGATTGGCTCACTCTCTCTCCTCTCCCATCATGAGTAGACACGCCCCCTACTGCTGATTGGCTCACTCTCTCTCCTCCCCCATCATGAGTGGACATGCCCCCTACTACTGATTGGCTCACTCTCTCTCCTCTCCCATCATGAGTAGACACGCCCCCTACTGCTGATTGGCTCACTCTCTCTCCTCCCCCATCATGAGTGAACACGCCCCCTACTGCTGATTGACTCACTCTTTCTCTCCTCCCACATAATGAGTGGACACACCCCCTACTGCTGATTGGCTCACTCTCTCTCTTTCCTCCCCCATCATGAGTGGACACGCCCCCTACTGCTGATTGGCTCACTCTCTCTCCTCCCCCATCATGAGTAGACACGCCCCCTACTGCTGATTGGCTACAAGAGTGTTGTGCTGCTCGGTCAGATCCACTGTCAACAGCGCTTTGCTTACTGCACCTTTAACAAAAATTTCAGAATTATTCAATATATTTTTTCAGTGACTGATAAAATCTTTGTCACTTGTTTGGATCACACTCAAACACACGTTACACTCAAGGCCTAAAAGACACAATTGTGATGTTTTGTTGTCTCTCTGTGAACACATCAGGTCCCCCTGCAGCTGATTGAATGTGTGGAGTGTCGGGATCTGACACAGCTGCAGCTCACCTGCAAAGACTGCAAGGTCATCAGGTGCGTCTGCGTAACAGCGCTGCTTTGACTAGCAAATGTGTCCTCGCTCTGTCTCAACATCCTCAGTGTTGGCATTGTGAGGAAGACAGTAACTCTGTTTTCTTTGGATGAATGTGCACTGATGAATCAAACAAAATAATGTGTTAGGAAAGTAAGAGCGCGTCCCAATACACATAGGTATGCACTATTCTATGCCGTTTTGTACCATAAATAGTGTGAAAATTCCGAAATGGATAAAGTGCACTTTAAAAAATCCCACATGATGCACTTAATTAACAGAAAAAACAAAGTGTAGAATTTTGGACATTTTATGCACTCGACTTTTGCAGTGTAATTAATTATGTAGCGAAGGGGGGGGGGGGGCATCAGACACGGATGATGAGTAACAAAATAACCTTATAAAGTTCATATCAGGGGTGATTCTTGGACTTCAATATTAGGGGGAAATATTGTGGAAAACAAACCCACTTTTAACATTAACATGACATAAAAATACCAATATCACCAGTAGATGGCTGCAGAGGACCACTCATTTGCCATTTCCACTCTGTTTAATAGCTCTTTTTGCGTGTTTTGCTTTTGGATTTATTACAAAATGATCAAAATCTTAGCAATTTTATTGCATTGAAGTATGAAAGTGACTTACAAATGAGAACAATAGAAGCAGAAACAATAGGACAACAATATGCTTCCCAGTTTAATCTAACTGCATGTATGTTTTAAAAACGTTTTTATTTTATTTTATTTTATAAAAGATATAGTAGAAGATAAAGTGTTAGTATTAATGGATCAAGTGTTGCCAAAAATGGACAGAAATGCAATATCATATACATAACGATGTTCTCAGAGGTGTATAAAGAGCTTACTTAATGAAGCGTTGTGTGTTTATTAGCTTAGAATGAGGCGTTTCTCTCTACACACACCGCGGGTCCGCTTACATCCACATGTTTCTACGGTGGCCCTGAGCGGACAAACACGTTTCGTCACTATGTTGTTCTTCATGATAAGAAGCTTCAGCTAAAGTCAGCGGATAAAACACTGACACAATGATGGACAATAATATTTGCAATAACATAGTTTTACTGAATAATTAAGTAAACCTAATTTCTTAATTTATCTTTGTAAAGAAACCTCGTTGTTTAACTGGCTACTCTCTGCTGTCTCAGACGACGACATCACTTCCTGTCGGCCACTGTAACTTCTGTTGGGTGCAATTCACAACCTCACCACTAGATGCCGCTAAAAATGACACACTGCACCTTTAAATGTAACCTGTTGTGTTCAGGTGTAAGTTCCAGTCGACGGAGCAGTGTCAGGATTGGCTGAGGAGGATCAGCGCAGTTGTGCGGCCGCCGGCCCGGTTGCAGGAGCTCTTCGCCTTCGCCTTCCTCTCGTGCAGCGCGAGTGTGTCCGCTGAGGACAGAGAGTTGCATGATGGGATCTGCCGTGCAGGTACACACACATTTCAGGGCGGTGTTTACAGGTTCTTACTGACTAATTGCTGACTAATTGAAATAAGTTTAAGCTAAAGCACTAAAATTACTATGGAATGCCAAAGCTGCCGAAATAATAAATAAATCAACACACAAATAAATATACAAAGAAATGTAAAATAAATAAATAAATAAATGTCCCCACCCCCCTCATTACCATACGGAGAAAGAAATGTAGAAATAAATAAATAAATAAATGTCCCCGCCCCCCTCATTACCATATGTAGAAATAAATACATACATAAATAAATAAATGTGGGAAAAATACAATGATACATAAGGAAATAAAAGTATAAATGCACATTTTTTTTTTTTTACATTTCTTTGTATATTTATTTATTTCTTATTTTGGCAACTTTGGCAGTCCATAAATTACAAACTGGAAATAATTAGAAGCCAAAACTAAAACTGAGAGCAATAAATCAATCAATAAACCTAAAGTCATATTTAAAAAAACGAATACAAATATAAATATATAAATTAACAAATATATATATATTAATGACAATTTTTGTTTAATTAAAATGAAAACTAAAACATATATAAATAACAGCTAATTCAAAATACTGAAACTATAATTAGTCTTAGTATATACTAGTACAAAATATTTATATTACATAACTACTATATATAAATAATACTAAAACAACACTGGCGCCAGGTTTAATGAGTTTGAACATTAAAATAAGTGCAATCTGTATTATCAGATAAATTCTGTCATGCATTGAAGGATAAAATGCACTAATTCTGTTTATCAACACAATCTTTTGCAATATAGGTGTTTATGAAGCAACTTATAATAACGGAGTTAAAAAAGACGTTGTCTGGCTTGATGCAAGATAAACACAAACAAACAAACAAACACTTTCTATTTCTGTAAATCAGGAAATGCTTCATGTAAAACCTTAATCACAGACACACCTGTTTTTTGCTTATGGTTTCACTGAATCATCGCAGCAAGTACATTGGTCAATAAAGTGAGATTAAATGCATAAAAACGTATGTTTTATTGAACATATTTAGTTATTGGAGGTTTGCATAGTATTCTGATTCTGCTTTTCACTGATTTTATTCATTTTGAGGAATATTGAATCTTTTTTTGTGCAAGTGAGATGAGTAAATGCTCACATTTAGTCTAGAATTACAATAACCATCATGTTTACACACACACACACACACACACACACACTGCACTTCTCAACATGAGGACAGGAGAGCTGTCAGTCAATAAATGTGAAAAAGTAATTCAGATATTTTGTCGTAAATTTTAAAAGTAATGTGTTACTTTACTAGTTACTTGGAAAAGTAATCTGATTACATAACTCAAGTTACTTGTAATGAGTTCCACACACAACACTGGAAATGCTTGAGTTTTAAATCCCAGACTCACCGGATGTGTGTGTGTTTGCAGGAGGACATCAGCGGAGGTTTAAGAGCGAGCTGGAGAGGATGGGCTTCGACACACACAGTGCCTGGAGAATCTCCAACATCAACACACACTACAGGTGACGCACCTGACACACACCAACCGCCCGCTCGCTCAAGCTGCTTCATCACCAGACGCGTGTGTGTGTGTGTGTGTGTGTGTGTGATCTCTCAGGGTCTGTGCCAGTTACCCAGAGCAGATCATCGTTCCCGCTGCGGTCTCGGACCAGGAGCTGGAGAGCGTGGCAGCGTTCCGATCCTGGAAGAGGATCCCGGCTGTGGTTTACAGGTGTTTCTGAGCTTGCGTTTGTGAAAGGACTGTTCTAGGATCAGTACAGGTCACGCTGTGTTGACAGTAGAGTTGGGTATCGTTTGAATTTTAACGATTCTGATTTCGATTCTTAATTTCGATTCCAATAAGGTAAAAAAATAAATCTTAGATATCATTCACATTTAGTCTTATTGCAAAACATATAATTGTAGCTGAATGTCATGAACACAAATCAATTTAGTTAATTAATAAAATTTCTCAGGGCCCAAATTCCATGCTCACCATTTTTATTTTCCATTTCATTAATAATCAAAAAATATATATATTTTATTAGTTTACTTCAATTTTCATAATCATAATGCATGTTTAATCAATAAAAATTTTAAAACGTCAACTATTTAATTATTATTATTATTATTATATATTTTTTTTACAATATTAGAGCTCTTTGAAATGTTTAATTTTTCCAGAAATTCTGTGTTGTCTATTTTCATGTTTCTGGATGGATGATTTAATACAGATATGATCAAAAACAGTGGTAATCAAATAAATGCATAAGAAAATAATCATAGGGCCGTACTTTCAGACTTCCATTGTACATCACTGTAAACATGCTTTTGCTTTTATAAATGTAGATGTTGACATCACTAGTATCTTTAACTTCTGTCTATAGTTATGCTACAATTTTCTGTCATAATCATTTAACAAACGTATTCATTACTTCAGTGACCTCATTGTTTCTGCCTTAAATTATGACATTGTTTAAATAAATTTTTAGTATTCACAAATAAATGTGAATTGAAGTTATGTAGATAAAACGGATGGTTTTAGCTCTGAAATCTGATTGGATGAGCCACACTGTGTTAAAGTACTCCCCTTTATCTTAACCTTTGACCCAGACACCAGAGTTCGGGCGCTGTGATTGGTCGATGTGGGCAGCCAGAGGTCAGCTGGTGGGGTTGGAGAAATGCTGACGATGAGCATCTGGTTCAAGCCATCGCTAAAGCCTGTGTGACGGATCCGGCCTTGAACGCGGCTCATGCTAACGGCTCGTGCGTTCACCATCACGCCAAACCTCCGCTCGGCGACTCCGGTGAGTGAGCGACTCCGGTCCGATCGCAGAGGTCAAGGTGCTTAAAGTACTTGAATTTTACTCTAGTTCTGGAAAACCCTGGAAATCAGCCGTATTTAAGAAAAGGTACTTTTCTGAGGAATTATTGAAAGACAATATATGTAAAATTAGTGTTTAATTTTATTGATAAAACAATCTTTTCACACAAAAATGTATGTTGCAGTCTGTCTAATATAGATATAGAGGCATTTCACACGGCTATGAGTGAGATATTGCTCATATAAATATCCAAGTATATGATACAGCTTTTATTCTTCAGGTCCATCATATATTCATGGAAATAAATCAGTTTGAATACGCGATATCTTTGTCATATTATCCTGTCAATGGTTACAGTCACCGCATGTGCTGCACTTTATTATCTGTACCATTTTGTTTTATTAGTTTATTTTTATTGATCTATTTACCTTTTTTAGAATTTAAAAGATAATAAAGATAGTGTTTGTTTTAAGTGAGACCTAGAAAGTAGTGCTTGAAAAGTCCATTTTATTTTACAGTGTCTGTACGAACCCCCTAAAATCAACGCAGCTGCTCATTTACTTCCTGTTTTCACATCAGGTTCTCACACGGCCAATGGGAACGTAGAGGTGGAGCCCAATGCCACGCCCCCTCAGAAGCTGTTAATAATGGACGCCCGGTCGTACGCGGCGGCGGTAGCCAATCGGGCGAAAGGAGGCGGGTGTGAGTGTCCAGGTAAAGATGCTATAACAGCAGAAACATGTTCTCCCTGATAGGGTCGGGAATCGGATACTTGTTATAAAATTAAAATTTCGATTCCTTTGTGAGCATTTCAATATGACTTTAAACAATTCGAGCGCGAGAGACTCGTTTTCAGTTCTCATGTGTATCAGTGTATTGGATCAGTGCAGCTCTTAAAGTGACAGCAGCCTAATTATTTACAATTACAATACTAATTATTTGTTTTGTGTTTATTGTCTTTAATACTGCTTGAAGTTTATATTAGTTGGGCTAGTTGTTCTTCTATAGTATTTTTAAACCACAGCCAAACGCTTCTTGTCATCTTCATTTATATAGTGCTTTTAACAATGTAGATTGTTTCAAAGCAGCTTTACAGAGATAAGCGTATAATTAACCATAATGTAAGTTGCTTGTGTAAGTGTTCTTTAGCTGTTGATTTGTGTTCATGATATTCATATACAATTACATGTTTTGTAAAAATACTAAATGTGAATGATATCTAAGGTTTAGTTTTTTTACTTTTGGAATCGAAATCGATAAAATTCAAACCTCTGTGTGTGTGTGTGTGTCCTGTAGAGTATTACCCCAGCTGTGAGGTGATGTTCATGGGCATGGCCAACATCCACTCCATCCGGAAGAGCTTCCAGTGTTTGCGGACTCTCTGCGCTCAAGTCCCGGATCCGGTGAAGTGAGTGTTCCTGAGGAGCCGACCTGCAAACACAGCAGAGCCGGCTCGACCACGGCTGATGCTCTTTTACTCAGTGCAGATTTGGTTACAGAGACAGTGTTGCTTTTAGTTAGTAATGCACTGATTTAAAATTCTGGTCAAACTAGAAACCAACATATATTGTTATGCTATGGTTAAAAACATAAACGATATAAATATATATTGTGTGTGTGTTCTGCGTGTGTTAGCTGGCTGTCGGCGTTGGAGGGCACTAAATGGCTCCAGCATCTGTCTCTGCTGCTGAAAGCGTGTCTTCTGGTGGTGAACGCCGTGGACCGGGACCACAGGCCTGTGCTGGTGCACTGCTCCGACGGATGGGACCGGACGCCTCAGATCGTGGCTCTGTCCAAACTCCTGCTCGACCCCTTCTACAGGACCATCAAGGTCTCCAGCACTCTGTGTTTTAGTTCAGAAGAACACTGCAAAAAATGCTTTTCTTACTTAGGATTTTTGTCTTGTTTCCAGTGCAAATATGTAAAAGTTCTTAAATCAAGATGCATTTAGTAAAATAGTAAAATGCCATATGATATTATGTCTTGTTTTTTGGGGAAATAAATTAAGTTGTTGCTTAAGAAAAAGCTAAATTATCTGTCAATGGGGTCAGAAAAATCACTTAACACGACATAATAACTTATGGCATTTTACTATTTTACTATCTTGATTTAAGAACTTTTACATATTTGGACTGGAAACAAGACAAAAATACTGAGTAAGAAAAGCATTTTTTACAGTGAATACCATGCAATATGAGCATGGCAGGAGTGTTGTAAATGTTAGTGCACAATCATGCATAATCTGAGCGCAAACTGCCGTTTAAAGGGATAGTTCACCCAAAAATGAAAATTCTGTCAGTAATTACTCACCCTCATGTTGTTCCAACCCCGTAAGACCTTCGTTTTTCTTCGGAACACAAATTAAGATATTTTTGATGAAATCTGAGAGCTGGATCACTTCTCCATAGGCTTCTAAGTGACCGAAACTTGCTGGCCCAGAAAAGTTATTAAAGAGATCGTTAATATAGTCCAAGTGACTCCAGTGGCTTAATCTTAAGTTTATCAAGCGACGAGAATACTTTTTGTGCGCAAAACAAACAAAAATAACGACTTTATTCCACTATTCATTTCCTTCTCTCTGGGCCTCGTAGTGTTTTTGCGTAGCGCGTCTGTGTTGCACGTCAGACGCATCACACACATGACCGGCGTCGGCCAATAGTGAGCCTACGTGGAGACGTGTAACACAGACGCGCTGCGCAAAAACACTATGTGAACCAACTCGAGGCCCAGAGAGAAGGAAATGAATAGTGGAATAAAGTCGTTATTTTTGGGTTTTTTTGCGCACAAAAAGTATTCTCGTCGCTTGATAAACTTAAGATTGAGTCTGTAGTCACTTGGACTATATTAACGATCTCTTTAATAACTTTTCTGGGCCAGCAAGTTTCGGTCACCTAGCAGCCTATGGAGGAGTGATCCAGCTCTCAGATTTAATCAAAAATATCTTAATTTGTGTTCTGAAGATGAACGAAGGTCTTACGGGGTTGGAACAACATGAGGGTGAGTAATTACTGACAGAATTTTCATTTTTGGGTGAACTAACCGTTTAATATATCATCTCTCTCTGCGTTTATGGACACAATAAAGTGAGGAATAGTTTTTTAGGGTTTAATTTTTCAAAAGAACTGGGTAATGTCGCTGAGAAAGAGCCTTGTGCAACACCATGGGTTCGATTCTCTAGAAATGCATGAACTGATATAAATGTACTCACTGAATGCAATGTGGATAAACCTGTCTGTATAAATGTAAATATCAATCTCAATACTTATGTAATCATAGGGTTGTAGACTAGTTAGGGATATAAACATTTTGGCCGATAACTGATTATTTTTATTTGAAAGTCGATAACCGATATATCGGCTGATAAATCTAAATCCAAGTTTTTATATAATGTTTAAGAGCCTGATTACAAAAGCAAAAGTCTCACCAGTAAAATCCACGTCTCAAACACACAATTATGATGTCCTCATGATAATGTTATGTAGCCGATATGACAGGCTTGCGCTGCACATGTTGCTCTGAACTGTACTTTCCTTTTTTGAAGTGATTTCAATCATATTTCAAGCACTTCATAATCATCATGTTGAACAGTGGCATCTGAAGTGTCTCAGCTGAAGGAAATAATGCATTATTAATCGGCTTTAATATATCAGACAAATTTTATTATCGGGCCGATAACGATAACATTAATATGAACCGATATCAGCCGATATATCGTGCATCCCAAAGCCTAGTAGATTCAAAATGTCTAGTGCACAAAGTAAAATACATTTGTTTTATGCACTAATACAGTATAACAATATATAGCAACATTTATGTACAAATAAAAAAGCTGTGTTGGGACTTTTTTGTATCATTGCGTCTGAGTTTTGAATTGATTCACAGAAATGGAGAGTTTGTTCTGAAGGTTGAAGAGTTTGCTTTGGTCTGCGCAGGGTTTCCAGGTGCTGGTCGAGAGCGAGTGGCTGGACTACGGCCATAAGTTTGCCGAGCGCTGTGGTCACGGTGAGAACGCGTATGACGTGAACGAGCGCTGTCCTGTGTTCCTGCAGTGGCTCGACTGCGTTCATCAGCTCCAGAGACAGTTCCCATGCTCCTTTGAGTTCACCGAGGCCTTCCTGGTACTCGCTGTCATTGCTTTGATCAGCGCTTGTTCAGATTAACATGCTTGCACATCACAACTGTGTTTGTGCCTTCAGGTGAAGTTAGCGCAGCACACGTACTCGTGTCTGTTCGGGACGTTCCTGTGCAACAGTGTGAAGGAGCGAGAGGATCAGTGTGTTCAGGAGAAGACGTGCTCGGCTTGGACTCTCCTGAGGCCGGAGAACTCATCGTTCCTCAACATCCTCTACTCACCGCGCTCAGAGACCGTACGTCTGCTGGCCCGGCTCACATAGCGGGCTTATAGGGTTAACTACACACTTTAGCTATTTGAAATAAAATAATAGAAAATTAAAAAAAAGAAGAAAAAAATAAATATATATAATATATATATATATATATATATATATATATATATATATATATATATATATATATATATATATATATATATATATATATATATATATTATATATATATATGAAATAATACAATAAAATATGAAATAAATAAAAGAAAAGAAAAAATAAAATATGAAAAAATTAAAATGAATGTGAAATAAAAAAATAAAATAAAAAAATAAAATATGAATATATACAATTAAATATAAAATAAATAAAATAATTAAAAAATATATAAAATAAAATCAAAGAAAAAATATATTATATATAAATAATAAATTATATATATATATATATATAATTACACAATTACAATATAACACACACACACATATGTATACATATACAGTACAGTATTGCAGTATTGTAAAAAATTTTTTGTCAAAATACAGAAACCTCGCATTTCAAACTTATTTTAGTTTATTTTTATTTCTCATTTGGTTTAAATTGATGTACTAAAATAACTAAAATTGAAATAAAAATAATACATTTTATAAAGACGTTTAAAAAAACAGCTAATAAAAATGACAAAAGATCAAAATTAAATAAAAATAAATTCAAAAATATTAATAAACTATGATATAGCAGTGATATTAAAATTTCGAGCAGCACAACTTATTTCAACACTGATAATAATCATAAATGTTTGAATCATGTGACACTGAAGACTGGAGTAATGATGCTGAAAATTCAGCTTTGATCTCAGGAATAAATTACACTTTACTATATATTCACAGAGACAACAGATGATTTACATTAGAATAATATTTCACTGTTTTTACTGTATTTCTGATCAAGTAAACTCAGCCTCACTAGAATCTCTCCGTCAGGTTTTGCACCCAGTGTGTCACGTGAGGAATCTGATGCTATGGAGCGCCGTCTACCTGCCTAACTCCGCCCCCTCCACGCCTTCTGATGAGTCATGTGTGCCTAACTCCGCCCCCTCAGCCTCACCTGTGAGCAGGTAAATGACACGCAACTTATGCGTTTCCTTGCCTGAACACATTTTCAGTAGGGATGCACGATATATCAGCCACCACATCGGTATCGGCTGATATCGGTTCATTTATAATGTTATCATTATCGGCCTGATAATACAATGTGTCCGATATATTAAAGCTGATAAATAATGTATTATTCCCTTCAGCTGAGACACTTCAGATGCGCACTGTTCAACATGATGATTATGAAGTGCTTGAAATATGATTGGAATCACTTCAAAAAAGGAAAGTACAGTTCAGTGCAACATGTGCAGCGCAAGCCTGTCATATCGGCTACATAACATTATCATGAGGACATCATAATTGTGTGTTTGAGACGTGGATTTTAATAGTGAGACTTTTGTTTTTGTAATCAGGCTCTCAAAAATTATATAAAAATTTTGATTTAGATTTATCGGCCGATATATCGGTTATCGACTTTCAGATATAAAGAATTATCGGTATCGACCAAAATTCTGATATTGGTGCATCCCTAATTTTCAGCCTTTAACCACTTTTCACTAATTTCTCCACTTAGACGTTCCTGTAGCTCAAACTGTAGTGTGTTTTCTTTGCAGGTTACCAAAGACTCGGTCGTACGACGATCTGCACACCTCGTGTGAGGGTTTGACCCCGACCCGCCGCAGCAGCGACCCCAGCCGGAACGAGAAGTGGCAGGACCGTCTGAGCGTGAGGATGAGCGTGACGAAAGAACCGGACAAGAGCCGTCCCGATCCGAGACTCGGCTTGAACACCGGCGACTCTGAGGCATTAAAGGGGGCGGAGCTTTCTGTGACTGACAGCCAAATGGAACAGGAAGTGAGAGAGGAGGATCACAGGAAGCTGGAAGTTGTAAATAACACGCCTGCCTTCGATATTCCAGATCATTTTGAGAGTGAGGACCAAATGTTTGAATCACCCGAAGATAGTAAAGATCACGCTGTGGAACGTTCCACTGAAAAACACCCACCTAAATCCCAGCATCCTCTTTGCTCTAACGAAAACAGTGAGTTGCTATCAAACGGGTTAGATCTAAATAATCACGCCCCCTTTACAACTACCCATGATGCTTCAGAATCTAGCAGCCAATCTTCCATGGAGAGTTCTTCCAGTCCGAACCACACCCTCAACGGCGTCTGCTCACCTTCCCAGCATCCCGTTCATCCGCTTTCGGCCAATCAGGACGGGTTGAGTCTTCACAGTGACGCCGTCCAGGTGCGCCTGCGCGAGATGGAGGCGGGGCATCAGCTGCAGGTGGAGACGCTGAAGAAGCAGGTGCAGGAGCTCTGGAGCCGTCTGCACGTCAACGGGAAGCTGGTGAGGAACACACTCTCGCTACTCTGTGCACTTCCTGTGTTATATTGAAACGCTTTAGTGATGGTAAATCTACGGTAGAGCACAGCGAAACTTAAACAGGAAATATAAGTTCACAACACAACAAAAACGAGCCACAACACGACAAAATCAAGCCACAACACAACGAAATCAAGCCACAACACAACGAAATCAAGCCACAACACAACGAAATCAAGCAACAACACAACGCAATCAAGCCACAACACAACAAAATCAGGCCACAACACAACGAAATCAAGCCACAACACAACGAAATCAAGCAACAACACAACGAAATCAAGCAACAACACAACGAAATCAAGCCACAACACAACGAAATCAAGCAACAACACAACGAAATCAAGCCACAACACAACAAAATCAGGCCACAACACAACGAAATCAAGCCACAACACAACGAAATCAAGCCACAACACAACGAAATCAAGCAACAACACAACGAAATCAAGCCACAACACAACAAAATCAGGCCACAACACAACGAAATCAAGCCACAACACAACGAAATCAAGCAACAACACAACGAAATCAAGCAACAACACAACGAAATCAAGCCACAACACAACGAAATCAAGCCACAACACAACGAAATCAAGCCACAACACAACGCAATCAAGCCACAACACAACGAAATCAAGCCACAACACAACGCAATCAAGCCACAACACAACAAAATCAAGCAACAACACAACGCAATCAAGCCACAACACAACGAAATCAAGCCACAACACAACGCAATCAAGCCACAACACAACGAAATCAAGCCACAACACAACGCAATCAAGCCACAACACAACGAAATCAAGCCACAACACAACGAAATCAAGCCACAACACAACGAAATCAAGCAACAACACAACGCAATCAAGCCACAACACAACAAAATCAGGCCACAACACAACGAAATCAAGCCACAACACAACGAAATCAAGCAACAACACAACGAAATCAAGCAACAACACAACGAAATCAAGCCACAACACAACGAAATCAAGCAACAACACAACGAAATCAAGCCACAACACAACAAAATCAGGCCACAACACAACGAAATCAAGCCACAACACAACGAAATCAAGCCACAACACAACGAAATCAAGCAACAACACAACGAAATCAAGCCACAACACAACAAAATCAGGCCACAACACAACGAAATCAAGCCACAACACAACGAAATCAAGCAACAACACAACGAAATCAAGCAACAACACAACGAAATCAAGCCACAACACAACGAAATCAAGCCACAACACAACGAAATCAAGCCACAACACAACGCAATCAAGCCACAACACAACGAAATCAAGCCACAACACAACGCAATCAAGCCACAACACAACAAAATCAAGCAACAACACAACGCAATCAAGCCACAACACAACGAAATCAAGCCACAACACAACGCAATCAAGCCACAACACAACGAAATCAAGCCACAACACAACGCAATCAAGCCACAACACAACGAAATCAAGCCACAACACAACGCAATCAAGCCACAACACAACAAAATCAAGCAACAACACAACGCAATCAAGCCACAACACAACGCAATCAAGCCACAACACAACGCAATCAAGCCACAACACAACGAAATCAAGCCACAACACAACGCAATCAAGCCACAACACAACAAAATCAAACAACAACACAACGAAATCAAGCAACAACACAACGAAATCAAGCCACAACACAACGAAATCAAGCCACAACACAACGAAATCAAGCAACAACACAACGAAATCAAGCCACAACACAACGCAATCAAGCCACAACACAACGAAATCAAGCCACAACACAACGAAATCAAGCCACAACACAACGAAATCAAGCCACAACACAACGAAATCAAGCCACAACACAACGAAATCAAGCCACAACACAACGAAATCAAGCAACAACACAACGAAATCAAGCCACAACACAACAAAATCAGGCCACAACACAACGAAATCAAGCCACAACACAACGAAATCAAGCAACAACACAACGAAATCAAGCAACAACACAACGAAATCAAGCCACAACACAACGAAATCAAGCCACAACACAACGCAATCAAGCCACAACACAACGCAATCAAGCCACAACACAACGAAATCAAGCCACAACACAACGAAATCAAGCAACAACACAACGAAATCAAGCAACAACACAACGAAATCAAGCCACAACACAACGAAATCAAGCCACAACACAACGCAATCAAGCCACAACACAACGCAATCAAGCCACAACACAACGAAATCAAGCCACAACACAACGCAATCAAGCCACAACACAACAAAATCAAACAACAACACAACGAAATCAAGCAACAACACAACGAAATCAAGCCACAACACAACGAAATCAAGCCACAACACAACGAAATCAAGCCACAACACAACGAAATCAAGCCACAACACAACGAAATCAAGCCACAACACAACGAAATCAAGCCACAACACAACGAAATCAAGCAACAACACAACGAAATCAAGCCACAACACAACAAAATCAGGCCACAACACAACGAAATCAAGCCACAACACAACGAAATCAAGCAACAACACAACGAAATCAAGCCACAACACAACGAAATCAAGCCACAACACAACGCAATCAAGCCACAACACAACGAAATCAAGCCACAACACAACGAAATCAAGCCACAACACAACGCAATCAAGCCACAACACAACAAAATCAAACAACAACACAACGAAATCAAGCAACAACACAACGAAATCAAGCCACAACACAACGCAATCAAGCCACAACACAACGCAATCAAGCCACAACACAACGAAATCAAGCCACAACACAACGCAATCAAGCCACAACACAACAAAATCAAGCAACAACACAACGAAATCAAGCCACAACAAAATCAAACAACAACACAACGAAATCAAGCAACAACACAACGAAATCAAGCCACAACACAACGAAATCAAGCCACAACACAACGCAATCAAGCCACAACACAACGAAATCAAGCAACAACACAACGAAATCAAGCCACAACACAACGCAATCAAGCCACAACACAACGCAATCAAGCCACAACACAACAAAATCAAGCCACAACACAACGAAATCAAGCCACAACACAACGCAATCAAGCCACAACACAACGAAATCAAGCCACAACACAACGCAATCAAGCCACAACACAACGCAATCAAGCCACAACACAACAAAATCAAGCCACAACACAACGCAATCAAGCCACAACACAACGCAATCAAGCCACAACACAACGCAATCAAGCCACAACACAACGCAATCAAGCCACAACACAACAAAATCAAGCAACAACACAACGAAATCAAGCAACAACACAACGAAATCAAGCCACAACACAACGCAATCAAGCCACAACACAACGAAATCAAGCCACAACACAACGCAATCAAGCCACAACACAACGCAATCAAGCCACAACACAACGAAATCAAGCAACAACACAACGAAATCAAGCCACAACACAACGAAATCAAGCCACAACACAACGAAATCAAGCCACAACACAACGAAATCAAGCCACAGGCACAGCGAAATCAAGCCACAACACAACGAAATCAAACAACACAATGAAATCAAGCCACAGGCACAGCGAAATCAAGCAACAACACAACGAAATCAAGCCACAACACAACGCAATCAAGCCACAACACAACGAAATCAAGCCAAAACACAAAGAAATCAAGCCACAACACAACGAAATCAAGCCACAACACAACGAAATCAAGCCACAACACAACGAAATCAAGCCACAACACAACGAAATCAAACAACACAATGAAATCAAGCCACAGGCACAGCGAAATCAAGCAACAACACAACGAAATCAAGCCACAACAACGAAATCAAGCCACAACACAACGAAATCAAGCAACAACACAACGCAATCAAGCCACAACACAACGAAATCAAGCCACAACACAACGCAATCAAGCCACAACACAACGAAATCAGGCCACAACACAACGAAATCAAGCAACAACACAACGAAATCAAGCCACAACACAACAAAATCAAACAACAACACAACGAAATCAAACCACAACACAACGAAATCAAGCCACAACACAACGCAATCAAGCCACAACACAACAAAATCAAACAACAACACAACGAAATCAAGCAACAACACAACGAAATCAAGCCACAACACAACGAAATCAAGCCACAACACAACGCAATCAAGCCACAACACAACGCAATCAAGCCACAACACAACAAAATCAAGCCACAACACAACGCAATCAAGCCACAACACAACGCAATCAAGCCACAACACAACAAAATCAAACAACAACACAACGAAATCAAGCAACAACACAATGAAATCAAGCCACAACACAACGCAATCAAGCCACAACACAACGCAATCAAGCCACAACACAACGAAATCAAGCAACAACACAACGAAATCAAGCCACAACACAACGAAATCAAGCCACAACACAACGAAATCAAGCCACAACACAATGAAATCAAGCCACAGGCACAGCGAAATCAAGCCACAACACAACGAAATCAAACAACACAATGAAATCAAGCCACAGGCACAGCGAAATCAAGCAACAACACAACGAAATCAAGCCACAACACAACGCAATCAAGCCACAACACAACGCAATCAAGCCACAACACAACGAAATCAAGCCAAAACACAAAGAAATCAAGCCACAACACAACGAAATCAAGCCACAACACAACGAAATCAGGCCACAACACAACGAAATCAAGCCACAACACAACGAAATCAAACAACACAATGAAATCAAGCCACAACACAACGCAATCAAGCAACAACACAACGAAATCAAGCCAAAACACAACGAAATCAAGCCAAAACACAAAGAAATCAAGCCACAACACAACGAAATCAAGCCACAACACAACGAAATCAAGCCACAACACAACGAAATCAAACAACACAACGAAATCAAGCCACAGGCACAGCGAAATCAAGCAACAACACAACGAAATCAAGCCACAACACAATGAAATCAAGCCACAGGCACAGCGAAATCAAGCAACAACACAACGAAATCAAGCAACAACACAACGAAATCAAGCAACAACACAACGAAATCAAGCCACAACACAACGCAATCAAGCCACAACACAACAAAATCAAGCCACAACACAACGCAATCAAGCCAAAACACAAAGAAATCAAGCCACAACACAACGAAATCAAGCCACAACACAACGAAATCAAGCCAAAACACAACGAAATCAAGCCACAAAACAACGAAACCAAGCCACAACACAACGAAATCAAGCAACAACACAACGAAATCAAGCCACAACACAACGAAATCAAGCCACAACACAACGAAATCAAGCCAAAACACAACGAAATCAAGCCACAAAACAACGAAACCAAGCCACAACACAACGAAACCAAGCCACAACACAACGAAATCAAGCCACAACACAACGAATCAAGCCACAACACAATGGAAACAAGCCAAAACTGTTTGTTGGCACTTAAAGATTTAAAACCCAAGCATTGATGTTTTACCACAGTTGTCAATAATTAGTGATACATTGTTCATAATGAATTAATTTGTGTCAAGATTGCACAACATTGTAGTTATCAGCATTGTTGGTCATTAAAGTTATAATAGTTATCATTATAGTTAACATTGTGGTTATCATAGTTAACATTATAGTTATAATTGTCCGGTAGACATGATTATAGTGATTAAAGTTATAGTTATAGTCCTTGGTGTAAAGAGGCTGTTAATCTCATTAACTTCAGCAGCTCTAACACTTCTTCTTCTCTGAGCCACAGACGTCTCTTCCGGACGGGGAGAATAACCTGGAGTTACAGCGCTGTGGTGCCACTGATCTCCTGTCTGAGTCCAGCTGGGAACAGATCGGACAACGGGAAGCAGAGGTGAGCGGATCATGGAGAGAACGGACGTCACACGGCAAAAAATGCTTTTCTTACTCAGTATTTGTGTCTTGTTTCCAGTCCAAATATCTAAAAACTCTTAAATCAAGATGCATTTACTAGAGGAGTAAAATGACATATGATATTATGTCTTGTTTTCTGGGGGGAAAATCAAAATGAAGAGAGTTTATGCTTAAAAAAAGCAAAATGATCTGCCAATGGGGTCAGAAAAATAATCTTAATTCAAACGGAAACATTATTTTTCTGATCCCAATGGCAGATCATTTAGCTTGTTTCAGACTCCCTTTATGGTCCTTCCATATCAGCTGTGCCATTAAGAAGGCACATCAGAGGCTTTATTTCTTAAGGTGTCTCAAGAAATATGGTATGTCCCTTAACATTCTACAAAACTTTTACCGCTGTACAATTGAGAGTATATTGACAGATCACATTGTAGTGTGGTTTGGCAGGGCGACTTCACGTGATCTTAATCTTCTGACAAAGGTGGTTAAATATGCATCTAAAAAAGTAATTTTCCCCGACACTGGTGTGTTGACGTGTTCTGTTTGTGTCCAGGTGACACAGTGGTACTCGGATCACCCGGCGTCCCGTTGCTATGGTTGCGAGAGGACATTCTGGCTGGCCAGGAAGCATCACTGCAGGTGAGACCCGGATACACTCGGGAATTACAGGAATATTCCACGATCATTAATGCTCAGCGTTAAAACACTCACTAGTACAGCCACAAGACACACACTGCAATATTATATATTCTTACTTAGTATTTTTGTCTTGTTTCCAGTCCAAATATCTAAAAATTCTTAAATCAAGATGCATTTACTAGATGAGTGAAATGACACATGATATTAATTATTGTTTTATGGGGAGAAAAAAATCCAAAAACAAGCAAAATTATATTGTTTCTGTTTGAATTAAAATTATTTTCTGACCCCATTTGCAGATAATTTTGCTTGTTTAAGCAAAAACTCACTTCATTTGGATTAATTCCACAGAAAACAAGATATAATATCTTTTTATAATATAATTTTACTCCTCTAGTAAATGCATCTTGATTTAAGAATGTTTAGATATTTGGACTGGAAACAAGACTAAAATACTGAGTAAGAAAAGCATTTTTTTTGCAGTGTAGACAATATGATTTTAGTGTGAAAATCACTTATCAACCTTTTCTGTTTAAAGGGGTCATGAACTGCATTTTCTTTTCTTTTCTAATGTTCTCTGAGCTCCACTTTTAATATTTTAACATCAAAAACCTCCTAATTTAGATGATAAATAATAATCTGTTTTTGGCCCTCTCTCTCAAACACTCAGTGTTGATGGGCGTCTCATTCGAGACCTGGAAGTAAACGCCCACTGCTGTGATTGGCTAACAGTTTTGCATATTAAAATAATTTTCTATGTCCCCGTTATTAGATTCCGATGTTGAAAAATATCTTGTAACGTTTGCCAGCAATGTGAAACATTCATGCTTATTACATGTGCTTTATAAATCTTTAAATAAAGTTTAAGTGCTTGAAGTTACAACAGTTATAGTTGAGAAATGATCATTTACGGTGTTTTGAACAGAATTATGAATGAATCGTTTGTCACGCTGTCGTTCTTATGGGCGATTCAGCTTTACTGATGAGAAAACAGTCTTTCACTGCAGCTTTTACTCAGGATTACAGCGACTGGAGCGGATCTTTCTCCTGTATCCCAGAATCCCACGCATTAACCCCATGAGTGCTGAAGCGAATCACAGCTCTTGAGTTCGACTGCGGCGAAATACTCAGAACATCTCAATCGATCAGCAATAGAGTCACATGGTAAAACACACAGTTACTCACACGTGTGTGTCGCGACGTTACTGTCGGGTCCAGTGTAGTCGTCACTGCATCAGCTTTTATTCTCAGTCTCTCTGAACGGTCATGTTCACAAACGAATCCGCAGTAAAATGAAGCGATCGAACTGGAACTTTGTTCAAAATAAAGTTCATCCCGCTTCAATAAAGTCTTGTAATCCTGTGTTTGCGTCGCTCTTGTATTCACTGCTACATGACGTGTGAGAATCAGTGGGCGGGGCTAAAGAGGTGATATGTAGAAGTGGGCGTTGACCTTCTTCTGAAGAGGCGGACTTTCGTCACACTATGATGTAATAATGTGACAAAATCCAAAACGAGTCATTTTCTGAGGAAGCTTTGAGTTCTGAACTTCACATTTCTGCTTTTAAATCCTTTCCTGCCTCATTCATTTCTATTGTACGTGCTTCACTGTAACCTCCATTTCTGTGTGTGTTTTTAAAAGAAAACAAGGGATGAGTTAAAATTATTTTTTGTGATCAACATAATGGCACAAATGTTATGGATTGAGTTTATCTGGAATATTCCTTCAAGCGTTTCACACCGCACTGAACCCTGGGTAACGTCTTTTAAGGACCTTGCCAAACTTTATACTGAATTTAAATTCAATGAACTTTATTTCTTTATTAAAATAATCAGTAACACTAAGGTGTCATTAGTTAACATGAACTAACAATGAACAATAGTTCTTCTGTGTTTTTTAATCTGAATCTCAACAGTTACTGATGTATCATTAGAATCAAAGCTTGTATCTGTTAATATTAATATGCACTGGGAACTAACATGAACATTAATAAAGGTTCATAAATGATGTGAAATATACTGCTCATAGTTCATGTTAGTTAATGCATTTACTGATCTTAACAAATGAGACCGTGTTATAAAGTGTTATAATCTAAATTAATCTTAAATAAATCTTTTTTTTTGATTGAAAAACTGGATTCTGGAATCACAAAATTAATTCTGGTTTATTCATTTAAAGTTCCCCTGTGGTGTAAATCCAGCTTTTAATGTTGTTTATGTGTCTATGTGGTGTTTTTAATCTGCTTTAAGACAAAGCATGTGTAAATTCATAAGTCGACAGCATTGCTGAGTATTTCCTCCTTAAAACTGCAGTGAACCAAAGACAGTCTCAAAAACACACTTTGAAATCGCTGGTGTTTCTGACGTCACAAACTACCTTGTAACCAATCAGATCAACGTGTGATCGTCAACCAGTGGATCTCTGAGCTGAGGGAGTGAGTGGAGGCGGGGCTCATTTGCATATTCATAGAACCACGCATACTAAATGAGGCAAGGGTGTCGAGTTACATTCAAGATATTTTAAGGCATGACAAAAATTTTCAATGAAAAAAACGTTTAAATATGACATTTTGATGAGTTTTAAGGGAATGATTGACTACAGGGGGACTTTAAATATGTATATTAATTTTTCTATATTTAATATGAGGTTCTATTTGACTTGATAAGCGCAGCGGCTCACTGAATGAATCTGAGGGTTCGTTTACACGACAACCATGTACTTAAAACGTAAAAACTAAAAAAAGTTTTTCCTTCGCATTTTTCACATACAGACGACAGCGCTGTATTCTCCTGCCAGGCCAGTAGATGGCGATGTCACTTTGTAGACACGTAGTACACATGCGCATCACCGTTTTCATAAATGCAAGTTTTTGTAGTTTCAGGACAATAATGTGCTCATTTTCAGGCCCCCAAAACGCATTTGTCGAGTAAATACACAGCTGAAGCGCATAGTGTTCTGTTGTTAGTTGGAAGCAGTGTGTGTGAGTCTGAGTGTCGTCTGATCGGACTCTCTCTCTCTCTCTCTCGTTCTGCTGCAGTGGCAGAGAGCCGGTTGATGAGGCCTGGTGAGACTTTCCTTCTCCTCTTCTGTCCATCCATCTTTCCCTTCTCACACACACTCATTCACATCGTCCTCCACTGTAGCGTCTCCATCCTCATGCTTGTTCTCACACTAGAGATTCTACTGCAAATATGCACACCAGTGTCTCAAAGTCCATTTCGTATGAATTACTACACTACCAGTCACAAGTGTGGGGTCGGTAAGAATTTTAATGTTTTTAAAAGAGTCTCCTCTGCTCACCAAGGCTGCATTTATTTGATTAAAAATACAAATAAATACAGTAAAAATGTGAAATATTATTATAATTTAATAATAGAAGCAAAAGACTTTTTAAAAACATTAAAAATCTTACCGATCTAAGAGTTGTGACTGGGAGTGTATATGTGAAGCTTAAGTAGTTTATGAACATTAGAAGTGTTAATTCCTCACTCTCTCTCTCCGCTGCAGGAACTGTGGGAATGTGTTCTGCTCGAGCTGCTGTGACCAGAAGGTGGCGCTAGCGAGTCAACAGCTCCGCGAGCCGAACCGCGTGTGTCAGGCGTGTGTCGGGCACCTCCGGCCCTCATCCGTTCCTCCCGCGCTCCCTCCGGCAGACCTGGAACTGGAGAACCCCATCACTGCCAGCTCCAACTGAGCCGGATCCCTGCCGCATCCCAGCCGGATCACACGGAGAACCCCATCCCCGCCAGCTCTAACTGAGCCGGATCCCAGCCGGAACACACGGAGACCTGGAGAATCCCATCACTGCCAGCTCTAACTGAGCCGGATCCCTGCCGCATCCCAGACCGATCAACATGGAGAACCCCATCCCCGCCAGCTCTAACTGAGCCGGATCCCAGCCGGAACACACGGAGAATCCCATCACTGCCAGCTCCAACTGAGCCGGATCCCAGCCGGATCACATGGAGAACTGGAAAACCCCATCCCCGCCAGCTCCATCTGAGCCGGATCCCTGCCGCATCCCAGCCGGATCACACGGAGAACTGGAAAACCCCATCCCCGCCAGCTCCATCTGAGCCGGATCCCTGCCGCATCCCAGCCGGATCACACGGAGAACTGGAAAACCCCATCCCCGCCAGCTCCATCTGAGCCGGATCCCTGCCGCATCCCAGCCGGATCACACGGAGAACTGGAAAACCCCATCCCCGCCAGCTCCAACTGAGCCGGATCCCTGCCGGAACACACGGAGAACCGGCTCAACGCCAGCGCTCAAGGGATTGGGATCGAGAGCTCATCATTTACTCACTCTCATGTGCTTCTGTATGACCAAAGTGCACATCTAAAGAATGACATCACTTTCCTCTGTGGATCCCAATCCAGCGACTGGATTCACCGATCAAGGGGATGGAAAGGTGCAGCGCCAAACATTAGTCCCAAACTGATGAGTAATAACTTCTTGCGGTGCGTAGATCCAAAAGGACCTCAAAAATCAGGAAAAAGATCCGCACTCGAATATAGGCCAAAAAGCTCGACAAATAAAGTGCAAAAGTGCAAGGTGCGCAGAACGTTTCCGGGTTCAACCCCTCATCAGTGGAATTCCATCCTGGAATCTGATTTTATCCCATATATAAAAATATTTACATTTGAAAAAAAAATTTTTTTCCAAAGTTTTGAATAGAGGATTGTTGTGATACGTCTGTATAATTATGTAGACCATTGATGTAAATATTTTTAAACGGGACACCACCGGGGTCACTAATAACAAGGGTTCCTGGATTCCACACACACCTCCTTTAAACATTTATTTATATTAATCAAAATAAAACTTAAAATCACAATATAGTGCGATTATCAAATCGAATGCTGCATTTTAAATACTGAATTTATTCAAAGTCACGTCATGCATAATCATGACCAATCTGTGTTTACATTATAATCAAAGGTGTCACTCAGAGAACTCGTGCACATCGCTAGGAGTGTATTAATAGTGATCTGCATCATATGTGGGTATATTGTAATGCTTGATATTACAAGTTGGAGGCTATCTGAACTTTAAGAAGTTATTTAAGGATTATTTAAGACTTCAGAATCTTAAAAAAAATAACATTCCTCTTAATGTTTTGTGCATCCCTGATCTCATTCTGATTATTTTTATGATCATGTTTCAAAAAAAAAAAAAATCATATATAGTTCATACAAATAGTGCACTATGATAGACGAATAGAACGTGTATGCAAATGAGATCCGAAAGTTAAATTTGGCTCACCGTCCTTTTGTTGCAGACGTTCTTCAGGTTTGAAGCATCATGAGGCTGAGGAAATGATGACAGAACTTTAATATCCCTGAACTATTCCCGTAGGACACACGGCTTCTGACGCCGGAGGAGTGTTGCACACTTGAATCTGTGTACATGAACTTTGTATGTATATTATGTCACATGTACAGCCAATGCAATGAAAGCTTGACGGACTAAATGGAGTTTCACGAATTTGAGCAATACACACAGGATCGGGACGATAACGGAAAAGATCCTTGTGTGACGACCATCTCAAACGTGTCTGCTGTCTGGTTGTGTTTGCCCTGATGAAATCTCCCACAATGCAATGCTTCTGTCTTTCCTCTCTATGTTGGACAGGGTTTGTATGAGCTGCTAACACTGTCGCTTATGGCGTTTGTGTGAATGAAATTAAAGCACAACACACTGCCAACCTGAGCCACGAGACTGAGTTTCATTGATGCTCGTGATTTAAAAAAATAATTAAAAAAAGATGAACTTGTTGATTTAGGTTCATTTTTTACCCTGAGTTAATGAACCCGTAGTCCTGGCTGAAAATGTGCAATCTGATAAATCTATAGAGAATTTGACTACTGGTTTCCTACTAACCCTAAAGCTTGACATATGAAATAATAACCCGAGAAATCTTTTTTTTTTTCTTCTTTTATGTAAGTTTATTGAACCTTTAGATGAAAAATAAAAAAAGTTTGCTATATAATGAGAATATGAAGGACTAAACAGCTCAATTTTATAATTTTACTCCGAGGCTCAAAACGGAACAAAAATATGGAATTTGGTTCAGATGCTGATATTTAAAGTGATGTAAATGTAATGTAAATCAATAAGATCTTTATAACAGTAAAGCAGATTCTTGCATAAAATGCATATAAATATCTGCTAGTAATACATGTCTTAGTAAGATGATATTTAAATGATTAGTTTTATGATCAAAGCTCTGTAGTTTAAAACATATAATGCAATGCAATACAATGATGATTGAGAGATGAACTAATAAACCTTCCTCAAAACCCTGATGATCATATTTGATACTCATGATTTTTATAATAAACAAGTTATGGATAATGAAGTAAACTGAAGTTATGGGGATGAAATGAGTAATTCAAGGCATCCAGCTTCTACAGCATGATTGAAAGTCATTATTATTATTTTTTAACATTTAATAGGCTTAACTTTCAATTTAAGCAACTTCAAACAATCTTCACATAAACCCAGGCTGTAATAAGTTTCTGTCTCTGTCATTATCAGCTCTCTCTTTATTTTACCCATTCATTTTCACAAGACAATTTACAAGATAAACATTTGGTATCAGTATTTTTATGTGAGGATTGATCCTCTCGATACAACGTCAGTGTCATTATTAATGTTACTTACATTAAAAGATTTTTTTGTGTTTGTGTGTTAAGAATCAAAATACACATTTTTCCCCCTCAGATATTTTCAAATAAAAAAATTACAAAATATAACCATTTAAACTAAATTGTGTCACCTTTTGCATTCTGAAAGTGAACTGTGGCTTTACACGTGAAATTATGCAGTTTATTTTTCCACTTGAAATGGTCTTAAAATCCTTCATACACTCACATTGCACATGCATAAACACAATAATCCTGAAATTAATATTAAATGACAAAAAAAAGTAACATCTTAATGTTTGTAGAGCAAAAGTTCATTGAGGGTTTGGGAAGTGTCCACACATCACTTTGCTGCCACTCATTGATGAACCGTTACAGCATGAAAAGTGAGTTTATCATTATTTTTTCATATGAAAGTAAAGGTTTATGGATGTAAAATTAATATATTTAGTTTGATGTTGTTTTGTTAGAAAAAGAAAATGTAGGTTTTATGAATTTAGACTGTTTTAAGCGTTTGAAGTCAAAGAGTTCACACTGGTAATTCTCATATATGTTCATATAAATTTCAACTTATGATATATTCGAATAAAATTTCTCATAAATATTATTTATAAATATTGATAAAATTATAATATTGATAAAAATGTATATTTTCTTGCATCAGACTGGTTTTAGCTGCAGTTCTTGAAACCTTTAAAAGAATTTCTAAACTTTTCTTATGAATAAAAGGGGGTAAATGAAGTAATAACATGGTAAAAACATTGGCAACATTCAAAAACTTTAGTGCATTCACTAATTAATGAGAAGTTACTGATTAGATTAAATATGGTTTTAGTTCTGTCTTATAAGCTTATGTAGAGTTTTTTTAATGCATTAAAGATGTGAACCTCGAGGTTTAACCAACACGACTCTTTACTTTCTCAATAAATGTTCCTGGTCTGATTCAACCCAATTCAAAGTTCATAATCTTTAATCAAAATGTAATAACATTTTAATAATAACATTTAATAATGTAATAACCCCTGAAGGAGAAAATCAAGTCCAATCCTACATTTTGTCTCACCGAAAATCCAGTTTCACCTGAAAACATGATTATGAAAGTACAATTAAAGAAAGTAAAGAGACTCAGGAAAGACGCAGAGGCTCAGATAAAGATAGAACTTTTTGTTTATTAGTGGCTATAGATAATGCTATTGGACCATAATCATAAAAAATAATAAAACAAGAAACGCTACATCTCTGGTCAGCGGTCGGTTAACATCAGCATCGATTAGCGCGTGATGAGAAATGAGAAGCGGGAAAAGAACAGACCCGTTACAACGTCTCCATGCGACAGAACGAGACGTCACCGCACGAATGAGTTAAACGCGCGAAACACATCATCACGGTGAGCGGGAAATGGCGTCGGTGGCACTTCATCTGAGGAGAAATTCGAGAGTGATTCCTTTAGGATTCATACATTCTAATCCTGAGTTCATCATGGCTCATGGGAAGCGGACGACACACGCCACGACGGGAGTTGCTCCGAACACGACACCGAACATCGAGCCGGTACGTGACACAACGAAAACAAGCCAGCTTGATTCAAGCAAAAATGTTCAGATTGAGACAAAATCCATCCGTTACAAACCGGTTCCTCGCGCTTCGATTTTAACAAAAATAGACCCGCCTCGCGATTCGCTTCGATATTGTCTTATAAAAAACATCACGTGGGCGTATTTACAAAGGGTTAAACGTGACATTCTGAAGGTTTACAAAGATTCCGTTCCGTCGAGACGGACGCTACGCTGTCGCCGGGGATTGTGGGTAGTGCGGGAAGAGAGAGGGGAAAGTATAGAAACTCATTTCTGCCACGGAATAGAAAAACAAAACAAAAGTAAGACATTTTAATCTACAATTCTGACCTTTTTTCACACAATGGCTAGTTTATATATTTCATTTGCAAGTTTAAGATTGCAAATAAGATTTTTTTCTGCTTCTGCCAGGGAAAAAAAAAGAAAAGAATAAAAATGGCATTTATAGCTTTTCATTTCACAAATCGGTCTGTTTTTCTCATAATTGCAAGGTTATGTTGTGCTGAATTTTGAAAAAAAAAAAAAAAAACAATCTAAATTGTGAGATAAAAAAAGTCGCTCAGTATTGCCAGTTTATATAAAAGAATATATAAAAGGTAATTGCGACGTTTTATCGCACAATTTAGAATTTTTCCTCTCACAATCGCAAGCTTATACCTCGCAATTTGAACTTTCTTCTCAAACTGTTTTTTTCTTCTACTTTTTATCTCACAATTCTGAGAAAAGTTAATTTTAAAAATCTAAATTTTTAGTACTTTTTTTTTAATTCTACGAAAAAGTCAGAATTGTGAGACGTAAACTGGCAATAATAATACTAACTTTTAATCTCACAATTTAGATATTTTTTCTCGCAATTCAACGCAATGTAACCTCGCAATTGTGAGAAAAACAGTCAGATTTGTGAAATAAAAGTTATAAATACCGTTTTAAATATTTTTTTTCCATGGCAGAAGCAAAAAAAATCGTAATTGTGAATTATGCCAGAATTATGAGATGTAAACTCGCAATAGCAAACTCATAACTTTCCTAATGACAGATATAAACTAGCAATTGTGAGAAAAAGTCAGAATTGTACGATTAAAATGTCTTTCTTGTGTTATTTTTTCTATTCTGTGGCAGAAACGAGCTTCCATCGGACATAAAAGAGAAGGACAGGAAAATCAAGACAAACAATCTGTGTGTTAGTGTGGTTTAGAAAGGTTCGCACTAGTAAACGCTGGCCAGATCTGTGTGTTGTGTTTCTAAGGCCATGTGGAGCGGGACGTTGTGCTGGGAGTTTCGGGATCTGATGACACGTGATTCTTCTGATGTCACTCACACCGACGACTGATCCCACACCTGCTGGACACACAAACACAGGTTTTAGAATTAGTATAATTGTATTACGTCCACCTTCAGCTTGTGCTTCGTGTGTTTTTGCTGTGAAATCAAGTTTAATAAAGTGAACGTAAGAATAACTTTGATATTGGTAATATAATTTAAACTACGGGGCTGTTGAATGCTCGAATCTGATTGGTTGATGAACGTTCTAAGGTGTGCAGATATTTTCAGGGAAACGCACAGATAAAGTAGTTCCAGGCAGGTTTTGACCGCATTACATGTCCATATCACTTCGCCAAATGATTTCAATTTCAAAGGTCCTTACAGCCGACAACAGCGAAAGAACCAAAACCCACAGCGACACTGACCTTCTCCGGTCCGTTGAATTATTAGAAAAATAATGCTCTGTGTCGTGACCGCATTACCACATTGGGTGTGCATTATTTTTCTAATAATTCAACGGACCGGAGTCAATTATTCCTTACATAATATAATATAATATAATATAATATAGTGTCATGTTTTCCTGTTTCACTACAGTTTGTTGTTGCAAACAAAACAGTAATAGTTTACATATAAAATGATACGATACAAAATATATATAAAAAAATTACAATATATTACAATATATAAAAATTATATATTACAAACTATAAAAATTATATATTACAAACTATAATATATATAGCATATAATATAAAAAAATAAAATAAAATAAACTGAAAGAAGTCATTGAATCATGCGCACACTCGTCTCACTCTGAATTTTGAACATTAGACTGGAGGAACTCTTGACTGAGTCTGTGTGTGTGTGTGTGTGTGTGTGTGTGTGTGTGTGTGTTCAGTCGTCCTGACCTTGTTAACGGTGTTGATGGGTGTTCGAGCGGATCCGGTGTGCAGTCTCTGTCTCGGCTCCTCAAACGCGTGTCCAGGCGATCTCTCCCTGCGCAGCTCCATCACGCGTCCCGGAGAACAGTCGAGTCGAGGGTCCATGATCCTCCCCGGGGACTTCTCCCGGTCCAGGGCCCGCGCCGGAGACTTGTCGCGCCTGAACTCAGTGCGAGCCTCTCGGTACCGGTGAGGCGTCCCGGGCTGGTGGAGCCCCTCCTGGACCGACGGCATCGACGCCACACGCTTGGAGATGTGCTCGTTGTAGGTCGGGGGACCACGCTTGTTCGGGCTACGGGACAGAGAGAGTCACAGTCAGTCCCTTCACAGAAATACACCATGATAACGCTGTCTTCCTGTCATTTACACTTTATTATCAAAGCAAATTCATTGGTAAATATGGTTTCATGGGTTATTTTTAGTGCTGGGCAACGATTAATCGCATCCAAAATAAAAGTTTGCGTTTACATTATATGTGTACTGTGTATAATTATTTTGTATATATAAATGCACACACATGCATGTATATATTCTAGAAATATTTGCATGTATATATATTTATACATCATTTATATTATATATAAATATGAATGTTTTATATATAAAAAACACATTTTTCTTATATAGGTCGGAGGACCGCGCTTTTTCTCGAGTCACAGTCAGTTGCCTTGCTTTCCTTCACAGAAATCCATCATGATAACTCAGTTGTTTCAACAGTCTTTCTGTCATTTACACTTTATTTCAAAGCAAATTCATTGGTAAATATGGTATACTTTAGTCGGACGTACCATACTGATTGGGATAACGCTTAGGGACCCTGTCATCTTCGAGTATTGATTAAACGAGCCAATGCACATTGGCGTGAGAGATTTGCATCTCGCGCTCCGTCCCGCAGCAATCACAGGCAAGGCTTAGAAAGCCTGTGGGCAAGCCGCTTCATCCATGGCATTGCTGCACTTCATTGTACTTCATTGTACCCAAGAAACGGGGTGGGTTACGGCCAATCTTGGACCTGCGTGTCTTGAATCGGGCCCTTTAGAAGCTTCCGTTCAAGATGCTAACGCAGAAACACATTTTCGAACGCATCCGTCCCCGAGATTGGTTTGCAGCGATCGACCTGAAGGACGTGTACTTTCATGTCTCCATCCTCCCGCGACACAGGCCATTCCTGCGCTTCACGTTCGAGGATCGAGCGTATCAGCACAAAGTCCTACCCTTCAAGCTGGCCCTGTCACCCGTCACCACCCCATGAGAGAGCGTGTTGTTCGCATCCTCAACTATCTCGATGACTGGCTGAGACTAGCTCAGTTGTGCGAGCACAGGGACCTGGAGCTCAGGCATCTCAGCCAGTTGGGCAATCGGGTCAACTGGGAAAAGAGCAAACTCGCCCCCATGCAAAGGATCTCTTATCTCGGTATGGAGCTGGACTCGGTCCACCAGACGGCACGCCTCACAGAGGAACGTGTCTGGGTCAGTGCTGAACCGCTTGAATACTGTCAAGAGCAGAACAGTGGTCCCACTGAAACTTTGTCAGAGGCTCCTGGGGCATAAGGCATCCGCAGTAACTGGCAGGCTCTGTGTCACAATCACCCCGGCCTGCCACCAAACCCTGACGGCACTGCAGAGTCCTCCCTTTGAGCCACTGCAGGCAGCAGAGTTAAAAGTCCTGTCTATAAAAACAGTTCTTCTTGATTTGGCCTCCATCAAGAGGGTAGGGGACTTGCACGCATTTTTGGATGATAAATCGTGCCTGGAATTCGGGCCGGCGGACTCTCACGTCATCCTGAGACCCCGGCCTGGATATGTGGCCAAGGTTCCTACCACTCCCTTTCGGGACCAGGTGGTAAACCTGCAAGCGCTGCCCCGGAGGAGCCAGCCCTGGCTTATCTATTTCTGAAGGATAATGTGACACTGACGTAAAGAGGGCGCTTGAGACACGCACAAGTCAGCGATATTTCTGATGATTTATTGGCATGAAGTTTCGTGCACAGTGACAAACAGGAGTGCAACATTCTTGAAAAGCATTAAGCAGAGTGGACTGCTATAACATCAGTGAAGAACATCACTGCAGATTACGGCGACTGTAGCCTGAATCTGTCTCTGTATGCATGAGACTGTCTGAATACCGGCAGAATTCACATTTTTGTAGTAAAAAGAGACACATTATGCAGAAGTATAATTTGCTGTTATGAGCTGGCCGTTAAAATCGATTCCCTATTTTCGTTTTCGAAACTTGTGTTGGTCCGATCGATTGTGCAATCGATTTTCGAACGTAAAGTGACAGCCCTACACTGAAGACTGGAGCAATGATGCTGAGTATTTAGGGTTAGGGTTCCATTCAACAAACTGTATATTTACATATTTTGAATATAAATATTTTATATATTGAACATGACCACAGATTATCATGGAAGAAGACTGAATTTAGCCTATCATATCGTGTCTGGACACAGTTTGAAGCAGATCTCATATTTATTATGTTCACTTAATTTAATTTATTATGGCTATAGAAACAGTACCTGGAGAAAACTATATATACACAGTCACACATGGACACACTGATAAAGAAAGAGACCTCACCAGTGAGAAGAGATGAAACATATTAATAAAGTTATTAATGTGAAACCACACGCCCATCAGACCAGTGAACAGATTCATGTGCGCTAGTAAACCGGTTTAAATCCCAGGGCGACTTACCAAACAACACGTCTCCTCATCCGCCATATCCATAATCACATATTTATGCTTTTACAAGCATGATAAAATGAAAGCAACAGTCAAATCATGAACAAGAGCTTCTCAAAACACCTGATATGATATAATCAGAGCTGAGGAAGAAATTCAGCACATTAAATCTATGAAAATCACTAGTATCTAATTTGCATATTCAAACATTACATTTCAGAAAACGTGCAACACAAAACTATTCTCTTAACGTACTGTGATTAATCAACTGGGGAAAATATGGTGATATTTTTACCCTATTTACCTGAAGTGCCCTGCATAAGATGAACATTAAAACTAGTCAGAATATTCTCCTTAAAAACACTTTATTCATCACAGGTTAAAACGTTCAAGCTCAGTCACTCCTGTGCACATATAAAGAAAGCACCTTTCTTCCTGTAAAGAAGAGAAACAGAGTCAGAACCTCTGGACCAATCACAGCCAGACTTCAGGTCACATGGGGTCGTTCTGTCAGTCAGATGAAGCTGCAGGATTGACACATTTAACTCATTACTCACTGATCTTCCTCGTTAGATCTGACGTCAGTGACTTTATCAATGTTTCTCGTGTCGTTACTGATCATAAGGGCTGCAGGATTCATCAAAATAACTCCAAATAAAACGAAGTGTTGCACATGTCAATCATCTTTCAGATTTGTAATGAGAATCATATAAAAATCTGTTGTCAACAAAACAGAAGCTTCAAGATCTCCCTGCAGTTTCCTGCCAAAATAAAAGCTCCATGGTTTAACATTTAAAAGAATAAATTAAGAAATAAATATAAGTATTGTAATTTCAAAGTAATTATTTTCGTTTTATTAAATATTTAATTTTTATTCACAGTACAATAGCATTATTACAATATCAGAAAGTTGATGAAAACGTAAAGCTTGTAACTCTGTTTGAGCTTGATCTGGTCAAATGTTCATATAATGACACATGCAAGTGTCCGACTATATATGAAGGCACAAGATCAACTTTGACAGCGCAGTGTTTAATTACTTAAAAATCGTGTTTTTTCCATTTCCGCCCGTTATTAGGGCTCTATGATTTCTGTGATGCCGAATCATGGAATCCAGTCATAAAAATGTTATTTACTGTATAAACAACCATGTCAACCCGTCAAAATAAAAGTTTAGTTTAACTTGACAGAAACATATTACTGTACAGTAGAATTTAGATATGTCTCAATGTAATAATAATAATAATAACACTAATAATAATAATAATAATAAATTATCAAAATAATTTTTCTTCCACTTTAACAGTAGCTCAGTTGTGATGCATGCAGTCTGACAAAAAAAGTTTAATTTCATATTATTAAAAATTATATTAAAAATAAATTTAATGTTTTGTCTTTATTTGATTACCAGAAAATACACAACACAGAATTTATATATATATATATATATATATATATATATATATATATAAAAAAAAAAAAATCATAGAAATGAAATTTAAATTTTTTTTTTTAAATTGTTGTTTTTATGAATTCAATTAATTAGATATGCTTTTTGATTATTACAATTTAAACCATTAAAATGGAATTTAAGGGGAAAAAAATTAAAATAATTCATAGGGCCCTAACATTTTTACTTTTGTTAAAACTTTTAATAAAGTGTTGTTAAATTGTATAAGTTTCATGGTTTTTAATTTAGACATTTTTGAAAAACTGGTTTAGACAAAGAGAAAAATTTGTTTGGTAAAAAATAAAACATAATTTGGTAAAAAATAAAACCCTAAAAAGTATTGATCAGTTCCTAATCCAGCGAGATCACATGACAGGACTCCACATGTACTCGTTAGTGACAGTATACACACACACACACACACACACACTGACCTGCGTGTGGAGCCGTTTCTCTGCGGTTCTGCGCTCGATCCCTCCTGACTCAGATTGCCTTTGCAACAAATGACCCGCAGTTTGTTCTGGTAGGACGAGGCCAGATACACGGCGCCGGACGAGATGGCAGGACCCAGGTAACGTGGGCTGGGAATATCCAGGTGTGCGTACGCATGTGGCCTGAACACACACACACACAGCACTCGATTCAGAGTCTCCAACAAACATCAAGAACGGAAGCACAGAATATCCAGGGCTGCAGTCTTACCCGAGCGCAGAGTGCGACTGAACCTCGATGACGTCCAGAGAGTTGAAGTACGTGACGAACAGGTACGGCTCTCGATACGCTGTGGAGAAACACAGGATTCGGCTTCATCCATCAGGACTGATGTGACGGGGTGAAGTGTGTTTCACATCTCTCTCTCTCTCTAATATTTATGATTAAATAACTGTGATCCAAAATAATGATTTACATTTTTACCATAAACGAGCAGCGCTAATGTCTCATGACATGTATCTTTCTTTGCGCTAAATCCTGTGAATGACTGGAGTGTGATGTGTAAACGGTTTGTGATTTGTTCTGCTTTGTCAATCTGTCTACAGTGCGTAACTGAAGAAGAGCTGAAGAAGAGCTGAAGAAGAGCTGAAGACTCATGAGGATTTACCGAAGGACAGAGGCAGCCGGCTCCATTTGATGTCATCGCTGCGACTCCTGCGCCCGTACGCGTCCACAAACACACCGAACTCTACGAGCAACGACACACACTGGTCAAACACAGATCCACACACACCTTCAGCAGCTCACACACACACACACACACACGCACACACAGGTCAAACACAGATCCACACACACCTTCAGCAGCTCACACACACACACACACACACAGGTCAAACACAGATCCACACACACCTTCAGCAGCTCACACACACACACACACACACACACACACACACACACACACACACACACACACACACACACACACACACACACACACACACAGGTCAAACACAGATCCACACACACCTTCAGCAGCTCACACACACACACACACACACACACACACACACACACACACACACACACACAGGTCAAACACAGATCCACACACACCTTCAGCAGCTCACACACACACACACACACACACACACACACACACACACACACACACACACACACACACACACACACACACACACACACACACAGGTCAAACACAGATCCACACACACCTTCAGCAGCTCACACACACACACACACACACACACTGGTCAAACACAGATCCACACACACCTTCAGCAGCTCACACACACACACACACACACACACACACACACTGGTCAAACACAGATCCACACACACCTTCAGCAGCTCACACACACACACACACACACACACACACACACAGGTCAAACACAGATCCACACACACCTTCAGCAGCTCACACACACACACACACACACACACACACACACACACACACACACACACTGGTCAAACACAGATCCACACACACCTTCAGCAGCTCACACACACACACACACACACACGCGCACACACAGGTCAAACACAGATCCACACACACCTTCAGCAGCTCACACACACACACACACACACACACACACACACACACACACACACACGCACGCGCACACACAGGTCAAACACAGATCCACACACACACCTTCAGCAGCTCACACACACACACACACACACACACACACTGGTCAAACACAGATCCACACACACCTTCAGCAGCTCACACACACACACACACACACACACACACACACACACACACACACACACACTGGTCAAACACAGATC
Organism: Squalius cephalus; assembly: GCF_949319135.1. Lineage (NCBI taxonomy): Eukaryota > Metazoa > Chordata > Actinopteri > Cypriniformes > Leuciscidae > Squalius > Squalius cephalus. The sequence goes on along the minus strand of NC_137126.1, from coordinate 50,126,552 downwards.
CACACACACCTTCAGCAGCTCACACACACACACACACACACACACACACGCACGCATGCGCACACACACGCACACACAGGTCAAACACAGATCCACACACACCTTCAGCAGCTCACACACACACACACACACACACACACTGGTCAAACACAGATCCACACACACCTTCAGCAGCTCACACACACACACACACACACACACTGGTCAAACACAGATCCACACACACCTTCAGCAGCTCACACACACACACACACACACACACACACTGGTCAAACACGGATCCACACACACACCTTCAGCAGCTCACACACACACACACACGCGCACACACAGGTCAAACACGGATCCACACACACACCTTCAGCAGCTCACACACACACACACACACACACACACACACTGGTCAAACACAGATCCACACACACACCTTCAGCAGCTCTCACACACACACACACACACACACACACACACGCACCGTGGAAGCAGAGCAGGTACTCCACTTTCTGAGGCGCGCTGGACACCTGGATGATGGAGATCGGGAAACTGTGTGATGAGGCGGCGAACACGGCCGAGGCCAACGTCACGTCGTTCTTATCCAGGAACTCTGAACACACACACACACACACACACACACACACACACACACACATCAGTTCAACAGCACTGGAGTGAAAGCTAAAAAAGCACTTTAGGTGTTAATAAGTGAAAAGACTAGTGAAGTAACGATCCCCTGATGTCACGATGCGATACACATCCCGATACTGAACTCACGATACCATATTACTGCGGTACTCCAAGACACATGGGAAAATGCACTGTTGATTAAAATGCTAAATTTGGTTTTACATTGTGTGTGTAACAACACAAAAGTGCTGAAACCCAAAGCACAGGACAATAGAGACGCCAGAACAACAATATTCATGATTCTGAAGATGAAAACACTGAATTATTGTAGACGAACATGCTTGATCTCTTTCACTGACTAGATATATTTAAAATAATGTAGGACACTTTTACTGTAACATCAGACATGTGGCATTATCAGGACCCACTAATATTCCCCCAATGCATTATTATACATTATATTCAACATTATAGTAGTTTAATGCAGTACTGACACTAAAACTCTGAAAACTTGAATTTTAATTTTGAGTGAACTATACACAATAATATTGTCACTATCCACGATACATATTGATGCATTTTTGTATTGCGATATATTGTGACACCTCTAGAAAAGACGTTTTTGATGGCGTGATCAAACGGTATCCAGCGTAGAGTGAGAGGCGCACGCTCGATGAATCCAGCAAACATGTCGTCAGCGTGGAAGCATTCAAAGTGTCCGAGGAGACGCAAAAATGGGCGTTTGCAGACACCGTTGTGCTGAATTGTCTAGAAGGGTGTACAGTATCTGCAGAACTACAAGCGTAATTTCAGTCAGACGCGAAGATGTGAAAGAAGCGTGTAGATTTAACGAGGATATGCGTCGTTCAGTCTTAAAGTGACGGCAGCCTTAAACACCTGTCTCTCATTAATGCTAATCAAACAGCAAAAGATGTCAAATAAATGCATGTTAAGTAAACCTACTGTTCCTGAAAAACGTGGTTTATTTAATTAGCATTTTTTCGTATTTGTCAGTTGTCTTTTTTATAGAGGCCTAACAAAAATAAAATAACTAAATTATATATATCGTTATCATGAAATAACATTTTGCATTCTTTTTAATGCACTTTTTTGTTGCAGGCATACAAAGTGTTACATTTTTTTCAGCAGTCAGTTATAGGCCTGATATAGGCTCAAACATGGCCAAATAAAAATATTTTTAGTTTAACCAATTATTTATTTTAAGGTATATTGTGCTTTGTTGGTATAATGTCTGCTGGAATGTTTAAAAAAATGTTCAGTGTTAAATATTTTTAAATGTTCAATGTTAAATAAATATTTCTAAATTGTAGTTTTGTTTGTTTTGAAAAGCAAGACAAAATAGTAAAAAGCACATTTTGACTATTTAATTCATGAAATGGAGTAAAATTGTCAAAGTAAATGGGAAAAAAAAGCGTTGGGTATTCGGCCAAGTGTTTCTTTATATTCAGTTTTGTCCAAAAACATTTTTAATTGCGGTGCATCGCTAAAGCAGAGTGTTGTGCGGCGACTCTCACCTTCCAGCACGTACTGCTTCATCTCAATCTCATAGAACTTATTGGTGCCGATGATGATGCTGTATCCAGTGAAGTGAATGCAGCTGCAGGGCTCAGACGTCTCGATCTCCTGCGCATACACACACGAGTGGAGGAAGTATTATTATGCTATTTCAAACGATAGGTTTACATGCAACAAAGGTCAAAGAACATCCTCATAATCTCCACTGCAGCATCCGCTCTTTCCTCTCAGTGTCTGAAACGCTTCCATCACAGATTCAGTCTGTAAACCCCGCCTCTCTGAGAGATGCTCTGCTCTGATTGGTCGGATGGCCCAGTCTGCTGTGATTGGTCAGAAGCTTAACGCTCATTATCATATCTGAATCTGACAGTCATAATTATGGTATAAAAAGTCAAAATTATGATATGAAGTCAAAATTATGACTTAAGACGTAAAAAAGTTTAAACTGACTTGTCAAAATTGCAACAAAAAAGTTGAAATTATGAAATGAGATGAAGTCAAAATTTGGACACAAGTCATAATTATGACAAAAAAAAAATCAAAACTAACTTAAGTCAAAATTCTTCTGACTGAAGGCGTAAAAAAGCGAAATTGACAAGTAAACTATGACAGTTGCAATTATGAGTCAAAATTCTGATTTAAGTCAATTATCGATGGTACAAACAGCCAAAGCTGCCTTAAAAAGTCAGAATTATGATATAAAATGTATATTTAATTGACTTGTCATTAAAATGTAAAAATTCTGACTTAAGAAAATATTCATTGCAACTTTTTTCCTCATATCTTCAACATTTTATCATATTTTTGACTCTTTAATCATAATTATGACTCAGCATGTCAAAATTTTCTAAATATTTAACTTTTTTATCTCCTGATTATCACTTTGTGTGTATAATAACGATGACTTTGTGATACGAACAGTAACGATGGCGTGAGTTTTACCGTATCAATCTCATCAAAGTGGATTTGCTTTGTTCTTCTCGACATGAGCAACACGAACCAAACTCTTCCAGTCTCAGATAAACTAGTGTTTGAGGGCGGGGCTTAGAGACGCTGCTCAGCCAATCGGCTGGCATTATGCAAATGAGTTTCAAACCTACACAGATTCAGCAGGAAGTGAGACTGAATTACTGACGACTCGTTTCAGTTCAGAATCAATTCTTTCTTTTAAGAGACAATAACTTTATTTATCTGTACTTTGATCTTTTACAAACAGCTTCATTACACACTACATGAACGCAGAATCGGGGCACTTTAAACACTTTAAACATGCGTTTCCGGCATTCATGAGGAGGTTCTTCATACGTCACCTTTCTGATGCAGAACTTGTTGAGTGTGTCGTTGAAGCGCAGGATGGTGATTTTATTGGGCATCGCAGCACAGATACACATGCCACTGTCAATCTGAAACACACACACTTCATTCCTCAGTACACACATAAACTAACAGATGTAGAGTACATGTGACCTAATCATTATCCTTAGATGCTTTTAAAGGATCAGTTCACTTCAGAATTGAAATTTCGTTATAATTTACTCTCCCCCACGTCATCCAAGATGTTCACATCTTTCTTTCTTCAGTGGAAAAGAAATGAAGGTTTTTGAGGAAAACAAAAAAAAAAACTGGTCTTCCACTAGCTGTGATGCGCCACACATTACGTAATCAGGTTGAAAGGTCACGGTAATACCCTACAAATGTAGTATAGAGCGAACAACTCCATCTCATTTTCTCCTCCAACTTCAGAATCATCCTACAACGATGTTTTACCTTTATTTTTTGTATTTATTTATTTTGTAAATGGTGTTTGTCTTAGTCTTTGCACGTTGGCTTTGTAAACACTGGGTCGGTTCTTCCGCCTACGTCACGCTTGACCTTTCAACCTGATTGCGTAATGTGTGTCGCATCGCAGCTAGTGTTAGACGAGCATTAGTGGTTAAAAGTATATAAATGTGTATTTAGTTCTAAAATGTCGGCTGGTGTGTCTAGATGAGACTCTTATTCCTCGGCTGGATCGAGTCGAGACTTTGAAGCTGCACTGAAACTCACATCTGGACCTTCGACCCGTCGGACCCCATTGAAGACACTATATGGAGGAAATGAGGGATGATTTCCTCAAAAACCTTAATTTATTTTCGACTGAAGAAAGAAAGACGTGAACATCTTGGATGACGAGGGGAGAGTAAATAATCAGGACATGTTAATTCTGAAGTGAACGACTCCTTTAACAGGACAGTGTAACAGGATTATAGACAACAGAACTAAACTAAGACGTATAACTAAGGCATCAGATAGATGAGCACTCAGTGACAGATATAGTGTGCAGATCAGGGCTCCCACAACTCCCACAACAGGTCCAACAGCCTCAAACTCAAGGACTTAATGTGGAGACACACTTATTGCGTCCAACAACAAACGTTGAGGTTCCATCGCAGTAGTTTTGTGCGAGTGTGAACGTCAGGGAAACACACAACACACAGAACCTCACGCGGGACACACTGAACGTAATGCGTAAATGCGTGTAACTAGCGTAAATCAGGCAAGCTAGTGCGTGTAGGCCACGAAGTGTTGGTGAAATAACACATTAGCGGAGCGGAGGGAATCATACGGGATTTTATCCAGAAAACTTCTTGCACAGAATAAATTCAAGCACTTTTAAAGGACCTGTATCGGTGTGTGTGTTTACTTTCACAAACTTTGTTTTCAGATTCACAAACTTTCAAGGATCTCAAGGACCCGTGGGAACCCTGTGTTTCACATCTACACATGACATCGGCTCTCTCTGGATCAGAACAGATCTGAACGTTCCAGGATTATCAGACACTGGCAAATCACCGTCATTTAGGAGTAAGATCATGTGAGTGTTTGAATCGAGATGATTTTCTAACGATAAGGTCACAGGGGTCATAGGGGTCACGAGTGAATGCTTCACCTTTCCAGAAGCGAAGAGATGGCATCCCTTCACCGCCTCGAAGATGTAGGGACTGAGATCGGGCTGAGCCGGCAGATGAGACTGAGCCAGAGACTGTTTAACCCGTTTAATGTCCACCAGACACAGAGCGCGCTCCTCACCTGACACACACACACACACACACACACACACACACTTCATATTCAGCCATATTATCAAATATAGTGGATGAGAACAAAACATGAAATGAATTGGGCAGAATAACAACACAGTTGTCTTCCGCAGAGCTGCGTATACGGGACGTCTACAGTTAAACTAAGACTTTTAAGACCTTTTTAATGCCACCGCTGTCATAATCACTATATTTTATTATGATATACAATTAATGTTTCATAAGAGCAGACAATATCCCATACAAAAAATCCCACAAAAGCACCGCATCACAGAGATTTTTGGTAGTTTATTCTGAAGAAATACTTATAAGCTTTTACGGGGTTCGTACAGACACTCTTAAATGAAATTTCAGAACTGTTCAGTTTTACAGCTGAAACTAAAGTCATCTGATCGTTGATTAACATTGTTATGTTCTTGTTCATTACTGTGAAGCTGCTTTGAAACGATCTGTGTTGTATAAAGCTGACCTGACTGGTCTGATGTATTCTGCAATACATAGACAAAACCTTGTAATTATTCTGCCAGTATACAGCACACAGATGTGAACAGCACTGACCGGTGATCATGAGCAGTTTGTCGAGCTCCTTCAGGATCTGGATCTGGAACACAGAGTCGAGTCCCGGGATGTGTGTGAGCGAGTTCTTGATGACGTTCAGGGCGTACAAACCCTCCTCTGAGCCCACCAGCACGATCTGAAACACACACACACACGGTCAGATCGTGTTGTAACTGGTCGTCTGTGAACACGTGTCACGTCTCATGGCTTTTACACGAGTTTAACACACAAATGTCATTTCTTGGCCAATGAATTTCCCTGTTTCTTATAAGTATCATTCATTTCATCCATCACATACACATTATTACATTTTTATCCATTAACTTTTTTTATTTAACAATATTGAAATATTCAACAAGCTAACTAACTAACTAACTAACTAACTAAATAAATATATATATATATATACATATACACACACACATAGTGCTGGGTAAATTATTTACTAATTATAGTCATTACTGCATGCAAATTACATGATGAAAATTGTAGTCGGTAACAATCTATTACATTACAGATTTAAGGTAATATATTCTGACTACTTTTTGATTACTTTTGACCGAACGTCTTCACCACATTGATTTGAATAGGATAATCTTGTACCATATTGATGTTAATTAAATTTACAGTTATGTATTAATTTGTAAAAAAAAAAAAAAAAAAAAGTTTTTTTTTTTTTGTTTCATTTTTTGGAAATACAACACAAAAAAGATTAAACATTTTATTTGTTTGTGCTGTGTGGCCTTCTCAATTTCCAGTGTTATTATATCCTATTATAAAATGATATTTATATATATATAAAATTATAATATAATATAATTTAATTATATTAAATAACTAAATAAGAATTAGGAAGAAGAATCAGTAAATTAAGAATAATTTACTGCCATTTTGCACATACATATATATATATATATATATAAATATATAAAACAAAAATAAACCCATTACCTCACTGACAAAAACGAGATAACTGATTGTTTTTTGATGACAAACTATTAGTGAAAGTCTATTGACCATACATACACACACACACACACACACATACACATATATATATATATATATATATATATATATATATATATATATATATATATATATATATATATATATATATTATTGCACTGTTTTTAATGGTTGGCTTCAGATTTTTGGCCATTAAATGTGTTTTTTATTTAGAATTTAAAATTATGTGTAGGTAATGGGTTTATTTTTATTATCTATGATTTATTTTTGCTTTTACTCTATACTTGTGTTTTCAGTCTCGGGCATCACAACACTGATAACACGGGTGCACGATCTCTTATGAACACACTTATTACTGCAGTACCTGGTCGGTCAGGGGTAAAGTGCAGTTAATATCCAGCCGATCGTCTCCCTCCAGCTTCAGCAGAGAGTTTCCCAGCAGCTTCTGAATAACACAGAGACAGAGACGGGAGATTAACACACAACAGTCACACGCTTCACTGAGTGAAGGAGCTGTGAAAGCTGGAGCCGAGCGTGTGTGTTCGAGACAGACGAGGACGTTCAGGATCTGACAGTGTTTCCCACAGAAGTGTGTTTTACACGAGTGCGGGAAACACTGGTGTGTGCGGATGATGAGCAGCGACATTCATTCAGTTTCCTGAAGCGCAGACATGAGAACGTGACCTGATGATGCAAGCAACACGAGCACCAGACAGAGGAGCATGCTGGGTAACAGCATCTGATTACCTGAACCAGCGGCGAGAGAGTCTTCTGGCGTTTAACACCGGCCTACAGCGTTCAGAACACAATCACACTCACAGCGTTAGACACAAGAAATTAATACAATGATAATTAATATCTGTGAATGGTAGATTTGATCGATCTTTTCTTGGTACTTCAGCTCATGTGTTACTGTCATTACTGAAACATGAATGCTAATGAACGCTTAAAAGCTGACAAAATAATCTTTAAGTCAAGTCAAGTCAAGTTTATTTATATAGCGCTTTTCACAATACAGATTGTATCAAAGCAGCTTCACAGTATTAAATTAAAATAATACATCAATGTTTGTTTCTAATGGAAAACATCCACGTTTGGTAATGCTGATCAATAGTATTGTTGATTGATTAATTAAATTAAATATCCCCAAATATCCCCAACTGAGCAAGCCAAAGGCAACAGTGGCAAGGAACTGAAAAACTCCATCAGGACCTAATGGAGAAAAAAAAACCTTGGGAGAACCCAGGCTCAGTCGGGGCCAGTTCTCCTCTGGCGTTTATGAACTAGAGGCCGGATTTAACTGTAAGATTAAAAGTATTATATAAATGCCTGGCTGAAGAGATGCGTCTTTAATCTAGTTTTAAACTGGGAGAGCGAGTCTGAGCAACGAACAGTATCCGGAAGACTATTCCAGAGTTTTGGAGCTAAATGTGAAAATGATCTCCCTCCTTTGGATGATCTGGATATCCTGAATGACCAAAAGCCACGAATTTAGTGACCTTAAAGAGCGCGATGGATTGTAGGGCGATAGAAGATCGGTTAAATAGACTGGAGCTATGCCGTTTAGGGCTTTATAAGTCAGTAGCAATACCTTGTAATTAATACGGGACTTTATAGGTAACCAATGTAGTGATGATAAAATCGGTGTTATATGATCATATTTTCTTGATCTAGTAAGAACTCTAGCAGCGGCATTTTGGACTAACTGTATCTTGTTTATTAAGGATGCAGGACAACCAGCTTATAAAGCATTACAGTAATCTAGTCTCGAGGTCATGAATGCATGAACTAACTTTTCTGCATCAGAAACTGATAGCATATTACGTAGCTTAGCAATATTTCTAAGGTGGAAAAAGGCTGTTCTTGTAACATATGAAATATGATTTTCAAAAGACAAGTTGCAGTCAAGTATAACACCCAGGTCTTTTACTGTAGAGGATAAAGTAACAGGACATCCTACTATGTTAAAGTTGTATTGTGAGAGGTTTTGTGGGCGGTTTTTTGAACCGATGATTAGTACCTCTGTCTTGTCTGGATTTAATAAAAGAAAATTGCGCGTCAACCAATCTTTTATATCTTTAACACACTCTGTCAATTTGGATAATTTAGCGTTTTCATCCGGCCGTGATGAAATATAGATTTGAGTGTCATCAGCATAACAATGGAAACTAATTCCATGTTTCCTTATAATATTTCCAAGTGGCAGCATATATATTGAGAATAACAGAGGGCCTAACACAGATCCCTGCGGCACTCCATAGTTTACTGGAGTTATGATCGATTTTTCTCCATTTAAATAGACAAAATGGTAGCGGTCAGATAGGTATGATCTGAACCAGCTTAATGCCTGTCCTTGAACACCAGTATAATTTTGTAGTCGATCTAAGAGTATTGTATGATCTATAGTATCGAACACAGCACTAAGATCAAGTAAAACTAGTATTGAGATACAGCCTTGGTCAGAAGCTAATAGTAAATCATTAGTGATTTTAACGAGCGCAGTTTCAGTGCTATGGTGCGGCCTGAAACCAGACTGAAACTTTTCATAGATGTCATTTTCTTGCAAGAAAGAGCCCAGTTGAGAGGACACAACTTTTTCTAGTATTTTAGACATAAAAGGAAGATTTGAAATGGGTCTATAATTTGCTAGGTTATTTGGGTCTAATTGTGGTTTCTTAATGAGTGGTTTTATAACTGCCAGTTTAAATGTCCTTGGAACATGACCTAAAGATAAAGATGAGTTAATAATATTGAGGAGAGGCTCTTCCACTACAGGTAACACTTCTTTCAGTAGTTTAGTGGGTATAGGATCTAATAAACATGTTGTTGTTTTAGATGAAGTGATAAGATTATTTAACTCTTTTTGTTCTATAGTTGTAAAGCACTGTAATTGTTCTTGCGGGGTGATAGTTGAGGCTGAATTATAAGGCGCGATTGAGGATTGAACGTTTGCAATTGTGGTTCTGATGTTTTCTGATGTTTAAGACCGTATCCAGTGTTGTTCTCATTAACTAAAACTATTATAAACAATTGTTAACTGAAATAAAGCTAAGAAAATAAAATTGAGTACAATTATTAGATGAAAAATTTACACTTAAAACTTTAATGTTGCTTTGACAACCAGTTAAAATAAAATTAAAGTTGAAGCACTAAAATAACCATTTAAAAACAGTACTATTTATAAATATATAGAAACTAATAAAAATGATAAAAACACATAAAATTACTACAAATTAAACTGGAAATATAAAAATAAAGGCTAATTTAAAATACGAAAAAACATCGGCCATCATATCGTTTCATTTTTAATGTTATTGGTCAAAATAAGAAGATTTGTCCGATATATTAGAGCCGATAAATAATGTATTATTTCCTTCAGCTGAGGCACTTTATATGCGACTGTTCAACATGATGGTTTTGAATTGCTTGAAATATGATTGAAATTATGAGGCTCTCAAAAATTATATTAAAATGTGGATTTAGATTTATTGGCAAATATATCGGTTATCGGCTTTTAAATATGAAGAATTATCGATTTCGATTTTTATAAAGAAATATTACAGAATTTAAACTGACAAAATAAAAACTTAAAATATAAAAATTTAAAATAATTTAAAATGATAAATACTACAATATTATATAAACATAACTAACAACAACATTTGTTCCCTGGGCTGTTTTTGTTCATTTAAATAAAGCGGAAATAAAAACTTTTTTTTATTTTTTAAACTTGCACTCTTAAATTAGAAAATTAGAAATGTTGCCATGGCTTAAATGGTCTATTAACAAACTGAAATAAAATAATTTGAAGTTGATTAAGATGATTAAAACTAAACCTGAACATCATTTCAGGGCATCTGCGCAGTAACAGCGAGGAGTAAATCAGTGTTTTGCCACGACAAACTAAAGGGTTTAAAACAGGCAGATCCTCTGACATCCCTGAAAACTGTCTGACAAACCATGTCATGAGGTCAGACTTAAAGGAGTAGTTCAAAAGCTCAAAAAAGTGCATCTATCATCATAAAAGTGCATCTATCCATCATAAAAGTGCATCTATCCATCATAAAAGTGCATCTATCCATCATCTATCCATCATAAAAGTGCATCTATCCATCATAAAAGTGCATCTATCCATCATAAAAGTGCATCTATCCATCATCTATCCATCATAAAAGTGCATCTATCATCATAAAAGTGCATCTATCCATCATCTATCCATCATAAAAGTGCATCTATCCATCATCTATCCATCATAAAAGTGCATCTATCCATCATAAAAGTGCATCTATCCATCATCTATCCATCATAAAAGTGCATCTGTCCATCATAAAAGTGCATCTATTCATCATAAAAGTGCATCTATCCATCATAAAAGTGCATCTATCCATCATAAAAGTGCATCTATCCATCATCTATCCATCATAAAAGTGCATCTGTCCATCATAAAAGTGCATCTATTCATCATAAAAGTGCATCTATCCATCATAAAAGTGCATCTGTCCATCATAAAAGTGCATCTATCATCATAAAAGTGCATCTATCATCATAAAAGTGCATCTGTCCATCATAAAGTGCATCTATCATCATAAAAGTGCATCTATCATCATAAAAGTGCATCTGTCCATCATAAAAGTGCATCTATCATCATAAAAGTGCATCTATCATCATAAAAGTGCATCTATCATCATAAAGTGCATCTGTCCATCATAAAAGTGCATCTATTCATGATAAAAGTGCATCTGTCCATCATAAAGTGCATCTATCATCATAAAAGTGCATCTATCCATCATAAAGTGCTGTATCTGGGGGGTTAATAAAGGCATTCAGAAGCGAATCGTTTGTGTAAGAAAAATATCCATATTTAAAACTTTATAAAGTAAAATAACGAGCTTCCGGCCAAACGAACATACGGATTTGACTCAAGTCTGAGCGCAACTAATGTATTGCGACGCACTGCTGATATTTACGCTACGCCATGATGCACTACGCTAATACTGACGTCACGAGTTGTGCTTTAGGCGTAAGTAGACTGAGTGTGTTTGTTTGGCCAGAAGCTAGAATTTTACTTTGTAACGTGTTAAATGTGGATATTTTTCTTACACAAACTCCTCGCTTCGCTTCAGAAGGCCTTTATTAACCCCAGGAATACTCCGTGTGGAGTTCTTGGAAGAGCCAGGACATGTAATATAACTCAGATTGTGTTCGTCTGAAAGAAGAAAGTCATATACAGCTAGCATGACTTGAGGGAGAGTAAACCATAGGCTAATGTTCATTTTAAAGTGAACTCCTCTAAGCAAACACAGGAGTCATGATCGTTCAGAAGGACCGAAACTCACCGAGTCTGCTTCGGTTTTCTCTCGGGATCCTCGGCTTCCGGCGACCACTGACTCCAGAACTGCAACCCAGCGCTGTTTATCTGGGAAACTGGGAGCCATGAAGTACAGAGACTGACCCGGCCAACATGTGGTGTGAGGATGAGACTCCAGCTTCAGCACGTACGGGATATCTACACACACACATATTTATTTATGATTTAACATATTTATTCATATTTGTGGCAATCAACAGCATTTCAATTTAAAAAATAATTATGATTACAATAAATTCAGGAATTCTGCAGAGTCCCCCTACCGTCCTGTTTAATCGGCAGGTATTTAGAAAAGCCCGCTCTATCTGAATGGTTCGTTCCCATCCCCTCTATTCTGAGTTTCAGTTTTTACCCTCAGGATCTCGGTTTAGATTTCCCTCTGTTAGGAGTAACGGGTGCAAACATTAATTTATTCCTACTTCTAGTTCTCTGGTAAATTCGGGCATGGGAGGAGTAGTTGTTTGGGCCTGTTGTTGTTTTGTGTAGTTTATTATGTCATTTTGTAATGTATTGTAAATTGTCTTTTTTTTGTATGCTGGTCTTGCTGTAAAACCAATTGCCTTTCGGAACACAAACAAACAAAGAAAGAAATTCAATACATTGTTTACAATAATTCAACAATTTTTCTTAAAAAACAATCAATATACAAAATCAGACATATATACCAATAGTAATAACAGCAATAATAACATTTACATAGAATCTTTCAATTTAATATTTGTCAGAAATTCTACAATTATTCCAGGAGAAACCTTTTTAAAAATGTCCATTAATATATTTTCTGTATAAAAACGTTGTCTAATATCATTTTTAAAAGGACATTCTATTAAAATATGTTTTACACTCATGAAATTCTTACACAAATCACAAACCGGTTTCTCTTCCCCTTTCAATAAATATAAACGAGTGAGTCTTGAATGTCTAATTCAGCATCTCGAATACACAACCTGGTCATGTCTATACAGAATAATAACAATTACCTCCTTGATTTAGTACTGGAATCACCTCATATAATTTGTTATTTTCGCATTTGTTCCATGCCATTTGCCATTTATTGTAAATGTACAGATTCAATATGGGTTTCACCCACACACACACACACACGTTTGTTTTACTATATCAGTGAGGACATTTCATAGACTTCCATTGATGTTACATCAAGTTAATGATATTTTCTATGGCCTAACCTGACCTCTGACCCCTGAACCGACCCATCACAGACACATACTACAGTTTCAGATAAAAATCTACTTTACTTTATTGAAGGAAAAAAAGACACCTCCATCTTGGATGGGTAAATTAACAGCAAATTTTATTTTTGGGTGAACTATCCCTTTAATTTACACTGTCAAGACGATGCTGTGTTATTTGATTATTGATTATTCAGTTTATGTCCCTGAATTCTGTTAGACTTGCTTTGTTCTGTTGTATTTATATGAGCTGTTGCTTGTAATTTGTTTATTTGTAACTTTATATTAGTTAGTTTAAATCAAAACTAACTATTTAAATCAATTGGTGGCTTATTTATTAGAATACAGTGTTACATGGTCAAAACTTTTTTTGTGTGTGGACCCTTAATGTTGAGCCCTGTGTTCATTGATTTCATTAATTCTTCAGTGTGTGTGTTTCTGACCTGATTTGGCCGTGTTGATGAGTTCAGACGCTCCAACGGCTCCGTGAACCGTCACATCTCCATCCGGCAAACACAACTCAAACTCCTCCAGCGGCTTCACTGAGTCTGAAACACACACACACAGGGGTTCAGAACACACACTCAACCAGACCCCGGAGAGTGATCTGACAGAGTGGACCTGTACCTTCTGACGGCTCGGACTCGTAGATCGATACTTTAGTCCCGTCCAACACGACGTACTTCCGCTCCCAGCCCTGCTGACCCCTCTTACCATTCCTACACACACACACACACACACATGCACACACACTCAGTGACATAACACTGAATACCATCTGCTGGAGTTATAAAAAGTCCGGCCCTAATGGTATTTAATATAATTCACAGACCAAAAAAAAAAAAAAAAAGCATTGGTCCACACATGAGTAACACTGGGTAACGCGCGAGTAACACTGGGTAACACGCGAGTAACGCGTGAGTAACTGGGTAACGCGAGTAACACTGGGTAACGCGTAAGTAACACTGCGTAACGCGTGAGTAACTGGGTAATGCGAGTAACGCGCGAGTAACACTGGGTAATGCGAGTAACACTGGGTAACACATGAGCAACACTGGGTAACACGCGAGTAACACTGGGTAACGCGTGAGTAACTGGGTAATGCGAGTAACGCGCGAGTAACACTGGGTAATGCGAGTAACACTGGGTAACACATGAGCAACACTGGGTAACACGCGAGTAACACTGGGTAACGCGCGAGTAACACTGGGTAACGCGTGAGTAACTGGGTAATGCGAGTAACACTGGGTAATGCGAGTAACACTGGGTAACACATGAGCAACACTGGGTAACACGCGAGTAACACTGGGTAACGCGTGAGTAACTGGTAACGCGAGTAACAGGCGAGTAACACATGAGTAACACTGGGTAACACATGAGTAACACTGGGTAACGCGTGAGTAACTGGTAACGCGAGTAACAGGCGAGTAACACGTGAGTAACACTGGGTAACGCGCGAGTAACACAGGGTAACGCGTGAGTAACACTGGGTAACGCGTGAGTAACTGGTAACGCGAGTAACACGCGAGTAACACTGGGTAACGCGTGAGTAACTGGGTAACGCGAGTAACACGTGAGTAACACTGGGTAACGCGAGTAACACGTGAGTAACACTGGGTAACGCGTGAGTAACACTGGGTAACGCGTGAGTAACTGGTAACGCGAGTAACAGGCGAGTAACACATGAGTAACACTGGGTAACACATGAGTAACACTGGGTAACGCGTGAGTAACTGGTAACGCGAGTAACAGGCGAGTAACACGTGAGTAACACTGGGTAACGCGCGAGTAACACAGGGTAACGCGTGAGTAACACTGGGTAACGCGTGAGTAACTGGGTAACGCGAGTAACACGTGAGTAACACTGGGTAACACCCGAGTAACTGGTAACGCGAGTAACACGCGAGTAACACTGGGTAACGCGTGAGTAACTGGGTAACGCGAGTAACACGTGAGTAACACTGGGTAACGCGTGAGTAACACTGGGTAACGCGTGAGTAACTGGGTAACGCGAGTAACACTGGGTAACGCGTGAGTAACTGGGTAACGCGAATAACACTGGGTAACAAGCGAGCAACACTGGGTAACGCCTGAGTAACTGGTAACGCGAGTAACACGCGAGTAACACTGGGTAACGCGTGAGTAACACATGAGTAACGCGCGAGTAACACTGGGTAATGCGTGAGTAACACTGGGTAACACGTGAGTAACACTGGGTAATGTGCCAGTAACACTGGGTAACGAGCGAGTAACACATGAGTAACACTGGGTAACGTGAGTAACACTGGGTAACGCGCGAGTAACACTGGGTAACACGTGAGTAACACTGGGTTTGAGTTTCATTGTGTGTCTGGAGCTGCTGTTGGCAACTAACAACCAACTCTTATTTGCAATTACTATTGTGTACTGTACATTCATTTTTTGTGCATCCTTGTCATTCGTTCATCATCTGCGCTTTATTTTCGTGAAGCATTATTCTGTTGCGCTTCTGCTATGATAAACAGGCGTCATCCTCTCTTGGATTGCGTGTGTAACGGAGGACAGCTAGTCAGAGTTGCGCTGACGACTGCTAGTGAATGTGGTGTATAGCATTATTGTTAGTGCACTCGACTCGCTTGCAGGGGGATCGGGGTTCGAGACCGACTCGGCTGTTAGGATTGGAGAGTGCATTTTGGAGGCGGAGCAATGAAGAAGGGGTGTGTTTGTTTGGGTTTATTTCAAATATCAACATTGGCCAACAGCATATTTCAAAAACTACTGATCCCACCTTTGAGGGCCATAATATTCTGTACATTTATTTATCAATTTTGAATACTTTTTAAGACTCTGAATGATCTGACCTGGGCTGCTTCATCCAGCCCTCCAGACGCACGTGACCCGACGCCTCTTTGACCTGCAGGGCGGGTGAGCTGGCTTTATCCCGACACAGAGCCTCGGAGAAGTGTGTGGCGAACTCCACTGGGAGCCCACAGGTCGCAGGCAGACACGGGGAACACTTCGGGTGGCAGAGAGTTCGACACTCTGATGGAGAGAAGGGAAAGAGAGACGAGGGATGGGAGCAGGTGAGCAAAGATCAACAAATCGTCTCCAAATACTGAATATTTAAGAATCATTAAAGGTATAAACTTGTCTTCTGAGGACAAATATTAGGAAGTGGAATGAAAAAGTACCAAGTCATCAGACATGCTTTAAAAAACTTGAACGTCTTTTAACTTGAGCACATTTTTAGGTCAGCGACGTCCATCAAACGCATGTTTACATAGAAAAAATTATGGGGGGAAAAAACCCAAAAGTGTGTTTTTATAAATAATAATAAAAAAAATGCTGTTCTTATGAACTTTCTATTCAAAGAATCCTTAAATATAATTTATCACAGTTTATCACAACTGTTTTTAACACTGATAAGTACCATCAGATTTTATGATAGTAAATTTAAGACCTTTTTAAGATCAAGTAAATTGAAGGGAACTCAATACATCAATATGTTCTCTAAACATTAATGTTTATAGAGAAACACTCCAGAGTTTGAAAATACATCTTCCAATAGATGTTATTTTGAAATTCATTTTAATAAAAAAAAAAGAAGAAGCTTGAATCATTTTTGCTCAAAACCATTACAATATGGAAATATCTTTTACTGTACCTTCTGATCAAACTGCAAAAAAGATTCTAAAGATTCCTAAATCAAAATACTTTCACTTCAGATGTAAAATGACATGAAATATGAAGTGTTGTTTTCCGTGAAATTAATCAAAATTAAGTTCGTGACTAAAGCAAAAACAAATATCTACTAATGGGCTCAGAAAGATCTGCTTAATTTAGAAGTTTTGACAGATATTTGTTCACTAATTTTATTACATTTTCCAAGACTTCATTTTACATTTGCATCTCAAGTAAATTTACCTTGATTTAAACTGATATTTGTATTGGAAAACAGTACAAAAATACTGAGGAAGTATTTTTTGCAATGCATGCAACATTTAATGCCAAGACTTTCTGCTCTTATTTAAAGGGATACTTCAGCATTTAGCATTAAGCTTTGTATCAGTAGAAAACCTGTAGTATTCTCGAATTACCGTGCTTCCCTCCCTCATATCCCCCTGAGACGAGAGATTTATGTATTTTTTGTCTGGAAAAAATCCTCTGATGCAAAAATCGCCATTTTGCATCATCTGAGGATTTTTTGTCCAGAGGCGAGAGACTACAGCCAGTAGGAGGCGCTGTCCCGCATCTTCTCAACCCGCCCATAGGGGGATCTCACTCACAGAATGTACAAATAGTGTCAGCCGTCTTTCTTTGGAAGCTAAGCTAGCAGGCTCTTGTTCTGTGGAGAAAGCGGAGTAGTAGGGGTTACCATCCTCTTTTTCCCGGACATATCCAGCCGTCGAGATCGTCCAAAATGTCCGGGATTCGGCTTTTGCTTTCCACAGTCGCCATCCATTGTTTACATGCACACCTTTTGTTTCAATCTAACTGAGTTCATTCCGATTGGTGAATCTGAATGTAGTGTTTACATGAACGCTAAACAAGTGATCGGTTGATGTGCGTTTTAACATTGCTAAGAGAATTCCCGCTCTTCCGTGAGAGATAAGAGACCGGTGCGTCTCACAGGTGTCATTCATCAGTGATCACGCCACCGGCCTCTCATCGTTCTCCCGCGGCCCTCCGCCTCGTCCTGCTCGCCACAGTAAACATGATGAATGGCGACTGTAGAACGCAAAAGCCGAATCACGGACATTTTGGGCGATCTCTAAATCCCGGGCAGACTCGTCACGGAGACTCACGATAAAACGGCGTCTTTTAAGTTTCGAGTCAACTAGTAGCCTAGCCTAGTTTTTTAACTAGGCGTGGCTTGGGAGTGGCCTCCTAGGGCAGCGAAGCAAGTGCATTCTGGGAGTTGTTGTCTTTCATCCACATGAGCCAAAAATATATTTTCTGGCTTTTCTCAGTCTAGAAGGCTCCAAATTCAAAAATAATTTCACATTTCTTCTACATAAATGACCTATTTTAAATACACATTCATCTTTCCAGAGGTGAAGTATAAAGAGGTGAAGTATCCCTTTAAGACCATTTTAAGGCCTTCATTTGTGGAAGTGCAAATTAAAACTTTTTAAGACCTTTTTAAGTTTGTTTTCTATGAGTGAGTTTGTGTGTGTTTTCTATGTGTGTGTGTGTGTGTGTCTTTTTCATACCCAGGCACGTAGCAGCTTGTCGGCCGAAGTGAACCGTATCCAGACATACGGCACATTTCGCCGCTCTCATGTTGAGCCCCACCGTGAACCGATGAGGGATGTTGTGGTGCATCCGCTCCTTCACACGCCGACCGTACTCTACAGACACACACACACACACACAGTTAGTGTGGGTTAATAATGTCCTCTTGAGCATCTCTTGAGTGTGAGTGATGTCAAAGTTCATCAGTCCAGCAGCAGAGCAACGGCCAGAACAAAACCATGAGCAAGTCCATCTCTATCTGAGCAAAACATGCGAACAGAAGCATCATCGAGAGAGGAGGCGATCACATGCTTCAGCTCAGAGTAAAAGGAGGATGGGAAAGCAGAAATCTTGAGAGCAGAAGCAGAGTTTGTCGATATACACTGTGTATAATGCATCTCAAGTAAATGTATCTTGATTTGAGAACTTTTAGAGGTTTATACTGGAAAAAAATACAAAAATATTGAGAGATAAAGTGTCGGACGTAGGCGTGTGCGATATTGACAAAAAAAAGATACCTCTTATATTTTCTGGATTTTTTTTACTTTATAAAGCCATTTTTTTAAACCATATTAGTGTATGCATCATCTTTTGTGTCAAATTCTTACATTTAATCAATAAATTCAATGATAATAAGACACAATAGGGCTGTAAATCAAATGAAATCAGTATCAACTAAATTCATGTTTGCGCTGCAGAGGAAACACAGAAGCCGCATCTGAAGATTCGATGATTTTACACACACTGTCTAATGCAGATCAGAGGAACATGAATGTGTTTAACCTGCAGTTACAACAAACAGTTTATTCAACTCTTCATGTTCTTCTGTGTGTCTCTGAGTGAGTTGAGTGTCTCTGAACAGCGCAGCGCTTCTGGGTTATACGTCAGAACGGAGGCTCACTATTGGCCAGCATCACACACACGACCAGCGTCGGCCAATAGCGAGCCTCCGTTCTGACGTACGACCCAGAAGCGCTGCGCTGTTACACTACTGAACTCACTCAGAGACACACAGAAGAACATGAAGAGCTGAATAAAGTTGTTATTGTTGTTTGTTTGCGCACAGAAAGTATTCTCGCCGCTTGATAACCTTAAGGTTGAGCCGCTGTAGTCACTGGACTATTTTAAACATTGTCTTTACTAACTTTCTGGACCGGCAAGTTTCAATAACAGAGAAGCCTATGGAGGAGTGAGACAGCTCTCAGATTTAATCAGAAATATCTTCATTTGTGTTCTGAAGATGAACGAGAGTCTTACGGGGTTGAACAACATGAGGGTGAGTAATTACTGACAGAACTTTCATTTCTGGGTGAACTAACCCTTTAACTCAACCGATTCGTTCATTCAGCAGCGAAACACTGCCGTGTGGCTCTGACTGGAACTACTTTTGTTGGAGAAATAGAGCAAAAACAGGCAATACTGTGTCTAAAACATAATTAACTTCTTGTGTTATTGAACTGTTGTATACAATAAATATCACATTTGTATTTGAGCTGATATTTGGAGAAAAAAACGGCACTCTTCATGTGATATTGATTAACTATAATAAATAATATAAATATAAAAGACATACAGAGGAAATAAATGCATTTTAAAAGACTAATCCACTCTAAACGCACAAGCGCATCCTTGATGATGTCAGATCGCACATAATTAAACACAACAATCATGATAATATCATACAGTAGATGATACATATCACACAGCCCTAGTTGGACATTGTAAATAAAACTCACAGAATCTACAGCCTAGCTGAAAGCAAAACTCTAATTAGAATGAGATACTAATGACTAATTATTAAAAATATATATTTAGCTCAAGCTGCAATCAAAACTCATGATGCTACAGTGTTGTGTGGGGGTTGCTAAGGTGTTGCTAAGCAGTTCCTAGGGTTTTCCACTATCAGTGATCTGATTCCCATCAGCGCACAACCCTGAACTAAACACATCTGAGCTGATGATGATGATGATGAGGGACAGAAACGGAGATAGAGAGAGATAGACACTTACTTTCAAACGTCACCCTCCTCTTTTCTGAAAGAGCAGAAGAGAAACAGCTCTCAGAGAGAACGCAAGAGCGCAGGACAGAACAGAAACATGAGGAGAGAAAGAACCAGCGACAGAGAGAGGGAGAGAGAGAGAGAGAGAGAGAGAGAGAGAGAGAACCAGCGACAGAGAGAGAGAGAGAGAGAGAGAGAGAGAGAGAGAGAGAGAGAGAGAGAGAGAGAGAGAGAGAGAGAGAGAGAGAGAGAGAACCACTGATCTCCAGACGACATGAGCTTCATTCATCTGTGATACTGACACAGAATCTCACACACACACACAACCAGTTTAAAGTTTGGGATCGGTAAGATTTTTAATGTTTTTAAAAGAAGTCTCTTCTGCTCAGCAAGGCTGCATTTATTTGATTAAAAATACAAAAAAATACTGTAAAAACGTGAAATATTATTATAATGTAAATCATCTGTTTTCTATGTGAATATCTAGTAAAGTGTAATTTATTCCTGTGATCAAAGCTGAATGTTCAGCATCATTACTCCAGTCTTCAGTGTCACATGATCCTTCAGAAATCACTCTAATATGATGATCTGATGATCAAGAAACATTTATGATTATTGTTTTTTTTCAGGATTCTTTGATGAATAGAACGTTCAAAAGAACAGCATTTATTTGAAATAGAATCTTTTGTAACATTATACATGTCTTTACTGTCACTTAATTAAATTTATCCTTGATGAATAAAAGTATTAATTGAATTTCTTTCCCTCAAAAAATAAAATAAAAATTCTTACTGACCCCCAACTTTTGAACGGTAGTGTTTAATGTTACAAAAGATTTCTATTTCAGATATATACTGTTCTTATGAACTTTCTATTCATCAAAGAATCCTGAAATAAAGATTGTACACAACTGTTTTCAACACTGATAATAATCATAAATGTTTCTTGATCATCAGATCATCATATTAGAGTGATTTCTGAAGGATCATGTGACACTGAAGACTGGAGTAATGATGCTGAACATTCACAGGAATAAATTACACTTTACTATATATTCACATAGAAAACAGATGATCTACATTATAATAATATTTCACAATATTACAGTATTTTTTGTATTTTTAATCAAATAAATGCAGCCTTGGTGAGCAGAAGAGACTTACCGACCCCAAACTTTTGACTGGTAGTGAACACACACACTTTAGTTTGTATGACACACACAGGTGTATTAGCGCACTGACCCTCCGGCGTGGAGCTCTCCTTGCGACGGGCCGAGCTCGAGGGGTTTAAGAGGCTGCTGGGATTGGGCTGGCGCTCCGGAGACTTGACGATGGCCGACATGAGGATCTGCTGACGGGCCGAGGCCGGCGTGGATGGAGCCGCGTGCTCCTGCGCTTTAAAATGAGCCGCTGAGAGACAGAGAGAGAAGATCCTCAACAACATCATCACATTCACATCATCTGGAGGAAACAGCAGGAAATATGGAAGACGGATATAATAGAGAGCATTAGCGCCCGCACACTTCTTCAAGTATTTTTCCCATTCATCTTCCCCATAGGGATTATTAAAAAAGTCTTTGTTAAAGGTGCAGTGTGTGATATTCAGGAGGATCTGTAGACAGAAATGCAATATCATAAACATAACTATGTTCTCAGAGGTGTATAAAGAGCTTAATTAATGAAGCGTTATGTGTTTATTAGCTTAGAATGAGGCGTCTCTCTACACACACCGCGGGTCCGCTTACATCCACATGTTTCTACGGTGGCCCTGAACAGACAAACGCGTTTCGTCGTGTTGTTCTTCGTGCAGAGAAGCGAGCTAAAGTCAGCGAATAAAACACTGACACAGTGATGAACACGTAACAATAATATTCACAATAACATATCGTTTTATTGAATAATTAAGTAAACCTAATTTCTTAATTTATCATTGTAAAGAAACCTCATTGTTTAACTGACTACTCTCACTATCACTCACTATCCAGTCTTCAACTGTCCAATTTTGGTGAGCTCGTGCAAATTGTAGCCTCTTTTTCCTATTTGTAGTGGAGATGAGTGGTACCCGGTGGGGTCTTCTGCTGTTGTAGCCCATCCGCCTCAAGGTTGTGCGTGTTGTGGCTTCACAAATGCTTTGCTGCATACCTCGGTTGTAACGAGTGGTTATTTCAGTCAAAGTTGCTCTTCTATCAGCTTGAATCAGTCGGCCCATTCTCCTCTGACCTCTAGCATCAACAAGGCATTTTCGCCCACAGGACTGCCGCATACTGGATGCTTTTCCCTTTTCACACCATTCTTTGTAAACCCTAGAAATGGTTGTGTGTGAAAATCCCAGTAACTGAGCAGATTGTGAAATACTCAGACCGGCCCGTCTGGCACCAACAACCATGCCACGCTCAAAATTGCTTAAATCACCTTTCTTTCCCATTCTGACATTCAGTTTGGAGTTCAGGAGATTGTCTTGACCAGGACCACACCCCTAAATGCACTGAAGCAACTGCCATGTGATTGGTTGATTAGATAATTGCATTAATGAGAAATTGAACAGGTGTTCCTAATAATCCTTTAGGTGAGTGTATAATGCAGCTCTAGATACTCTAAGACGGAGTAACTGTTACGGATACTGAATGCCTCACCCTCTTCCCGTAAGGATCGCAGCTCGATCCTCATCTTCTGCAGCGCCTCCTCGAGCTCCGAGCATCGAGACCTCTCCTTCTCCAGCGCGGACTTCATGTCGCTGTACTGGAGAGGCAAGGCAGGCTGAGACGACAGCGCTGTGGCTCCGTTAGCCGTGACGCCGACCTCCTCACGCCGGCGCCCGAATATACCCTAACACACACACAGAGCACACGATACAGCTGACAATCATCTTCACATTATGACCCATAACCAATATTATTCATTACTATTGTTCGATTATCTATTATTAGACTCTGATTGGCTGACTAATGTTCAAACTTAACTTCACAACACAACGAAATCAAGCCACAACAGAATTAAATCAAGTGTGTTGTGGCTTGTTTTTGTCGTGTTGTTGTGGCTTGAAGTCATTGATTTTAGTGACTTGATTTTGTTGTAATGTTGCTTGATTTCGTTGTGCCCTGATTTTGTTGTGTTGTGGCCTGATTTCGTTGTGTTGTGGCCTGATTTAGTTGTGTTGTGGCCTGATTTAGTTGTAATGTGGCTTGATTTGTTGTGTTGTGGCCTGATTTTGTTGTGTTGTGCCCTGATTTTGTTGTGTTGTGCCCTGATTTCGTTGTGGTTTGGCTTTGTTGTGTTGTGCCCTGATTTCGTTGTGCCCTGATTTCGTTGTGTTGTGGCTGTATTTCGTTGTGTTGTGGTTTGGCTTCACTTTTCAGGACTTCATATTTTCAGGACTTACCTTCTTCTTCTTGGTGGGCTGGTCCATCTTGGCCTGCAGGAAGTCGATGAGTTTGGTCTGCTGTGAGATGGTTCCCTCCATTTTCACTTTCTCGTGAGAGTAAACGGCCTGAGGAGAGACGAGAAGGAAGAACTGTTATGTTTAAGACATTCAACAATGTGTTCATGCACATGTGTACCTCTGTGCTGAATATTGTTTAAGATTACACATGGCTGTTTGCCGAAGGGGAAAGGGGACTCTTATTATGAAGTTCCCGGAAGTGCGGCTGTTGTTGGTTGAGCACGAACGATGTAGAGTGAATATGGTGTGCATGAATAAACGGGTGATCGATTAATTTCTGAAGTGTCTTTAAGTGTAACAGAACAACATGAAGACAGAGACGAGTTGCCATTATTTTCCCATCAGGATTAATGGAAAAGGATTAATTTATATTACACTTTACATTAATTTTTTTCTACTGACAAACTGTAAATTTCAACCGAAAAATTTCTTCATATTTTCAGGTTTTCCGTGACTGTGAGTCCACTGATAATATTACAGCTCATCCTTCATTATCAAATCAACTGTAATTTCCACACACTAAGTGTGTGTGTGAGTGAGAATGTGTGTGTGTGTGTGTGTGAGAGTGTGTATGTTTGTGTGTGTGTGTGTGTGTGTGAGAGAGTGTATGTCTCTGCTTGGTCCCGTACAGCTCCTGTCACTTGTGGTGTTCCCCAAGGATCTATCCTAGGGCCCCTGCTTTTCATTTTATATATGTTGCCACTGGGTCGTGTCATCAGCCGTCATGGCATCTCCTTTCACTGCTATGCTGATGACACTCAGTTATACCTGCGAACCGACTCAAACCTATGCTCCACCCCGGTCCTTCCAGTATTATCTGCTCCCTCAACAGTTTCTGCTTCCTCTTCAACATCATCTCTAGCCCTCTCTAACTGCTTGGAGGAGGTTAAGGCATGGATGAGTCATAATTTTCTCCAGTTGAATAGCTCAAAAACTGAAGCCATCCAAATTGGCACCCCTCATCAGGTCCAGTCATCACCCATAACCACTATCTCTTTCTCTGGCCAAGACATCCCTCTGTCAACTACTGTTACCAACCTCGGTGTTAAGCTGGACCCACAACTGACCTTTACAAATCATATCAACCATCTTTACAAAACCTGCTTTTTTCATATCAAAAACATTTCTAAACTCCGCCCCTTCCTCACTTTTTCTGACGCAGAAAAACTAGTCCACGCCTTAATTTCATCCAGGCTGGATTACTGTAACAGCCTGCTTATTGGTATACCAAATAAACATCTTCAGAAACTTCAATTCAGTCAGAACTGTGCTGCCCGAACTCTTATGAAAACCCGCAAATATGAACACATCACCCCCATTCTTCAGAATCTTCACTGGCTCCCCATAACCTCAAGAATTCAATACAAGATTGCCCTCATCACCCACCTCTGCATTTATAACAACGCCCCACAATACCTCAAAGATCTCCTTACCCCTCACTCTTCCACCCGTAACCTCCGGTCTCAAAGCACAAACCGCCTCCATCAGCCACGCTCAAAACTTCGCACCATGGGAGACCGAGCCTTTTGCACTGCTGCCCCTCGCATCTGGAACTCCCTCCCTGAACATCTGCGAGAACCCCAGTCTGTGGACTCTTTTAAAAAAGAGCTTAAAACTTTCTTGTTCAGGCAGGCGTTTTTTTAAGCTGTCCTTAGGCTTTACTAATTTTTCCCTGCTATATTTTAGTAGTTTTCTGCCTTTAGATTTTAGCTCTAGTTTTTTTTATCTTGTTTTTTTATTTTAATTAGTTTAATACGGTCTCTGTAGCACTTTGAGATTCTTTTATGAAAAGTGCTTTATAAATAAAATTTATTATTATTATTATTATTATGTGTGTGTGGACACCTGGATGTTCTCCAGCTGGTACTCGAGGTCGGTTCTCTCAGTCTTGAGCATGAGTGTGTGTGTGTGTGTGTGTGTGTGTGTGTGTGTGGACACCTGGATGTTCTCCAGCTGGTACTCGAGGTCGGTTCTCTCAGTCTTGAGCATGAGTGTGTGTGTGTGTGTGTGTGTGTGTGTGTGTGTGTGTGTGTGTGTGTGTGTGGACACCTGGATGTTCTCCAGCTGGTACTCGAGGTCGGTTCTCTCAGTCTTGAGCATGAGTGTGTGTGAGTGTGTGTGTGTGTGTGTGTGTGTGTGTGTGTGTGTGGACACCTGGATGTTCTCCAGCTGGTACTCGAGGTCGGTTCTCTCAGTCTTGAGCGTGAGTGTGAGTGTGTGTGTGTGTGTGTGTGTGTGTGTGGACACCTGGATGTTCTCCAGCTGGTACTCGAGGTCGGTTCTCTCAGTCTTGAGCATGAGTGTGAGTGTGTGTGTGTGTGTGTGTGTGTGTGTGTGGACACCTGGATGTTCTCCAGCTGGTACTCGAGGTCGGTTCTCTCAGTCTTGAGCATGAGTGTGTGTGTGTGTGTGTGTGTGTGTGTGTGTGTGTGTGTGTGTGTGTGGACACCTGGATGTTCTCCAGCTGGTACTCGAGGTCGGTTCTCTCAGTCTTGAGCATGAGTGTGTGTGAGTGTGTGTGTGTGTGTGTGTGTGTGTGTGGACACCTGGATGTTCTCCAGCTGGTACTCGAGGTCGGTTCTCTCAGTCTTGAGCGTGAGTGTGAGTGTGTGTGTGTGTGTGTGTGTGTGTGTGTGTGTGTGGACACCTGGATGTTCTCCAGCTGGTACTCGAGGTCGGTTCTCTCAGTCTTGAGCATGAGTGTGTGTGTGTGTGTGTGTGTGTGTGTGTGTGTGTGTGTGTGTGTGTGTGTGTGTGTGTGTGTGTGTGTGTGTGGACACCTGGATGTTCTCCAGCTGGTACTCGAGGTCGGTTCTCTCAGTCTTGAGCATGAGTGTGAGTGTGTGTGTGTGTGTGTGTGTGTGTGGACACCTGGATGTTCTCCAGCTGGTACTCGAGGTCGGTTCTCTCAGTCTTGAGCATGAGTGTGAGTGTGTGTGTGTGTGTGTGTGTGTGTGGACACCTGGATGTTCTCCAGCTGGTACTCGAGGTCGGTTCTCTCAGTCTTGAGCATGTCTGTCTGGTCGAGCGCGTCCTGAAGCCCCTGCGTGAGTCTGAAGATATGAGTCTTCTGGAGGTCCATCTGCTGCTGCAGCTTCCCTTGCTGACACACACACATAGATTTTTTTATTTTATTTTATTTAATATATATTTTATGTATTATATTATACAATATTATATTATCTCATAGTGTCTGTAATTATAATTTGAGAATAATTAAAGTATATGTCCGTTCACCGGATAGATATACAATTGATCTTTTATTTAGCATATATTTTATAATTTGAGAACATATGTAATTTTGCATATATATATATATATATATATATATATATATAGACACACATACATACATACATACATATATACGTATACATATATTATATCATCTGTAATTATAATTTGAGAACAATTAAATTCTACGGCCGGTCTCCATTTACAGTAGTGTGTGTTTCACCTCTTCCATGAGTCTTTGTTTGAGTTCTCTCTCCGTCTCAAGTTTCTGCTGGAGGCTCCTCGCGTTCATCTCCAGCATGGCATGTTTCTTCTCCAGGTCATTGAGCTGAAAACAACACAATAAACAACACAATAAACAATACAATAAACAACACTTAAAACCAGCACAACCTCTGAAGGCGTCAAGCAGAGGTGCTGATCTGAGGAGCAGAAGGGTTTTGTTATTCAGTGTTCAGCTAATGCGCAGCGACGTGTTCATGTGCACCTCAGTGTTGAATTAATCTCCATCAGCTGTAGCGCTTAATCGAGGCTTGTTAAACTCCATATTGGCATGAATATTAATATCACAGACGGAGGGCCGGAGCAAACCAGGATAAAATGTTGCGGGTGCACTGCAAAAAAATGATATTCCTACTTAGCATTGTCGTCTTGTTTCCAGTCCAAATATCTAAAAATTATTAAATCAAAATGCATTTACTAGATGAGTTAAATACCATGAGATATTAAGTCTTGTTTTCTGGGGAAAAAATTCAAATGGAGTGAGTTTTTGCCTAAAACAAGTAAAATGATCTGCCAACGGGGTAAGAAAAATAATATTGTTTCCGTTTGAATTAACATTATTTTTCTTTCCCCATTGGCAGATCATTTTGCTTGTTTTAAGCAAAAACTCACTCCATTTGGATTTCTTTCCCCAGAAAACAAGACTTAACCCTCTGGGGACCAAAAACGCGCCCGCGCGTTTTGCTCGTTTTTTTTTTTTAGCAATGAAAATAAACACTAAATGCTCTGTTAATTTTGATCTTTCATTTTCGTGTAATACATCAAACGATCCTGTTCAGTTTCTATTTTTTTTCTGTATACTCACAATAAAAATAAAGTGTTTTGCTTTTTGACAAATAAAGAAAAATTAACATGATGCGATTTCTGCCTTCTCACTGTCAGTAAACTCCCATTTGAAACGCGTTCGAAAATGATCTATAACTCCGCGAAAATTCAGTCAAACAGGCAAACAGACCCACGGGCATAAAGCTTGAGATCGCATCTGTTAAATGAAGTAACTTATATAAAAAACAAATATTCTCATCTTCTGTAATCTGTATAAAAAGAGAGCGACTCCAGTCGAGCTCATTACGAGCTAATTCACAGTAATGTGACCACTCCCCGGAGAGCGCGTGCTATTCAAACGCAAATTCTGAGAACTATTGAAGATCTGTGAAACGCCCACATCAGCTGTAAACAAAGCGCGTCGCGATCGAGTGAGGCATAATATAGCCTACCTTATGGAGAAAAGATTCCTCAGAACAGTGCTGATGAGGAGCAATATCTCCTGAAATGAGGAGCAGATCCCGCTGAGGAGTGAGGTAGGCTGTTTTCTTTTCTCAAGTGTGGAATAACGTTATGGAATAACGTTAGTGTAGGCCTATGCAAACCGCAAAAAGATGAATCGCATTTCTATAATATGACTCGCCTTTCTGTGAGATGAATGAAGGGTACATATTTGTAAAGACTGTTTAGCCTAAATATAAATCGCGCGTCTGTGTGTGAAAGAATAAACTGTTTTGCTATAGCCTACTGAGATGAGTAAAAATCGACTGGAATATGTTGAAATAAAATGTATTTGTATAAGCAACGTATTAAACTGCAAATTAGCATTTATATGCCCTAATATTTCATAAAAACAACGCTACAGTCAGTCACTTGTTGACTAGATTTGGGTACAGTTTTTAGGCTACTGTAAAATATACTGCCACATAAAATAAGCTTTTGTTTAGCAATTTCTGCTCATATCTAACGTTATATATATATATATATATATATATATATATATATATATATATATATATATTTGTCAAAAATAAAGTCATAGACTAAGATGTTAGATGTTCCAATGCGGCTATATTCAAACTAATGAATACATATGATAAAATGTAGGCCTATAATCTTTTTTCTTTTTCTTTTTTACAAAGAAAGAGTACACTTGAAATATTGTTGAAATTGTAATTATTGTTGTAATTGTAACATTTTTAATAAAATAGCAAAACATATTTACAAGAGAGATGTAAGCAAAATCTTAAATGGTCAATATAAGTCTTCTTCTAAATACATCCTTTGTCCTTGCATTGTGGCTCAGTCAGTGTCACACCTGAAAGGATGGCTCATTAGGCAGAGTCATTATGCAGAGTGGGTGTAAACTACTCCTCCCCCTCGCATATTGGCTTTCCAAGCAAAACCTGTTTTACACCATTTAAATCAATGTATTTTTTTTTTGTGAACGATAAAGCAAGACTATTTTCATATAATTTTGAAGCTAGAACTCAAAGGGACCACATCCATTGGTCAAAAGTCTTGTGGACACATATTTAATATGTGTTTTGTGGTCTTAATTCAGCAACTTTCATTTTTATTTTTTCCAATAACCACGCATAAACATTATTCTCTTAAAAATACAAACATCTACATACAAGTTGCTCGCATATTATGGTAGCCCTGTTTGTGCTATATATAGTGAATTTACACCTTTGTCATTAACATGTTTATAAATAACTGAAAAAAGCACAAATGTCAAGGCATGTCAGAACATCTCAAGGGCCCCAAAAACACCTTGGTCCCCAGAGGGTTAATATCTAATGGTGTTTAACCACTAGATTTTTTGATATTTGGACTGGAAACTAGACAAAAATACTGAGTGAGAAAAGCATGTTTGGCAGAGTGTGTTTGTGTAACTCACAGTATCAGACAGACTCTCTGCTTTCAGTCTCTGTTCCTTCAGCGCCTGCTGCAAAGCCACGATCTCGGCCTTGTGTTCCCGAACGGCGAGTTCGACCGCCTGCCGAGACTCTGAGCTGCGCTGGTCCGCTCGCAACCTGGAGGAACACACACACACACACACAGAGAAAACTGAGTATATACTGAGAAAACTGAGTCTGTGTTGCGTTTGAGCATGATGACAAGATATATTGAATATATGCATATAAGAAGAATATACAGACACAAACAAGTGACACAATTTTGGTGTCAGTAATATATTTAAAGTCCCCCTGTACTCCCTAAAAACTCATCTTTGATCAGCAAAACGTTTTTTCCTTGAAAATAAAATCTTCATGCCTTAAAATATCTTGACTGTAACTCGACACCCTCGCCTCATTTAGTATGCGTGGTTCTATGAATATGCAAATGAGCCCCGCCTCCACTCACTCAGCTCAGGGATCCACTGGTTGACGATCACACGTTGATCTGATTGGTTACAAGGTCGTTTGTGACGTCAGAAACACCAGCGATTTCAAAGCGTGTTTTTGAGACTGTCTTTGGTTCACTGCAGTTTTAAGGAGGAAATACTCAGCAATGCTGTCGACTTATGAACTTACACATGCTTTGTCTAAAAGCGTATTAAAAACACCACATAGACACATAAACAACATTAAACGCTGGATTTACACCACAGGGGGACTTTAAATGATTTTTGAAAGAGTCTCTTCTGCTCACCAAGGCTGCATTCATTGGATCAAAGATACAGTAAAAACAATAAAAATTGTGAAATATTATTCCAATGTAAATCATCTGTTTTCTATGTGAATATATAGTAAAGTTTAATTTATTCCTGTGATCAAAGCTGAATTTTCAGCATCATTACTCCTCCTTCATAACACTCTAATATGATGATTTGTTGCTCATGAAACACTTATGATTATTATCAGTGTTGAAAAGTTTTGTGGAAACTGATGCAGTTTTATTTTCAAGATTCTTTGATGAACAAAGTTCAAAAGAACAGCATTTATTTGAAATAGAATCTTTTATAACATCATAAACTTCACTTTTGATCAGTTTAATGTACACGTGGTGTGCTTGCGTTACCGGTTCTGCTTCTCGTTGTCCAGAAGTCTCTGCATGTCTCGGGTTCTGCGCTCCGCCTGGTTCTTCTCGTCCTCCAGAGCCGATCTCCAGTTCTCCCACTGTCTCTCCTTCTCCAGGAGCTCGTCGTTCAGGCTCTCCAGCTCCACCACCTGCTCCTCCAGCATACTGCACGTGGTCTTCAGGGTCTCGATGTTCTGCCGACACACACACATTTATTCGTATTATTCCCAAGCATATGATATTTTATTTACAGCAGACAATCATGTGACTGACCACATGAGCAGAGCGTTCCCGGGTTCGTGGGATTACAAAACTCACTCCTCCACCGTCAATAAATCGCCATCCGAATGCATGAGTTTTATCACTGAGGTGCCATGCAAATTTATTTTTACAGACGTCCACGAGAAACATTTACTGTCCGAATCGGTCTTTTTGTGGTGTTTTTAATCTGCTTTAAGACAAACCATGTGTAAATTCATAAGTCGACAGCATTGCTGAGTATTTCCTCCTTAAAACTGCAGTGAACCAAAGACAGTCTCAAAAACACGCTTTGAAATCGCTGGTGTTTCTGACGTCACAAACTACCTTGTAACCAATCAGATCAACGTGTGATCGTCAACCAGTGGATCTCTGAGCTGAGTGAGTGAGTGGAGGCGGGGCTCATTTGCATATTCATAGAACCGCGCATACTAAATGAGGCGAGTGTGTCGAGTTACATTCAAGATATTTTAAGGCAGGAAGACAAGGAAAAAACATTTAAATATGTAATTTTGGTGATCAAAGATGAGTTTTAAGAGATAAAATGATTGTCTACAGGGGGACTAGATAAGGGACGCTGTATTCTGCTCCCTGGCCAGTAGATGGCGATGAAACACTATAGACTGAACATGTAATACGCATCTGCATAGGGCTGGGCGATAAAATGATAACGATAATTATCGCGATATAATTTTTCTCGATAAAACGATATCAAGAGTTCGATAAATGTTCGATATTGTTTATGCGCCAAAAGCGGAACGAAACTCATTTGAACCGCGCGCCACATGGACCATTTATCCGCTCGGCTCAAAGTCCAAACGCCAGCGCGAGCGAGCTCATTAGAGCCGATGCGTTTACTCTGATCGCTCTCGTCACGAGATCCAGTGAGAAGCGCTTGAGTTCAGCGAAGAACACAAATGTCTCAGTGATTTAAACCAGTTTAAAGGCAGATGAAACAGCGCTGACTAACAGGAGAAACACTGTGCGCAACGATACAGTACAAATTCTCATCATTTACCATGGATTTACTGTAACGTTAGCCTAGTAATATTAACTGCACCATGAAATGTGGGA
>NC_137126.1:50073936-50088936 GCF_949319135.1 Squalius cephalus | reverse complement strand
TTCTTCAGTGTAATTCCTCAACTGCACCAAAACTACACTGGAAGACCTGCTTTTAACAGGTTTGCAAGTCTTCTGTCCTCTAACACTTATGTAACCAGTAATATCTTTCTGATTACTCCCATATTCTACACTAATAATGCCCTGAAATTTCATCAACCAAACATATTCAGCTAACATTAGTAATCGGTTTCGGCTGAAAGGCCTGAAGTCATTGACCGAAACGGTGAAGTTTAATTGACACTTCTCCAATGTTGTTCTTCTACTGTCAGTGTCTATTTCATGCAACATTGTGCACAAGCTACAACAGTTAAGCAAACAGGCTAGCATTATCGATTTCTCATTTTAATCGATCTTCATTTTGATGAACCGAGAACTTTTGGTCAATTATTATAGTCAATTATTTAATTAATTAGATTTAGCTGTAAAGTAGCTCTACAGATGACAACAGTGTCATTATTCAGCTCAATTCAGTTCAAGTTTAGTCCTCTTATCTGATAGTGCCAGTGGAGTCAAATCGATAATACTGAATATTAATGTGTTAATGTAATGTAAGACTTTTACAAAGTCTTGATGTTGTTAGTCTCTACTAGAACAGGTTTTCCTGCTTGAATGTCGATTATTCTCCTCATATTCTCCATTGTTGCGGCTCCTCTCTTCCCAGTCTGTCAGTAACGCTCTGTTTACTTCCTGTCTCTATGAAGCCCCTCCTTCTGAAAAGCACACTGTGCTCTGATTGGTCGGCTGGAGCAGTGTGTTGTGATTGGTCGAGCGCTTCGAGTGTGTTTGGGAAATGTCCCGCCCCTTTCCATAACCGCCAGTTTAACACACTACTAACTAACTCAACCAGGCCCCGCCCCTTTATTCTGCGCATTAATTATTATAATGAGGAATATTGTGATGTGTTCGTTCCCGGAAGAAACTCAAGATACAATGAGTTCAGAAACACTGACACTGATATAGAGAAGAACTGGAGCTTCTTCATGATCAAACAGCAACATTACAGACTAAAGAAAGATGAACATGGAGAAAAGCATGATAGGTCCTCTTTAAGTGTCTTTTAAAGGGGTCATCGGATGCAAAATTCACTTTTATATGGTGTTTGCATATAAATGTGTCTTTGCAGTGTGTGGACACCCACCATACATTGAAAAAAAAATCTAAAAAAAAAAAAAATGGTTTTAATCCTCAAAAAGCTGTTTGGATTTTCTGAGCAATATGATGCCAATATGACTGTCACGTATTAGCATATTTCCCGTATTAGCATATTTCCCATGGGTGTGCAGTTGCTCATCATTTAAAGAGACATGCACTGAAACGGGTCGCTGTGAACAGAGCTGTTTTACACAACCTTTGAGGAATTTTAACCAAAGTATGTTACAAACTTTACATGAACACCCTAAAGAATCATTCCAACTTGTGGAAAATGGGCATCCGACGACCCCTTTAACTATTCCCACTATTGTTCAGAGTGTGGGATACAGTGTTCAGCCCCGTGGAAGCGAGCGGATCCGCTCACCTCTCTCAGTCTGGTCTCCAGCTCCAGAATACGGCTCTTCCGGCTCTGCTCCTGTTGGCTCATCTTCTCCAGATGTTCCTCTAGTTTGGCGTTCTGGGCTTCTAGTTTTCCCGCCTGAGACTCCAGGTAAAACTTCTGCTGCCGCAGCTCTGAGATCATCTCCTCCTGAGCTTTCCTGGGAAACACCAGCACACACACACTGTGGTTCACATGCGGATCTCGGCACATGACCTTTAAGATGTTTAAGTGTTAAAAGGCCTTGATTTCCAGTAGGAGGAGTGAATTAGATTTCTCCTTCAATAAACTCATTTCAGAAACATCACTGCTGCTTCTCCTGGGAGGCATTTCTCGAAAAAAACAAATTGTTTTTGTTTGGCTAAACTGCAAAACGTCAAATATTGCAATTCCTCCGTCAGCCATTAAATCTAAAACACTCGATTTAAAAGTCAAATCAAAGTTTGTAATGATGTGATTCAACTTGTAGCTGTATGATTTGATTTTTTTAAAGCCCCCCTGTGGTTAAAATCCAGCTTTTAATGTAGTTTATGTGTCTATGTGGTGTTTTTAATCTGCTTTAAGACAAAGCATGTGTAAGTTCATAAGTCGACAGCATTGCTGAGTATTTCCTCCTTAAAACTGCAGTGAACCAAAGACAGTCTCAAAAACACGCTTTGAAATCGCTGGTGTTTCTGACGTCACAAACTACCTTGTAACCAATCAGATCAACGTGTGATCGTCAACCAGTGGATCTCTGAGCTGAGGGAGTGAGTGGAGGCGGGGCTCATTTGCATATTCATAGAACCGCGCATACTAAATGAGGCGAGTGTGTCGAGTTACATTCAAGATATTTTAAGGCATGAAGACATTTTAAAGGAAAAACTTTGAATATGTAATTTTGGTGATCAAAGATGAGTTTTAAATGATAAAATTATTGACCACAGGGGGACTTTAAATAATGCTATGAGATGTTTTAAAAATGATATTTTCCATATTGAAGTGTTTTTGCAAAGCGAGCGACCTACTCATGTCTATTATCATAGAAATTACATATCGCAGACTGTCAGAGAGTTGATTAAACGATGATTATACAATTTTTAAATTAATCTAAACTCATTCAAATAATCATTCACATGCTTTTCTACAACTAGCTTAACCAGAGTTACTTCTAGAAAAAGTTCACTCTGCTGCTTAATTAAAAAATAATAATAACACACAATATATGACCCTGGATCATTGAACCAGTCTCGAGTCGCACGGGTTTATTTGTGGCAATATCCAACAATACACTGTACGGGTCAAAATTATCCATTTTTCTTTTATGCCAAAAATCATGAGGATATTCAGTAAAGATCATGTTCCATGAAGATATTTAGTAAATTTCCTACCGTAAATATATCAAACATGTATTTGTGTGAGTGAATGCAGCACAATCGCCAACATAAATGAACAACTTTAAAGGAGATTTTCTCAATGTTTCGTTTTTTTGCTCCCTCAGATTCCAGATTTACAATAGTTGTATCTCGACCAAATATTGTCCTATCCTAACAAACCACACATCAATGGAAAGCTTTGTCTAATGCAAATGTACAAATCTCAATTTCAAAAAGCTGGTTTTGTGGTCAAGGGTCACATATATTGACCCGCGTTCTGTTTTCTATCCTGTGACGTGCACATTTGTAATTAAATAAGATGAACACAAATCCACCAGGGTTCGACAGAAATAAGTGAATGTGGAACCAAACCAGCCGCACTCGGACCGCAGGTACTGATAATAACCCAGTCAGGAGACAAGCCTGAACCGGGCCGGTTTCTGGTGTGTGACATCATGTTTGCGCTCTTACATGTTTTTCTGTGTGTAAATGCTGCTGTTGGCCGCCAGTTTATTGGCCTCGGAGAGCTCGGCGATCCGCTGCTCCAGACTCTTCATCTTGTTGTCCATGGCGTTGATGGTCTGTGGAGAGAAACATGCTCTGAATCCAGCAACAGATGCTCGCTGTTTGAGAAACCAGTTTAGAAACATCATCTGTTGCTGCTAGTGTTGTAAATTACACACTGGACTTTTAATAACAGGACATCGAAGCCCATAAGATGAGTTCATTAAAATTCAAAAAAAATAAATAATTCAAATTTGCATGGCTGCTAATGATAAACTCTTCATAAGGAAAACTTTATTTGTTAGATGGTGTTCTAGATGCAGTGTCACACGGTGAGCATGTGAGTCTGGGATCAGCCATACGATAGGAGACGCTAATCTAGTTAGCTAAAGTCTAACGGGATAACTGGATGAAGGGCTGAAGGGCTTGAAAATGAGAAGAGCGAATCTCATCCCAAATATCAAATGATACAATTATATATTATATTATCATAAATCAAGAAATTATATGACATCATTCTAATATAATTTACACATAATTTAATGTTTAAAATCAATAGTGATGCACGACATATCGGTATCGATAAATAATGTATTATTTCCTTCAGATGCGCACTGCTCAACATGATGGTTTTGAATTGCTTTAAATATGATTGGAATCAAGTCTGTCATATCAGCTACATAAAATTATATTGAGAACATTATTATAATTGTGTGCGTGAGACGTGGATTTTACTGGAGAGACTTTTGTTTTTATAATCAGGATCTCAAAACTTATGAATAAATTTATTGTCCCATATATATCGGTTATCGGCTTCCAAATATAAAAAATTATCGGTTATCGGCCAAATTGTTCATATCGGTGCATCCCTAAAATTAAACATGTCAACTCATCAGTTAACACATCCATTTATTACCCATAAAGCAGTTATTTGAGATTGAGTTAAAATTTCAATCACATTTTGCTGCTTGAAATTTAAGTGCTTGAACTGCCATCAAATGCACAATACTGTGTCTCTTTTTCAGGTGAAAGAATAAAGAATATTAAAAAAACATTGTTAAAATGTGAATGCTTGTGGGTTTAATCAGACTGCATTATATTATATTATGAATAATTATATAAATATTAATATTGCATCATTACGGTAAAACATAATTTGTATTATTATTTTATATATGATTTCAAGCAATCATGTCTTGGCTTACACTGTGAGTAACATGAACAAAACAGAATTAAACTGTAAACCGCAATAATTCATAAGACAACTGATCATCAGCACGAAACTCCTGATGTGACAGGCTTCAGTCCTCACTGGATTCCAGTAGTTTCAGATGATCAAGTGTGTCTAGAGCGAACACGACTGAACCTCAGATGAAGACGAGACACTCACGGCTTTCTGCTCGCTGATGAGTTTGCATTTCTCACGCGCCTCTTCCTCGTGCTGAGCTCGCTTCTGCTCCAGACCGTCTTTATCAGCCAGATCTGCCTTCATCTGAGCCTCCAGAACCTGCACACACACACACACACACACCGTCACCAACATCGCTCAACAGCCCGGCTCACTCAGATACGGATGAGAGTTCTGATGAACTCTGAATGGATTTGAAACTGATGTGAAA
The DNA here is from genome assembly GCF_949319135.1 of Squalius cephalus. Lineage (NCBI taxonomy): Eukaryota > Metazoa > Chordata > Actinopteri > Cypriniformes > Leuciscidae > Squalius > Squalius cephalus. The sequence continues at coordinate 50,083,927 of NC_137126.1, read as the reverse complement.
ATCTTCCCTGAATGATGTTTTCTGATGTTCAGATCAGTGTCGTTCACATTATCATCGAATAGAAACTTCTCTAAAGTGTTTGCTGTGGCGTTTACAGACACGGATTGATTCTTTGTTATCAAATATGACACTGTACACAAACACAAAGCACTGAATTTATGCTTTTCAAGCAAAAATACTTTTTGTTTATAGATTTTATTAATTTTTATAGAGTGAGAATAAAAGTCTGGCATTTAAAGTCTTAAAAAAAGGAAAAGGTCATTGAAGGAACACAACAAACGTTTTGATTAAAGATTATATAATCTATAAACTACCGTTTAAAAGTTTGGGGTTGGTAAGATTATTTAATGTTTTTGAAGGTCTCTTCTGCTCACCAAACTGCATTTATTTGATCAAAAACACAGTAAAAATTGTGAAATATTATTACAATGTAAATCATCTGTTTTCTATGTGAATATATAGTAAAGTGTAATTTATTCCTGTGAATGTTCAGCATCATTACTCCAGTCTTCAGTGTCACATGATCCTTCAGAAATCACTCTAATATGATGATCTGATGCTCAAGAAACATTTATGATTATTATCAGTGTTGAAAACAGATATTTACATTTTTATTTCAGGATTCTTTGATGAATAGAAAGTTCAGAAGAACAGCATTTATTTTAATTAGAAATCCAAAAAAAAAAAAAATGTCATGTGACATATCCGTCCGCGCACACGAAAAGCCTGACAAACAGCGTTTTAGTACTAAACTAAGTTATCTTTCACATCTTATTGCACTTAAACTGTCAAATACACACCATGTTTACATAAACACAGTCAGTTATGTATTCAGTGAACATAAACAGTTTGGAGAAAACCAGATGCGGTTCTGAATATTAGATCCAGTATATTAGATCCTGCTTCCGTCTGGGTCATTTATGCGGATCAAACAACAACAGACTGAATAACTTCAAGAATTAATTATTATTAAGTCTATGTAGTGTTTTATTTATTTAACACTTTTATATTTTGTTAACACTTTCCCCGCCAGCGTTTTGAACAAAAGTAGCCAGCACCAGCGCTTTTGATCATTTGCACAAGTGTCATGGTCCCCAGAATATTTGGTTGTATGAATATCTGAACATGCAATAAACCAAAAGAAATAACAAACCCTCTCCTATTAAACAAAAAAACAACCCCATTTATTCTAGCTTCATGCATTATGTTTTCATCAACACTTGAATGTGGGTAAGTTTCATAAAAAACATTAACATTTTGAGCCAAAAACTTAAGAAAATCGTGTTTTAGTCAAAGACTACACCCGGATCAGATTCAGAACGATGATCGAAACACAGATCGAGTCCATCAACATTTCATTCGCTAGCATTATGCAGCTTTGATGTATATGCCGTTTAATGTTGATGGCGGGGAAAGAGTTAGCTTGTAAGGCTAGGGAAATGAAGTGCTCAGGCACTTGCAAATAAGTCAAACCGGAATAAAAAATTGGGGATAAACTCATGAATCGTGATTTTTCTGAAAGAAATCCTGATGTGATGTTTTGCCGAATCGCCCACCGCTAGTCACTGACAGCAGAACAAAGTAGCAATGCATCTGTTATGTTCCTCTTCCATTAACTGACTGACTGGCACACAGTCATCAGCTTCTGACTGTCATTAGCTGCATTTCTATAGCGTTTTATACAATACATATTGTTTTTTCAAAGCAGCTTCACAATAATAAACGGGAAAATAATGAAGCATCAATTATGATGCTGTAAAGCAGCTCTAAGAAGACGTGTGTCATTACTCCAGGGTTCGGACAGATTCTGGAAAATCAAATTCCAGGACTATTTAGGACTTTTCAAGCACTACAAACAGAGATTGCATTTATCAAACAATATCTTTATTATCTTTCAAATCCTAAAAAAAACGTTTAAATAGATGAACTAATAAATTACTAATAATTGCATATGCAAATGCCATTGAAAGGATTCCCAGCTACTAATTTTATTGATGTAATGTAATCTGTCTGAATGCGTGCTAATGTGTTTCTTGCCTGATACTGTAAACTGTCATATCCTTTTGTGTTGAATATTGTCATATTATCTTTTTGTGTTGTTGTCCTCCTGCCTCGGGACTACAGGTGAAAATTAGCATTTATGCTGTAACCTGGCTCATTTACAGTCTGTACAGAAATGTAAGATTGTTCATTAATGTGCAGTCTCAAATAAATAAATAAATAAATAAATAAAGCAAGTACTTCTTCATAAATATGTCTGTTTTCAAGGGTTTTCCAGGACTTACATCTCAGAAAGTCATATTCAAGCACTTTAAGCACCTGTACGAACCCAAACGAGCTCAATCCAGCTATGAGCCGCTCTAGAGAAGACAATAGTGTGTTTATTCCTCTCAGTTCAAACCTTACCTTGATTTTGTCCTCATAGAGCCGCTCTTTCTGCACCAGATGAGCTTCCATCCTCTGAGCCGTCGCCTGCGTGTCCCGCAAGTTTTCCTCCAGCTCCTAAACACACACACACACACACAGCGTCAGGTAACACACACACCCAGCGCTGTTTTAAAACCCCATCAGCAGCAGAAGTGCAGAAATGGACTTGCTTTGAGAAGCCGTGTGCTGGTGGACGGGACGGCCTGAAGGTGTGTGTGGTCCTCATCGAGAGGTGAAGAGGTGTGTGTGTGTGGCAGCAGATGGGACATCTCGTTAGTGTGAGTGTGTGTTCTGTTGTTATATGCTAATCTGCAGGAAACTCAGATGCACAAGGATGACGGTGCAAAGACAAACGTGAAGAGAGACCTGTGTGTGTGTGTGTGTGTGTGAGGTCAGCTGGTTAAGGAGGCGTGTGAGTGGTTTAATCTTTGCTAGTCTGATCCGTCTCTCTCACCAGTATCTTCTCAGCCATCTGTTGGATCTGTTGGGATTTGGTCTGGATGTCGTCCTTCAGTTTATTCTCTCGCCGCTCCACCATCTCCAGACGCTTCACTTGGTTTTCCAAAGTCTTTCTGCCCTCCTGACAGGAACAAAGTGATGATTTAACACTTATTACAGGTTCAGGAATACAACTGTCTAATTCATATTACACACCAAAATCACAAGAAAGAAATTATATTTCTCATAAAGAAAATTAAACCTGTTTTTGGCACCATTAAGATTTATTTTGCATTGAATTTGCATGACAATTAAGCATATTTATCCCCCATAATTACTGTAATTCAAATATGTATTAGAGCAAAACACATCATGATAGTATTATCTGTAGTATACACTACTGCTCAAACGCATTTCTAATGAAAGAATTTATTTTTACTAATGGATGCATTCAATTGATCAAGAAAAAGTTCTATTTCAAGTAAATGCTTTTTTTTTTTATTTCTATTCAATCAATCAATTCTGAAAAAAAAATCTTTTCAACACTGATAATAATCATAAATGTTTCTTGATCATCAAATCATCATATTAGAGTGATTTCTGAAGGATCATGTGACACTGAAGACTGGAGTAATGATGCTGAAAATTCACAGGAATAAATTACACTTTACTATATATTCACATAGAAAACAAATGATTTACATTATAATAATAATATTTCACATTTTCACTGTATTTTAGATCAAATAAATGCAGCCTTGATGAGCAGAAGAGACTCAAAAACAAACAATAATAAATAAAAAGTGTGAAGTATTTTATAATATAATGCAATAAATACTGTATTAAAGTAATGAGCTCTAATAATAATCATTTGTAGCACTTTACAATAAGGTTCATTAGTTAACATTAATGTATTAACTAACATAAACTAATCATGAACAATACATTTGTTACTGTATTTGTTAATCTTTGTTAATGTTAGTTAATAAAAATAAAGCTGTTGATAGTTAGTTCATGTTAGTTCACAGTGCATTAACTAATGTTAACAAGATTTTAATAAAGCATTAGTAAAAGTTGAAATCAACAAAGATTAATAAATGCTGTATACGTGCATTATTAGTGCATGATAACTAATGAACCTTATTGTAATGTGTTACTTAATCATTACTGAGAATATGACAATTACTTAAAACTGACGAGTAAAACATCCAGATTTATTACATCAATGAAAATGTGTGGTAAATGAGGCTAATTGTCATGCAATAAGGCCCCGTTAGCTAACATTGGTTAATGCATTAACTAGCGATGAGCAACGCATCTGATCAGACATTAGTCTATTATGATAACACTGTCAGTCGATTCACAGATGCTTTAACTCTCTCTTCTCTCAGTCCCACAATGCACCAGCAGCCTTGTCAAGGCGTAATATTCATGATGTGTCTGTCTAGCATGTGTGAGTGAGCGCTGTACCTCGGTCTCCCGCAGGCGTCTGCGCAGGGTGTCGCTGGGGTCAGATTTACTGCGCAGACGCTCCAGCTCTCGCTCCAGACGCTCTTTGGCCTGACGGATGTTTTGCAGAAGCTCTGTGGCTTCAGTGCTCGCCTTCACCGCCTGCGGGGTCAGAGGTCACACATGTAGCGCTATGAACTGCATTATACACGTGTAGTTCTAGGCCAAGAGGTCAATCTATGATATTATTAATATTAATATACAGTATAATGTAACAGACAGGCATTTTCTGACACTAGAACATTCATATTACACATCAAAATCAAACTAAATTATATTACGCATTAATAAATTAAACTTTTTTTTTTTTGATTGGTGACATTATTTTCATGAAATTAAGCACATTTAACCACAAATCACTGTAATTCTAATATGCATTGAAGTACAATAGATCATGGTAGTATTTGCTGTATATTTTTTAAAGAAATTAATACTTGTATTCATCAAGGACACATTAAACTGATCAAAAGTGACAGTAAAGACATTTATAATGTTACAAAAGATTCTATTTCAGATAAATGCTGTTCTTTTGAACTTTCTATTCAAAGAATCCTGAAAAATAAAACGTTTGACAGTGTCCACATAAATATCTGTTTTCAACACTGATAATAATCATAAATGTTTCTTGATCATCAGATCATCATATTAGAGTGATTTCTGAAGGAGCATGTGACACTGAAGACTGGAGTAATGATGCTGAACATTTACAGGAATAAATTACACTTTATTATATATTCACATAGAAAACAGTTATTTTAAATTGTAATATTATTTCAAATTTTTTACTGTATTTACTGTACTTTCAATCGGATGAACCAGAAGACACACGGTACCTTTGAGAGCTTGTCCTGCAGCTCCTGGATCTTCAGCTGCTGTTCGCCGTTGGTCTGAAACACAGAATCCTCATGAAGTCACTCTTATTACACACACTGTGACGATCACAGCAGACGAGTGTGTAATCACAGGAAATTAAACGTCAGCGCATGTTAAGTCATTGACGGAGACATACAACTGATTCAAAGAGACGTTTAGCACCAGGACGGCGAGGAAACTATAGAGATGATCACCGGGAAGTGCATCTAAAACTACAATAAACTGTGATTTATCGCTCACTATATCATGTATTAATGTCATTATTTATTATTGGCATCAGGCTGAGATTGAACACAAGTACTATTAGGGCTTTTGTGTTTCACTGCAAACCGTGAAACTCTTTTCATTTGACAGGATTCAAAGTAGCCTACTGAACAATAGCCCATCATAACGCACAGACAAAACAAAAATACATAAATATATATATTAAATAAATAAATAAAATAGGAGATGGACAGGACACCTGTCGAGACTTTCTCTGTGTATGGCCCGAGATGGAAAATAAAATAAAACATTACATTGAACAAGAAATAAAATATATAAAATAAAAAGAGCTTTCCCTGTATATGGCCCAAGATGGAAAATAATATAACAAAATAAACATCCAATTAAACAATAATTAAATGAATTTATTATAATATAATAAAATATATAAAATAAAATGAGCTTTCTCTGTATATGGCCCAATAATGGAAAAAAATAAATAAATTAAACAAGAAGTAAAAGAAGAAATATAATAATTTAAAATAATAAAATAAAACATTATATTGAACAAGAAATAAAAATATATAAAACAAAATGAGCTTTCCCTGTATATGGCCCAAGATGGAAAATAAAATATAACAAAACATAAAATAAAATATTAATAAAAATAAAATAAAATAAAATAAATAAAATAAAAATATAATAATAATAATAATAATAATAATAATAATAAACCCTAAAAGGTTATTAGGTCAAGTGCCATGTTATTGGTAAACTACCCTGCATCTATATAGAGCTCTGGTAATGAATGTCTGTCTATATGTCGAGTATCAGTAGTGCTTGACTGTCTGGCATTAATAGATGAGCTTATCATCACATTTAGAAAAACATTTATTCACGCAGAAGAGTGTCCTCTCAAAATGAAGCTACTTGACCGGAGAGAGATTTCAGTATGAAGAGCGAAGTGAGCATCATTGAGGATGATTGACACACACTCACACACAATAACTGTCCATGAGTTAAAGATTGTATTATTTTCTGTGGTTTTGGAGGTCTAGAAATCACAAATTTAAACCTGATATAAATGAGCTGGTTTATTAATAATAATAATAATAATAATAATAATAATTCAGCACCAGTGTGACGTTACTGTGACGGCTCTGTGGACTGGCATCATGAGATCAGTTTAAAGCCCACAGGGACGTCCAGTCGCTTAGAGTCGTTTGAGTCAGATCTGATGACGGATGAATTATTGAGACTGCTTTAATTATTCACTCAGAGGGACACCAGCAGATTTCTAATGACTTTCAGTCGTCGTGTGTCTGATGGTGATTTGTACCTTGTCGAGTTTAGAGAGCAGCTCCTCCACCTCCGCTTTCCCCTGTTCCTTCGCCTGGACACACAAACACTCACAATCACACGACTGGATCATAAATATCAGCAATATATCCAATCACATTATCGGTCATTAACGTGCACATGTACAGGGATGCACTGATGTCAGAATATTATTTTCAGTATCAGTCGATTGTTTAATAACAGCCGATGATCAGGGCCGATTACATCCTGACAATCAAGAGGGAGCAGAAAAACATCTTTATACTCATAAAAACTCACACTGTGTGTCAAGAACATCTCTCGAGAGTTGAGTTATGGGCTGTTTAAAAAATAGAGACTTTTTGAGCCTCTGAATCAGCCGTAGTTCGTGTGTGTGCGCAAGTGTGCGATTGCGAGTGATTGTAAGCGTGTGTGCGTGAGTGTGAGTTTGTGTGTGCGTGTGTGAGTGATTGTGAGTTTGTGTGTGCGAGTGAGTGTGCATATGAGTGTGCGAGTGATTGTAAGTGTGTGTGCATATGAGTGTGAGTTTGTGTGTGCGTGTGCGAGTGATTGTAAGCATGTGTGTGTGAGTGTCAGTTTGTGTGTGTGTGCGCGAGTGTGTGACTTCTAGTTTGTGAGCGTGCGCAAGCGTGTGTGTGAGAATGTGTGTGTGTGTGAGTGTGTGTGAGAATGTGTGCGTGTCTGTGAGTGTGCGTGTGTGGACCAATAATGGTTCTTCCAATATCTGCTTGTTTGTTTGTGTGTGTGCGTATGCGTGTGTGTGTGTGTGTGTGTGTGTGTGAGAGTGTCTGTGAATGTGTGAATACCGTGTGAGTGTGTGCGCCTTCTTGTTTGTGAGCGTGCGCATGTGTGTGTGTACGTGTGTGAGTGTCTGTGAGTGTGTGTGTGAGTGTCTGTGAGTGTGTGTGGGTGTGTGTCTATGAGTGTGTGGACCAATAATGGTTCTTCCAATATCTAGACAGCTATACAGTGACCAAGTACTTTAGTGCGCACACACACACACACACACACACACACACACACACACACACACACACACACACACACACACACACACACACACACACACACACACACACACACACACACACACACACACACACACACACACACACACACACACACACACACACACACACACAAGCATCACACGTCTGGACTCTCCCACTCGTTCTTTATTCCGTCTGTTGTTCTCATGCCAGATTACTCAAATAACTCATGTAAGTCTGGGAAGGATTTAGTGATCAAAATATGTGACAAATGAAAGTTCTTATATTTGAGCTTCTTCTTTCTCCAGATTTAATCCCAGCATGCCTTTAAGCTCCACTCCATTACAAATATCTCTGTTTTGTAAAGGAATTCATACATGTGCACAATTTATAATTTCCTACAAAACTTCTCTCTTAAAATTTCAAAAGATACAGGTGAAAATTATTTATAATCATGAGCAACATAAATTCAGTCTATGTAAAGAAAGATAGATGATAGAAAGATGACAGACAGATAGATAGATAGATGATAGATAGATAGATGATAGATAGATAGATAGATAGATAGATAGATAGATAGATAGATAGATAAATAAACTAAATATTAGACATTAGATAATCTGACAAAATTCTTTTAATTTTTATATATCTTGTACAGAGATGAAATTGCATCTCTTTATCTCTATAGTAAATATTTTGTTATATTATTTAAATATAATAATTACTGGTTAAGTATAATAAATCATTAAGTGACATTGTTCTGTTTTATTGAGTCTTTCGGTGGTTGAACTGATCGAACGATTACTAGAGACATGCTTGACTTCAGGAAGTGTTACTGTATCTTCCATCACTCCTTCTGATGTTCACGGATGTGTATTTGCTGCTGTAACTAGTACAGTAGTACAGAGAGTGATCTGTCACGTCACATTCAATTTATTGTTTGAATTTCGTGATAAAACGCACTCACACACATTCTTGTACATCTCTTTATGAGGACATTCATTGACACAATGCAATCTCTAGCCGCTTACCCTAACCTTACCCATCACAACTGAGTGCCTAACCCGACCCCTGACCCTAAACCGACCCTTGACCTCATTATAACCTGATCCCTAAAACCAAGTCTTGACCCTCAAACACATAAAAGGCTCTCAGAAACTGAGGACCGGCCAACATGTCCTCACTTTACTCTCTTAGTCCTCACTCCAGTGGTCTAAAACTCAAACTGGTCCTCACAAAGATAGTTGTACAAGTACACACACACACACACATACACACACACACACACACACACACACACACACACACACACACACACACACACACACACACACACACACCTTCTGTATCCTCTGCTGGTATTCGGCTGCTTTCCTCTTGAGCTCTTCGCTGGTCTGTCGTGACTCTCTCAGCTCGGTCTCGTACAGGTCGCTTCGTCGGCGGGCAGCAGAAAGATCCTCCTCCAGCTGTCTGACGGTCACCTGCATCTCCTCCAGCTGAGCGTGATACTCCTGCACACACACACGTCAATACACCCCAAGAAACATCAGCTCAAATATGAAGTTCATGCATGTTCGGCACGTTTACGTACTCACACATGCACACAAACACTCACGCACCACAAGTTTACACACACACACGCTTACCACACACTCACGCTCACAAACTCACATGCATTCACACACACACACACACACACACACACACACACACACACACACACACACACACACACACACACACACACACTAAGAAACATCAGCTCAAATATGAAGTTCATGCATGTTCAGCACTTTTACGCACTCACAAACACACTCACGCACACACAAGCTTACACAAACACATGCTTACCACACACTCAAGCTCACAAACTCTCACAAACTCTCACACACACACACACACACACACACACACACACACACACACACACACACACACCGAGAAACATCAGCTCAAATATATGAAGTTGTGCACTGCAAAAAAAATGCTTTTCTCACTCAGTATTTTTGTCTTGTTTCCAGTCAAAATATCTAAAAATTCTTAAATCAAGATGCATTTACTAGAGGAGTGAAATGACATAAGATATGTCTTGTTTTCTGGAGAAATAAATCTAAATTAAAACAAGCTAAATGATCTGCCAATGGGGTAAGAAAATTAATCTTGTTTCTGTTTGAATTAACATTATTTCTCTGACCCCATTGGCGGATAATTTT
>NC_137126.1:50026436-50068936 GCF_949319135.1 Squalius cephalus | reverse complement strand
TGCCAAGAGTGGTTTTATCAGTGAGAGTGTTTGCATTAGAGGCGGAACATCAAGAGCGCAGATATGAAATCCAGTCAGTTTTGCTGTTCTAGATATGAAACAACCGATACGTCCATCCAAGAGTGTGTGCTGATAAAGTCCTGCTCTGTCAGACACTCCTGGTCCAAACCTTTCTGACAGCTTTAATACTTCCTCTAATTCAGATTTTCATACATCTGACTTAAAGGGGACATATCATGCTAAATCCACTTTTTTAGCCCTTAAATGCATTTTGTTGTATATTTGGAGTGTTTAGAAGTACAGAAAATATGAAATTATTCTCTTCAGGTGCTTCGTTGATATCTTCATATTCTGTTTTGGCCTTATTTTTCAACCTGTTCCAATTTTTCTGTTCTCTGTGACGTTTTGTGAACTATTACGTCACAGTATTTGCAGCGGAACTGCCAAATAAGGACATTGACTTCCAGCCCAACACTTCGAGCAATCCGCCATTTTTATTTCTCGCTGTGATTTTGTAGTCCAAGCTAAAAGATGCAGAAGTTACGAGAGGGTAAGTTAAAATGTTCGGTTGTTGGATGTAGTAACCCACACGCTTCATTACACCGTCTAATGTAGGTGAACTGCTGCGCTTGTGACAGGGCGCATGTTTAACTGAAAGAACGACCGGAGAGAGAGAGAGAGACCCGGTCACGCGCACGCACACTCTCTCTCTCTTCAGAGCCAGGCGAAAATGTAAACAAGACTTCACCGTCTCCAAACTAGACGCTGTCTTGCTCTCTCTCCCTCGCACATATTAATCAAAATAAATCGAGACGGCGGTAAAAGGTCGGAAGACCAAAGTTTCATGTGTAAATACAGTAACACACCATTGCGATACATCCATATGAAGACGTTGTTCTGCAGGTTCGTCGTCTTCATTTTCATCTCGCTCCGGCTCCGACTCTGGCTCGAACATGTAAGGCTGGCTGGACAAGTCTTCCGTTGTTGACATTTTGTTAATAACGTGTGAATAAAAAGTTTCTGTGCCGCTATAATCCTATCTCTGCTATCAAACTACAAAAATGGCCGAACGGGGTGGAGTTGAACCTCTGCAACCTGGAGAGGGGGCGGGGTATGAAGTGTCTCATTTGCATTTAAAGAGACCGCACCAAAACGAGTTGCTCTCAGACGCACATCAGAAAAGGGGTAGAAAAGGGGCCTGTGGAGCTATAATAATGAGGAATTCAGACCCAAGCATTGCAATTCCGCTTTATATAGACTACAAATGTATGATTTATATGTAAAAAGGAACGATTTAAAAGCATGATATGTCTCCTTTAAAGAGAACCCTGCGTATTTAGACTTGTATGGCTTAATATGATGTAAATGATGTCTTGTACTGAAATATGTAGTCGAAAACCCATGAAAGATTTACGTTATTTTAAAAATCCATATCGTTCTATACATATTTTGGACAATGGGGGGCGCCATTTTAGGTGCGCAGTGCATTCTGGGTCAATGATGTCAAATGGTTGCACTCGGGGAGCTACTGGCTTAGCTTTTTTCTATTCTAATTTTTAACGCAACAACTCGTCAAATAAAATACTGATACGATGCCACATTGAGTGGCTTTTGGTTGTAATTATCAGTTGAAGAGCAACTTTAAGTCTGAAACTGTGTTTTCTTCTAAAAGGTACTTCAATAATCTTTGTTTTATTTCCAAACTGAAAAAATCATGTTACAGTGTGTGGCGTGTGATGCGATTGGTCCGTTGGTTAGTCCAGTTATCCAATCAAATCACATGAACTATTAAGTCACATGTGCATCCAGGAATTTATTCAATAAATGTGTTTCTATCGTAGTTTATGTGCATGTTTTTTTTTACAGAATTAAACAATAAATGACATTTGTTAAAGGGGTGGTTGATTCTGATTTGACTTGTCTAGCTTTAGTTAGTGTGTAATGTTGCTGTTTGAGCATAAACAACATCTGCAAAGTTACGACGCTCAAAGTTCAAAGCAAAGGGAGATATTTGCTTTTAAAGAAAAGGACTACAACAAACGGCTGGTAGGGACTACAAGACATTCCTCCCGGGTTAGTGACATCACTAACCCTAGAATTTACATAAACCCCGCCCCCAGGAACACGCAGTCCATGTTGAGAAGAGGAAAAGTTGTTGTATAAGAGTACATTTGTGAGTCAGCTCAAACTTTAGCATCCATCTTTTCACATGCAATAGCAAGTCACTCTGTGTGCATCTCACAAGAGTTCATATATGAGCAATTTATAGATTTATCATGACAGAATATCCTAATTGAAGATAGAAAAAGGAGAAAAAGACTCCACATCAGCAACATAAATTCATCAACTAACCATTCAGAGACGTCCTGTTGCTTCTACATGTTGTCACTTCTTGAGTCTCTCCATCTTTGTCTGACTCCGTTTAAACATTAAAGGCAGAACAGTTTCTGTCATTTTAGTGTGTCTGAGTGAGGTAATCGCAGCTTCTAACACACATAAGCTCTTGAAACCCCGCCCTCTGCAGCAGCTCATTTGCATTTAAAGGGCCAGGCACAAAACGGTGCGTTTTTGCAAACCCTCAAAAAGTGACAACTTTAACTTGCTATATAAAAATATCTGTGGGGTATTTTGAGCTAAAACTTCACACACACACACACACTGGGGCCATCATAGATATATTTTACATCTTGTGAAAAGGGCATTTTACCACCCCTATAACAAACAAGTATTCATTACTCGCATTGTTTCTGCATTAAAGTATTACATTGTTTAAATTACTGTGATTTTGTATTATGTACATCTCTGAAATACAAAACTTAGACAGTTTCCTCTGATAACAGATCACTGTAAATTGTAAAGTGGCATTTTCTGTAAAGCTGCTTTGAAACGATGTGTATTGTGAAAAGCGCTGTACAAATAAATGTGAATTGAATTTGAATTCGCCTTATTTGAGAGCATGATATTTTTATGCACATTTTAATATAGTTATAGTTGATATGTTATAGCTCAGCATCTTCCACTCACGCTGCATTCGGTGATGTAGGTGGCGAGGTCCTGTTCCAGGATGCTCCTCTGGGTCTCGGAGGCTTTGAGCTCCACATCCTTCTGCTGGAGGACTGACTCCAGGTCAGTCATCTTACGCTGAAACCGCGAGATCTCCTGCTCCATCTGAGCGGCCACAAACACAAGCACCAGGTCTAAATGCATTTTACAGCAGCGCTCGAATCACGCCAACACAGCCTGCGCATGATAGACACTTACACCTCTGCAAACACAACGTGGCGATGCTATCGCAACTGTATTTCGTTCTCCATTGAACGTGTATGACTGTACACATGATTTGTGTTTGCACTGTTTTCTGGATTTAACTGGGAATATTAGCTCAGTGTTCATTCAGACTAGCCATGTGTGATACTGATAAAAAAAAAAAAAATCAGCATCTAAATATTTTGTGGTATTTTGTCGATAAGGATAATTAGACAATATTTTTTTATTTTTTGTTTTTGAAGTTTTTGTACCTTGGCTAGTTTAGTGGACAGATGACTCCATATTCTTAAACTAATAAAACAAATTATGAACTGAACTTGTAAACATTTAAATTGAACTAATTTAACTTAAAGGACAATTCCGGAATTGATTTCCAGGGGCATTTTTACCTTTATAAGGCCATTTTTCTAATCTTATTAGACACATGCATCATGTCAAATTCTTGCATTTAATCAAATTCAACTGGAATAATAAGACACTATATACCAATCAAATAAAATCAGTATCAACAAGTATATTACAGTATAATTTGCACCGCAGAAGTGGTACAAAACCTGCATCTAATGCAGCATTTACACAGCAAATTAATTTTGAAAATCAAAATATATTAAACGAAATTTGTTTTAGCAAGTCACTCACTCTCTCTCATTCACTCAGCTGATTCATTCACACAGCGGATTCTTTCATTAATGAATCATCACTCTGTTGCACTCTGATTCGGTTGCAGTTGTTTGAAACTATTTTCATTGGCGAAAATAAAGCAAAAACAAACAATATTGTGACTAAAATGTAAAAATTGAACTGATATACAAAAATCACATTTGAAAATCGTGTTGATATTCTGGAAAAACAGTCCACTTGCTTGTGTGACATTGATTAAACATATCATAAAGAAATATAGGACAAAACAATCATACAAGGGCATTTTTGTCCCATATATTGAATTTCAGGTTCATTCTAACTGAATTCTACTAGTCTATATCAAGCAGAGCCTTTGTTTTTTGCTTTGCAAAGTGAGGAACAATATAATCATAGACTACAAATCTCTTCACCCAGGTGTCTCTGCGCTCTTACCTTGTGACATTTGTCTTGAGTGTCTTGCAGTTCTTTGCTTTTGATGTGCAGTTTTTTTTCCATGGAGTTGGTCTTGGCAGGAGAGTGGAGTCCTGCGCCGACCGATCTGACGACACAAAGAACAACGAACCCTTATGAGAACCACAGCAGAACATCAACACTCATCCAGAGCCCATAAAAGAGTGTGAGAGCGGCTGTTTTCCTAGGAATGTGGGAAATATCGTAAAGCGTCTGTTCGGCCTTTTACATTCATTACACACTCCATTAGTTTCATTATTCAATTCAACACCAAAGAACATCATCTTTACATGCCATTCATAAATTAGCACGACATGAATTAGACGTCAGGGAACATCAACTAAAAATCAGGTTCTCTTCATGAACACGAACCGGAAGCGTCACAAAACCACAAACGTCTCTGATCAGCTTCACAGAATTGAAAATGAAAACACTATTATATTTGTCTTAGATTAGACTGACTGAGTTTTGTATGGAAGCTTGTTTCCACTACGGTGAATAAAAAAGAAAAAAAGTAATTGCGACTTTATATTTCACAATTGCGACTACTTTATAACTCGTAATTCTGACATTTTTTCTTGCAATTTCGAGTTTATATCTCACAATTCTGACTTTTTTCTCAAAAATGTGAGATTTAAACACAATTGTGAGTTATAAAGTTCGAATTCTGAGATAATTAGCTTTTTTATTTTTTATTCTGTGACAGAAACAAGCTTCCCATGAAGCACTGCGAACAGCATGATCAAATTAAAAACATTGGAGAAATATTCATAAATTAATAAACAGCAATTAATGCGCCACATTAATAAACAGGAAGACAACAGTATGATGATGCAAACTTTATCAAAAGTTTTCATTCTCTCATTTCATAATATAATGCTTGTGTCTTGCTCAGAGATCTGAACTCAGATCAGTCTCCGCCATTAGACATCGGATCATTACGGCTGAAAGTGCTGAGGAGGGAAAGAGTCGCACACACACACACACACACACACACACACACACACACACAGAGCTAAAGTGCTGATTATACCAGAACTCCAAACCAGGCCGGAGGATAATAAAAATACAACAACTGCCCTTCATTTACATACACATGTGCGTGTGTGTATGTGCGTGTTTGTCTGTTATGATTGTGGACAAAAAACAAACAAAAAAAAACTATAATGACTGTTTCCACACAGGTTTGCCAAACTCTCCTCCCACCTCATTGACTCCGCCCCCTGTCAGCCATTGGTCCGTCAAACATATAGGCCCTGTCCCAAATGGCACACTCCGGACTTGTGCACTTCCTCAGAGTCCACACTTTGGTGACGTCATGTAGTGCAGGCCTATAGGGTCCTTGGCGCGAGTCCACGAGGGCGCATTGAGAGGTATTTTTGGGACAGACTCGATCGTCACGCCGGAAATAACGGCCTGATTAATTTTTACAAACTGAAAAATAATTTTACAGTTCTGTATTTTTATATTGTGCGTGCCACCTGGGCATTAGACAATAGATACATCATGCTTATTTAAATGATGTATACAGTTGTACATAATAACACATAATGTTCCATTTGAACTAAAATTACAATTTTAACACATAATGAAAATGTGCATGAGTTTCAGATGAATTTACAGGTTTCAATATTCATACTATGTTTACATATGACTCAGTAAAGCCCTGACATTCGGTTCTATTTATTTAATGAATCATAATGTGATCGTATTATTCAACGCACTATTATTATGTTTGAGACATCATCCACTGCTCGATGACCATAATGTTTGTATAAACTGTAGGTAACAACTGGTAAAATGTACATTTAGGTCATAAAAACCGTCATATTTTCTTCTCAGCATGTCAACAATTGTCCGTGAGTGAAATCTCCTCCCATCCGCTGTCTGATTGGTCTTTCGCAAGGATTCCTGGGTAGTTAAAGTGTGTGGAGCCTGCATCTCTGCGGAAGACCGCTTCAAGGGCACAGAGGGGGCACTGCTGAGCACACTTCAGAGGGGTAAACTGCTGAATGGGACGGCCTACGGACTCGTAGACTCGGCGAGCACGCGCAATTTAAGTCCACGAGACCGAAAGTCCACATGAAGTGCGCCATTTGGGACGGGGCCATAGACTCCTCCCACACTCACACCACTGCTCGACGGCAATATTTGGAAAGCATCACAGACGCTCTTCAGGAAGCCAAACTACTGATGGATTCTAGTTGAAAACGTCTCAGAGGATTCGAGGAAAGAAAGAAACGCCTAAATATAGTGAACCGAACGCCTACGACGGTATAAAAAGACATGTGAACCTCAATACAAACCAACAAAGACAGGAAACAACTCGAGTTCCCACATGCATCATATGTCAGTGATTCAGAACTGAGTAAAGTGTGTCTGACGGATGAATGTGTTCCAAAAATACAGAGTAAAATCCCAGCGGCCGCACAAACACAACACACATTACACTAACGGAGAGAGGGAGAGAATAAATCTGACAAAAATACTGCAGCGGAGGGAAAGAGCGAACCAATCGGCTCGTCCACCGAGAGCAGAACGAAACAACAATCACCACCTGAAGAAAAGAAAAACACTCTTGCTAAAGAAGATCATTTTATAATCTCTATCACGATGCTTCAATCTCCATTTCTTGAGCTTCTTCTGGAATAAATTAAATTCCGTCAAAGAATTTCAGCTTTTTCTTATGGAAGCTTGTTTCCGCCACAGAATAAAACATTTTAAAAGATAAATGCGACTTTTTATCTCACAATTGCGAGTTTATATCTCGCAATTCTGACTTTATAACATGCAATTGTGAGAAAAAAGTCAGAATTGTGAGTTCTGACATCTTTTCTTAGAATTGTGAGAGATAAACTTCAATTCTAAGGAAAAAAATTAATTGCAAGTTTATAGCTCACAATTCTGACTTTATATCATGCCATTATGACTTTATATCTCCCAATGTTTATATCCCCCAATGTATATCTCCCAATGTTATAAAGTCAGAATTGTGAGCTATAAACTTCCAATTAATTTTTTTCCTTAGTCTCTCACAATTCTAAGATGTCAGAACTCGCAATTCTGGCTTTTTTCTCACAATTGCATGTTATAAAGTCAGAATTGTGAGTTTATTTCTCAAAATTGCGACTTTTTAATCACGCAATTGGGAGATATAAAGTGTGCACCACTACTGTTGATTTATTGATCCAATAAATTCGTCGAATTCCACGCATATTCCATTTTTATGACTGTATTCCACGACTTCCTCCACATGTTCTGCCTCATAAGGCCCGTGTCTCTGGTCCCTCATGGCCATGAAGGTGTCCTCCTATCAAAACACAACTGAACGCATCAGAGGAGCTGTGAAACAGAAACGCCTGAAGCTTCAAGAGCCCCTCGAGAGCATCTAAATGCACACAGCAAATAAATAATCTAAATACGGCATCACACCGGCGAGGTCTAACGAGATTAGAGGTTCTGTCTGTTTGCTGTAAAGCAGTCCATTACCCAGCGCTTACAGACTTCCCTTTGGAGAATCCCGACGCATCCCAGGGGTCTGATCAGAACGGCCCACAACACACTTCATAATTGGGCCTTAAACTATAATTATACGCCGTGCATTTCAAATGGTGCCTTTTGAGAACGAAGGGAGAAAATAAACTGCAATGGGAAAATGTGCCGTTGAGAATTACATTTCACATTAATAAAGGTTTCAGGTGCAATTCGGTTATTACAGCATTAACATCGAACTATTGATAATTCAAGCATGAACATCAGCATCCAAACTTTTGCACTCAAACACTTGAGAAACATCTTGCTCTTTCTGCCTGACGTGGGCGTCAGCTGACGGATATAGACACACTTACGCATTCTGTGAATACAGTAGCGATTGATCTGCAGGGACGCATTGCTTATTCTTAGCTCGACTGACGGACAAAGACGAGGCTGACTCACGGCTTATGTTCGGTTAATGTTCTCCCAGCATTCCTGTGGTGCTCAAACATGCTGCGTCTATTGATCGGCCGTCGAGAAAGGTCAAGTAAATGAGTGTGGCAGGTTCCTCTCCCTGAGCGTCTGCAAGATGAAACAATCCCTGCGTCCAGTCAACCATTTTATCCCTTAAAACTCATCTCTGATCACCAAAAATTACATATTTAAATGTTTTTTTCCTTGAAAAAAATATCTTCATGCATTAAAATATCTTGACTGTAACTCGACACACTCGCCTCATTTAGTATGCGTGGTTCTATGGATATGCAAATGAGCCCCGCCTCCACTCACTCACTCACTCAGAGATCCACTGGTTGACGATCACACGTTGATCTGATTGGTTACAAGGTAGTTTGTGACATCAGAAACACCAGCGATTTCAAAGCGTGTTTTTGAGACTGTCTTTGGTTCACTGCAGTTTTAAGGAGGAAATACTCAGCAATGCTGTCGACTTATGAATTTACACATGCTTTGACTTAAAGCAGATTAAAAACACCACATAGACACATAAACTACATTAAACGCTGGATTTTTACCACAGGGGGACTTTAAAGAACAAGGACTTTGCTTTGATATGCACAAAATGGAGTCTGGTCATCAAACAAACTATGAAAAAATATAGTGAGAAATGGGTGAACACAGGTTTACATTCATAAGCATAGCAGACACTTTCCTACCAAAGCGACTCTGGGTTTCTTAATGTTTTGGCACTTTCACAATATTTGATGTGGATCTTCATATTTCTGTACTTGCTTTGAAAAATTTGTTTTTTAAATAAAAAAAACAAAGAAAAATATTTAATCATTGTCATTTAAATGCACTAAATACACCTGACAAAACTGAATCACAGAAATTAACCAAACTCTAAAGGCCCATTCACACCAAGAATGATAACTCTATAACAATAACTATATTAGTTATAAACTACACAGTTTGGTTACCATGATTCTTTAAAATATCATATGTTCCGCAAAAGAAAAATATTGTCATACAGGTTTGAAACGACATGAAGGCAGAACTTTAATTTTTGGGTGAACTATCCTTTTAATGTTTTTCTTTTAATTAATATAGAAAAATAAAGTTATTTTTTAATGAAATTAAACTCTTAATAAACTAAAACTGTGAGTAGGTGGTGGTAAATGTCTTAATGAGTAAGTCATTCCTCTATTTGAGTCATTCAGGAATAGAGTAAATGGCTCTCTTTACGAATGGATTCAAAGTAAGACACGTCTAAAATAACTCGGGCCGGTGCTCGATCAAAAAGAAACCTGAACTCGAATACAAAAGAACTGGCACATTGCTGTTCATGCTCCCAAAAACATTTATTAACTTGCAACATTTTGACCAAAAGTCTGGTTAGGCACGTAAGACGTCTTTTGCCTTGAAAATAATCAAATGTAAAACACCACTGCATAGCCTTCACTGTATAAATTAAATATAGATTAATCCTACTAAATCCACTACAGAGCAGTGAGCGATTTTCTTTTTGTCTTTTGTTGTTTGATTAATATTAATGACACAGCAGGTTTATTGGGCTGCTGTCACTTTAAGAGCTAATGCACAGATCCAATATCCTGAGTCAAGTAATGTAAAACAATGTGATTAAACATCTTGCATGCCAGCAGCCATCCACATATTAACAGAAGAAAAACATTATTATTTCCAGATTAGATACGGTCAGAATCATAAACCACTTCTCAGATAATCAGAGATGACTCCAACTAGAAACAAAACCCAATACTGTCACTCACACTGTGAAATCTCAGATATGAAATCTAAGGATGCACGATATATCAGCCACTATATCGGTACCGGCCAATAAATGTTCGTTTTTAGTGTTATCGTTATCGGTCCAATAAGAAGATTTGTCCGATATATTAAAGCCGATTAATAATGTATTATTTCCTTCAGATGCGCACTGTTCAACATGATGATTATGAATTGCTTGAAATATGATTGAAATCACTTCAAAAAAGGAAAATACAGTTCAGTGCAACATGTGCAGCGCAAGCCTGTCATATCGGCTACATAACATTATCATGAGAACATCATAATTGTGTGTTTGAGACGTGGATTTTACTGGTGAGACTTTTGTTTTTGTAATCAGGCTCTCAAAAATGATATAAAAATGAGGATTTAGATTTATCAGCCGATATATCGGTTATCGGCTTTCAAAATATAAAGAATTATCGGTATCAATGCATTTTCATATCGGTGCATCCCTAATGAACGTGCTCTAATGCTTCACACATTGAAGAAGCCAGACTGGACCAAAATGTTATTCTGTCATCATTAACTCACAATAACGGTGCATTTGGAGCCTGACAGTCTCTGGAAAAATATGCGTGAACAGAGAAATAAAGTCGACATGAGGGCGAGAGAATGACGGCGAATGCTCATTATTGCACAAACTATTCTTATACTGACAAACTAGATTTCCTTTGAATTATCTAACCAGACGATGCACCTCGAATAACCATGAGTCACAGAGAGAAGAGGAAGCCACCTACACACCGCCGGTCATTACAGTGTGAACCTACAGGACACACTCCAATTAGAGCACTGCCTCAACTGAACACACACACCATCTCTCCAGAGTCGCTTCAGCACGACATATCATACCGTTAATGTGCTTTTACTCCACAATGAATGTCAAACGCCACTACAGGACTCGACAGTGCGAGCATTTCACTCGCATTTGCGACTAAAAATAGATGTGCGAACTGCAAAATGCATTTAGGTGCACGTGTGCGAATAAAGTTTTCTGAACAAAGACGCTGTCTCTGCGCTGAACCAATGTTGTCTGTTGAAAATAATACTAATCACATGATCCACACGAACGCGCCTTAAATAATTGGGTTTCATAGCGCAGCTATGTTTCATGTCGCGTCCTGCCGCTTTCTTCTTTCCACAAGCGCTCTCGTGGCGTCTGCCTGGGTTCTCCCAAGGTTTTTTTTTTTTTCTCCATTAGGTCACCTGATGGAGTTTTTTCGGTTCCTTGCCACTGTTGCCTTTGGCTTGCTCAGTTGGGGATATTTAATTTAATTAATCAATCAACAATACTATTGATCAGCATTACCAAACGTGGACGTTTTCCACTAGAAACAAACATTGATGTATTATTTTAATTTAATACTGTGAAGCTGCTTTGATACAATCTGTATTGTGAAAAGCGCTATATAAATAAACTTGACTTGACTTGACTTGTCGTTGCTATGCAACCATGAACTGCGCTCTCCATGACGACGAGGATGTATCAGCAAAGGATAAATAGATTCCTAGCTCTTGCTTTAGCTTTACTATATATTTATGGAGATGAGAAATACAAACCCGCCCTGTACAGCTATGATGAGCTGATCGGTTGGTCTTAGTCACATGATCTGAGATGGCTTGCGGCATTCTCATAAATTGAGATGTTTTCAGCGCCTGGATTCATCGCTTCCACTCATTTAATTTTTTTTTTAGGACAACTTATGTCGCTTTTCCACTCCAAGGTACAGCTCGGCACGGCTCGCTTTGCTTTCCACTGCAGTTTAGTACCGCTTCAAAGTGGGTGGGTTTATAGATTGCTCGTTAAAGTTGCTGAAAAACTTTATCTCTCGCTGGATCCGCTCCTCGACTCCCAACGAGAGGAACGTCTGAACTTTGTCTACTGACCAGTCACCACGATTCAGCCATTTCTTTTTTCAAGTTTATTTACTTTTTCAAGCAAGTAGTTTAATAAAAATTGTGCGAACATACAGTACTGTGCAAAAGCCTTAGGCATGTTAATACACCCCCCCCCCCCCTAGGAAATAGTTTACATTTCCAAACATTCTTCTTGCCATTAATTGTAATAATCCAGTGAGATTTGTGTATGCACAAGGAGTCTGACAACAGCCGGTTTGATCTGATCTCACCATCATCGAGTCCGTCTGTGATTACATGAAGAAACAGAAGAAACTGAGACAGACTAAATCCAGAAGAACTGCGGGAACGTCTCCGAGATGCTTGAAGAAACCTTCCTGCAAAGCTACAGGACTGTGAAAAGCACTGGCACTTGTGTTAAAATGCTGTAAAGTGAGAATGCTTTCAAAAATAAAATCACAAATTGAATTTATTTATGATTTAACTTCTATTAACTAATTCAAATCAATATATGGTGTAACGACCCTTTGCGTTTAAAGCGGCTTTTACACTTGTAACCTCAACAGAGGTGAAAAGCTCCATTAATGTACTGCAAGTACTGCAAAGGGCAGTTTTGTCGGGCTTTTGTTTTGTTTTTCAGCACTTTAATTACTTTATTGAGGTGTTCATACTGTTATACATACTATATATTTTGTAGTAAAAATAATTACATAATTAAAGGGATAGCTCACCAAAAAAAAAAAAAAATTCTGTTATGAATTACTAGCCCTCATGTCATTCCAAACCTGTAAGACTTTCATTCATCCTCGGAACACAAATGAAGATATTTTAGAAAATTTATTTTAGAAAAGATATTTTGAAATTTGAGACCTTTCTGTACTCTCCATAGACAGCTGCGCAACTACCACTTTGATGCTTCAAAAAGTTCATAAAGAAATCTTAAAATTAATCCATATGAATTGAGCGGTTTAGTTCAAATTTTCTAAAGAGACACGACCACTTTATATGATGAACAGACTGAATTCCGGCTTTTTCAACCTCAGTATGTTTCTTCTGTATGTGTGCTGTTACCATCATTTGTTTTGATTTCTCCACTAAAGTCTCTCACTGGCAGCGCGAGCCTCAACAGTGTTACCAGAACCACACTATCCATTATCAATCGCTGTTTATGTAATAAAATCAGAATCATTCTGGCGTTTCGAGGCTTCACTGGTTATTTGACGGACAATGGGTCCGACAGACTGGAGAAATATAAGCAGTAATGTGACCAGAAATATTGAAGACCCACCGAATCTGAATTTCAGACACTTTAATACTTTTTAAGGCCTTTCATTCGGAAAACATTTTAAGACTTTTTAAGGACACATTCGTAGGCCATCCTGATTCAGGAAACCTGCTTGAACAATCATTATTTGTGCAAAACAGTTAGGTGATATAAGTGACACAAAAATGACACTTAATGCCTGATATTTCCCATGACGCCGCCGGTGCACATTTCACCTGACAGGTTCACCCAATTAACGTGACAGATATTGTCCAACTGAATCTGTTAATAAAGAAAGAGAAATACGACATCTTTGGCATGACGGACATGTAGTGTGCAAACACACAAAGACTACACACACACACATACATCACAACCGACGGTACCGAGATCTGAAGTGCCACGGCGATCCGATCAGACACGACTGGACTGTAAATCTAGAATCCTGTACGGGTGTCCACATGCACTGCTTGATAAACGCATGTTTTTCTATCGCACTGCCTGATAAACGCATGTTTTTCTATCGCACTGCCTGATAAACGCATGTTTTTCTATCGCACTGCCTGATAAATGCATGTTTTTCTATCGCACTGCTTGATAAACGCATGTTTTTCTATCGCACTGCTTGATAAACGCATGTTTTTCTATCGCACTGCCTGATAAACGCATGTTTTTCTATTGCACTGCTTGATAAACGCATGTTTTTCTATCGCACTGCCTGATAAACGCATGTTTTTCTATCGCACTGCCTGATAAACGCATGTTTTTCTATAGCACTGCTTGATAAACGCATGTTTTTCTATCGCACTGCCTGATAAACGCATGTTTTTCTATCGCACTGCCTGATAAACGCATGTTTTTCTATCGCACTGCCTGATAAACGCATGTTTTTCTATCGCACTGCCTGATAAATGCATGTTTTTCTATCGCACTGCTTGATAAACGCATGTTTTTCTATCGCACTGCTTGATAAACGCATGTTTTTCTATCGCACTGCCTGATAAACGCATGTTTTTCTATTGCACTGCTTGATAAACGCATGTTTTTCTATCGCACTGCCTGATAAATGCATGTTTTTCTATTGCACTGCTTGATAAACGCATGTTTTTCTATCGCACTGCCTGATAAACGCATGTTTTTCTATCGCACTGCCTGATAAATGCATGTTTTTCTATCGCACTGCTTGATAAACGCATGTTTTTCTATCGCACTGCTTGATAAACGCATGTTTTCCTATCGCACTGCCTGATAAACGCATGTTTTTCTATTGCACTGCTTGATAAACGCATGTTTTTCTATCGCACTGCCTGATAAATGCATGTTTTTCTATTGCACTGCTTGATAAACGCATGTTTTTCTATAGCACTGCTTGATAAACGCATGTTTTTCTATAGCACTGCTTGATAAACGCATGTTTTCCTATCGCACTGCCTGATAAACGCATGTTTTTCTATTGCACTGCTTGATAAACGCATGTTTTTCTATAGCACTGCTTGATAAACGCATGTTTTTCTATAGCACTGCCTGATAAACGCATGTTTTTCTATCGCACTGCTTGATAAATGCATGTGTTTCTATCGCACTGCCTTGTTTTCCTATTGCACTGCTTGATAAACGCATGTTTTTCTATCGCACTGCCTGATAAACGCATGTTTTTCTATCGCACTGCCTGATAAATGCATGTTTTTCTATCGCACTGCCTTGTTTTCCTATTGCACTGCTTGATAAACGCATGTTTTTCTATCGCACTGCCTGATAAACGCATGTTTTTCTATCGCACTGCTTGATAAATGCATGTGTTTCTATCGCACTGCCTTGTTTTCCTATTGCACTGCTTGATAAACGCATGTTTTTCTATCGCACTGCCTGATAAACGCATGTTTTTCTATCGCACTGCCTGATAAATGCATGTTTTTCTATCGCACTGCCTTGTTTTCCTATTGCACTGCTTGATAAACGCATGTTTTTCTATCGCACTGCCTGATAAACGCATGTTTTTCTATCGCACTGCCTGATAAATGCATGTTTTTCTATTGCACTGCTTGATAAACGCATGTTTTTCTATCGCACTGCCTTGTTTTCCTATTGCACTGCTTGATAAACGCATGTTTTTCTATTGCACTGCTTGATAAACGCATGTTTTTCTATCGCACTGCTTGATAAACGCATGTTTTTCTATCGCACTGCCTGATAAATGCATGTTTTTCTATCGCACTGCCTTGTTTTTCTATTGCACTGCTTGATAAACGCATGTTTTTCTATTGCACTGCTTGATAAACGCATGTTTTTCTATCGCACTGCTTGATAAACGCATGTTTTTCTATCGCACTGCCTGATAAACGCATGTTTTTCTATCGCACTGCCTGATAAACGCATGTTTTTCTATTGCACTGCTTGATAAACGCATGTTTTTCTATCGCACTGCCTGATAAATGCATGTTTTTCTATTGCACTGCTTGATAAACGCATGTTTTTCTATCGCACTGCCTGATAAACGCATGTTTTTCTATCGCACTGCCTGATAAATGCATGTTTTTCTATCGCACTGCTTGATAAACGCATGTTTTTCTATCGCACTGCTTGATAAACGCATGTTTTCCTATCGCACTGCCTGATAAACGCATGTTTTTCTATTGCACTGCTTGATAAACGCATGTTTTTCTATCGCACTGCCTGATAAATGCATGTTTTTCTATTGCACTGCTTGATAAACGCATGTTTTTCTATAGCACTGCTTGATAAACGCATGTTTTTCTATAGCACTGCTTGATAAACGCATGTTTTCCTATCGCACTGCCTGATAAACGCATGTTTTTCTATTGCACTGCTTGATAAACGCATGTTTTTCTATAGCACTGCTTGATAAACGCATGTTTTTCTATAGCACTGCCTGATAAACGCATGTTTTTCTATCGCACTGCTTGATAAATGCATGTGTTTCTATCGCACTGCCTTGTTTTCCTATTGCACTGCTTGATAAACGCATGTTTTTCTATCGCACTGCCTGATAAACGCATGTTTTTCTATCGCACTGCCTGATAAACGCATGTTTTTCTATCGCACTGCCTGATAAATGCATGTTTTTCTATTGCACTGCTTGATAAACGCATGTTTTTCTATCGCACTGCCTTGTTTTCCTATTGCACTGCTTGATAAACGCATGTTTTTCTATTGCACTGCTTGATAAACGCATGTTTTTCTATCGCACTGCTTGATAAACGCATGTTTTTCTATCGCACTGCCTGATAAACGCATGTTTTTCTATCGCACTGCCTGATAAACGCATGTTTTTCTATTGCACTGCCTGATAAACGCATGTTTTTCTATCGCACTGCCTGATAAACGCATGTTTTTCTATCGCACTGCCTGATAAACGCATGTTTTTCTATTGCACTGCTTGATAAACGCATGTTTTTCTATCGCACTGCCTGATAAATGCATGTTTTTCTATCGCACTGCCTGATAAACGCATGTTTTTCTATTGCACTGCTTGATAAACATGTTTTTCTATCGCACTGCCTGATAAACGCATGTTTTTCTATCGCACTGCCTGATAAACGCATGTTTTTCTATCGCACTGCTTGATAAACGCATGTTTTTCTATCGCACTGCCTTGTTTTCCTATTGCACTGCTTGATAAACGCATGTTTTTCTATTGCACTGCTTGATAAACGCATGTTTTTCTATCGCACTGCTTGATAAACATGTTTTTCTATCGCACTGCTTGATAAACGCATGTTTTTCTATTGCACTGCCTGATAAACGCATGTTTTTCTATCGCACTGCCTGATAAATGCATGTTTTTCTATCGCACTGCTTGATAAATGCATGTTTTTCTATCGCACTGCCTGATAAACGCATGTTTTTCTATCGCACTGCCTGATAAATGCATGTTTTTCTATCGCACTGCCTGATAAACGCATGTTTTTCTATCGCACTGCCTGATAAATGCATGTTTTTCTATTGCACTGCTTGATAAACGCATGTTTTTCTATCGCACTGCTTGATAAACATGTTTTTCTATCGCACTGCCTGATAAACGCATGTTTTTCTATCGCACTGCCTGATAAATGCATGTTTTTCTATCGCACTGCTTGATAAATGCATGTTTTTCTATCGCACTGCCTGATAAACGCATGTTTTTCTATCGCACTGCCTGATAAATGCATGTTTTTCTATCGCACTGCTTGATAAATGCATGTTTTTCTATCGCACTGCCTGATAAACGCATGTTTTTCTATCGCACTGCCTGATAAACGCATGTTTTTCTATTGCACTGCTTGATAAACGCATGTTTTTCTATCGCACTGCTTGATAAATGCATGTTTTTCTATCGCACTGCCTGATAAACGCATGTTTTTCTATCGCACTGCCTGATAAACGCATGTTTTTCTATCGCACTGCCTGATAAATGCATGTTTTTCTATTGCACTGCCTTGTTTTCCTATTGCACTGCTTGATAAACGCATGTTTTTCTATCGCACTGCCTGATAAACGCATGTTTTTCTATCGCACTGCCTGATAAATGCATGTTTTTCTATCGCACTGCCTTGTTTTCCTATTGCACTGCTTGATAAACGCATGTTTTTCTATAGCACTGCTTGATAAACGCATGTTTTTTTATTGCACTGCTTGATAAACGCATGTTTTTCTATCGCACTGCTTGATAAACGCATGTTTTTCTATCGCACTGCTTGATAAATGCATGTTTTTCTATAGCACTGCTTGATAAATACATGTTTTTCTATAGCACTGCCTTGTTTTCCTATTGCACTGCTTGATAAACGCATGTTTTTCTATCGCACTGCCTTGTTTTCCTATCGCACTGCTTGATAAACGCATGTTTTTCTATAGCACTGCTTGATAAACGCATGTTTTTCTATTGCACTGCTTGATAAACGCATGTTTTTCTATAGCACTGCCTTGTTTTCCTATCGCACTGCTTGATAAACGCATGTTTTTCTATAGCACTGCTTGATAAATGCATGTTTTTCTATAGCACTGCCTTGTTTTCCTATCGCACTGCCTGATAAACGCATGTTTTTCTATTGCACTGCTTGATAAACGCATGTTTTTCTATAGCACTGCCTTGTTTTCCTATCGCACTGCCTGATAAACGCATGTTTTTCTATTGCACTGCTTGATAAATGCATGTTTTTCTATAGCACTGCCTTGTTTTCCTATCGCACTGCCTGATAAACGCATGTTTTTCTATCGCACTGCTTGATAAACGCATGTTTTTCTATCGCACTGCTTGATAAACGCATGTTTTTCTATTGCACTGCCTGATAAACGCATGTTTTTCTATTGCACTGCTTGATAAATGCATGTTTTTCTATCGCACTGCTTGATAAATGCATGTTTTTCTATCGCACTGCTTGATAAACGCATGTTTTCCTATCGCACTGCCTGATAAACGCATGTTTTTCTATCGCACTGCTTGATAAACGCATGTTTTTCTATTGCACTGCTTGATAAACGCATGTTTTTCTATCGCACTGCTTGATAAACGCATGTTTTTCTATCGCACTGCTTGATAAATGCATGTTTTTCTATCGCACTGCTTGATAAACGCATGTTTTTCTATTGCACTGCTTGATAAACGCATGTTTTTCTATCGCACTGCTTGATAAACGCATGTTTTTCTATCGCACTGCTTGATAAACGCATGTTTTTCTATTGCACTGCCTGATAAACGCATGTTTTTCTATTGCACTGCTTGATAAATGCATGTTTTTCTATTGCACTGCCTGATAAACGCATGTTTTTCTATCGCACTGCTTGATAAACGCATGTTTTTCTATTGCACTGCCTGATAAACGCATGTTTTTCTATTGCACTGCCTGATAAACGCATGTTTTTCTATTGCACTGCCTGATAAATGCATGTTTTTCTATCGCACTGCCTGATAAACGCATGTTTTTCTATTGCACTGCTTGATAAATGCATGTTTTTCTATAGCACTGCCTTGTTTTCCTATCGCACTGCCTGATAAACGCATGTTTTTCTATTGCACTGCTTGATAAACGCATGTTTTTCTATAGCACTGCCTTGTTTTCCTATCGCACTGCCTGATAAACGCATGTTTTTCTATTGCACTGCTTGATAAACGCATGTTTTTCTATAGCACTGCCTTGTTTTCCTATCGCACTGCCTGATAAACGCATGTTTTTCTATTGCACTGCTTGATAAACGCATGTTTTTCTATTGCACTGCTTGATAAACGCATGTTTTTCTATAGCACTGCCTTGTTTTCCTATCGCACTGCCTGATAAACGCATGTTTTTCTATTGCACTGCTTGATAAACGCATGTTTTTCTATTGCACTGCTTGATAAACGCATGTTTTTCTATAGCACTGCCTTGTTTTCCTATCGCACTGCCTGATAAACGCATGTTTTTCTATTGCACTGCTTGATAAACGCATGTTTTTCTATAGCACTGCCTTGTTTTCCTATCGCACTGCCTGATAAACACATGTTTTTCTATTGCACTGCCTGATAAACGCATGTTTTTCTATCGCACTGCTTGATAAACGCATGTTTTTCTATCGCACTGCCTGATAAACGCATGTTTTTCTATCGCACTGCTTGATAAACGCATGTTTTTCTATTGCACTGCTTGATAAATGCATGTTTTTCTATCGCACTGCCTGATAAACGCATGTTTTTCTATCGCACTGCCTGATAAACGCATGTTTTTCTATAGCACTGCCTGATAAATGCATGTTTTTCTATCGCACTGCCTGATAAACATGTTTTTCTATCGCACTGCCTGATAAACATGTTTTTCTATCGCACTGCCTGATAAATGCATGTTTTTCTATCGCACTGCCTGATATACGCATGTTTTTCTATCGCACTGCTTGATAAACATGTTTTTCTATCGCACTGCCTGATAAACGCATGTTTTTCTATCGCACTGCCTGATAAACGCATGTTTTTCTATCGCACTGCCTGATAAACATGTTTTTCTATCGCACTGCCTGATAAACGCATGTTTTTCTATCGCACTGCCTGATAAACATGTTTTTCTATCGCACTGCCTGATAAACGCATGTTTTTCTATCGCACTGCCTGATAAACGCATGTTTTTCTATCGCACTGCCTGATAAACGCATGTTTTTCTATAGCACTGCCTGATAAATGCATGTTTTTCTATCGCACTGCCTGATAAACGCATGTTTTTCTATCGCACTGCCTGATAAATGCATGTTTTTCTATCGCACTGCCTGATATACGCATGTTTTTCTATCGCACTGCTTGATAAACGCATGTTTTTCTATCGCACTGCCTGATATACGCATGTTTTTCTATCGCACTGCTTGATAAACATGTTTTTCTATCGCACTGCCTGATAAACGCATGTTTTTCTATCGCACTGCCTGATAAACGCATGTTTTTCTATCGCACTGCCTGATAAACGCATGTTTTTCTATCGCACTGCCTGATAAACGCATGTTTTTCTATCGCACTGCCTGATAAACGCATGTTTTTCTATCGCACTGCCTGATAAATGCATGTTTTTCTATCGCACTGCCTGATAAACATGTTTTTCTATCGCACTGCCTGATAAATGCATGTTTTTCTATCGCACTGCCTGATAAACGCATGTTTTTCTATCGCACTGCCTGATAAACGCATGTTTTTCTATCGCACTGCCTGATAAACGCATGTTTTTCTATCGCACTGCCTGATAAACATGTTTTTCTATCGCACTGCCTGATAAACATGTTTTTCTATCGCACTGCCTGATAAACATGTTTTTCTATTGCACTGCCTGATAAACGCATGTTTTTCTATCGCACTGCCTGATAAATGCATGTTTTTCTATCGCACTGCCTGATAAACATGTTTTTCTATCGCACTGCCTGATAAACATGTTTTTCTATCGCACTGCCTGATAAACATGTTTTTCTATCGCACTGCCTGATAAACGCATGTTTTTCTATCGCACTGCCTGATAAACGCATGTTTTTCTATCGCACTGCCTGATAAATGCATGTTTTTCTATCGCACTGCCTGATAAACGCATGTTTTTCTATCGCACTGCCTGATAAACATGTTTTTCTATCGCACTGCCTGATAAACGCATGTTTTTCTATCGCACTGCCTGATAAACGCATGTTTTTCTATCGCACTGCCTGATAAACGCATGTTTTTCTATCGCACTGCCTGATAAACGCATGTTTTTCTATCGCACTGCCTGATAAACGCATGTTTTTCTATCGCACTGCCTGATAAACGCATGTTTTTCTATCGCACTGCTTGATAAACGCATGCTTTTCTATTGCACTGGCTTGTTCTCTTTCCCTTATAGAATCACGCCAGAGTCATTCATTTCCCCCCGTCGTGGCATGCCAGTCGAGTTCGCGCATGATTATTTATGCGAGACGGTTTCTTTCGGGCTGGAAGATGTAATTTATACTGCAGCTTCCGACTCCGAGGATTTCGGCCCTGCTTTAACCGACGACGTTATCCCGCCTAGCGGCCAGGAAACGCGGCCTACTGCGGCTTACACGGAGCTTATGGACGTGCTTTCGCGTGCTACGGAGAAGCTCGCTATCGACTGGCCTGACGAGCCCCGCGAGTCACAGTCGTCTAAACTCGACGAGAGATTTCTTAGTGGCCCTAATTCTAGGCCAGAGCGAAGAAAGCTGCCCTTTTTCAGTGATCTGCATCACGAGATTTCCAGATCCTGGAAGCAGCCTTTCTCTGCTCGTCTGACAAATGCGGCAGCCGCTGACTTCACCAACCTCGTGGGTTCTGTGGAGCAGGGTTATTCCGCCATTCCAGCGGTTGAGGACACATTAGCTAATCACCTCGCTCCGTCGTCTGCACCGTCATGGAAGTCGCGTCCCCTCCTTCCTTCTAAAGCATGTAGGACTACTTCCTCCCTTATCGGGAAATCCTACATTCTTCAGGCCTACCAGGCGGACGTCCTGAAGGAAATGGACGAGGGAAATGGAGTGACTCCTGAAGCTGTCAAAGAGCTTCGTAAAGCCACGGATCTGGCCCTAAGAGCCACCAAGCACACTGCACGCGCTGTAGGCCGTTCTATGGCAGGTGCAGTTGCCGCGGAGTGCCATCTATGGCTTAATCTCACGGAAATCCACGACAAAGAGAACGTTTTTCTCCTAGACGCCCCTATTTCACAGTCTGGTCTGTTTGGGGAGGCGGTCAACACGGTGGTTGAGAAATTCCGAGCTGCTAAGTCTCAGTCGGCTGCGTTTAAGCAATTTATGCCTAGGAGGGTTAGGGAATCTTCCAACCCCTCCCCTTCTCAACCCAGAGAACGCCCCTCTCATAGAGCGGAGTTCCCTACTAGGAGGAATGACCCGGCTCATCTCCCACCAACCACGGTTTGGGGAGCCCGCGGTCGCCCGTTTCCCCGCCAGCGACCTCACAGACGTCTTCAGCTGAAGCAGTCCAACAAACCGGCCGCTCCAGCTTCCTCGAGCCGTTCCTGACCCTCTAAAGGAGAGCTCCTCTCGATCTACGAGATTGGGACAGACCTCGCAAGCGTTTCTGCCCACCTCTAACCAGCTCTCCTTTTCCTACCCTGTCACCTTCGCCACCCAATGTGTTTCGAAGTGCAGTCCCTATTTTTCCCTTTTCACTCAATCCGGCGCGGGAGGAAGGAGACGCATTTTGCTCTCTCCACTCACCCCCGACGCACTTTATACCTGCCGATCGCATCCTCGGAGGCACATTTCGTTTTCCTCAGGAGCAGGCAGACCCAGTCACTCTGATCCAGGCAGTGGTACCTCCCATCACGTGTCAGGACGCCAGGTGCTCTCCTCCATGGCCAACCACGCCACCCCACGGGAATCAGCGCGACACCCTGACTCAGGTATGTCCTCTGCACTGCAACACCCCTCTTCCTATCACATTTCTTTCAAGAATGGGAGCGCCTACCAGGGGTATCGCCTTGGATCCTTCGCACAGTTCGACTCGGCTACACGCTTCAGTTTTGTCGCAACCCCCCCTGCTTCAACGGGGTCTTTCCTACTGTAATCGACAGCACCGCAGAGGCTTCTGTACTACAGCAGGAGATTTCGTCCCTTCTACTCAAAGGGGCGATAGAGGAGGTTCCTTCGGGGGAAATCGAACAGGGCTTTTACAGACGTTATTTCCTAGTCCAGAAGAAGGGCGGTGGCCTGCGACCCATACTAGACCTCCGCCGACTAAATTTCTCTCTTTACAAAGGGAAATTCAAGATGTTGATGCTGAAAGCTATCATATCTCAAATTCGGTTGGGAGATTAATTCGTGACAGTAGACCTCAAGGATGCCTATTTTCACATCCAGGTCGTACGGCGACACAGGAGGTTCCTCAGGTTCGCCTTTGGAGAAAGAGCGTACCAGTACAGGGTCCTACCCTTTGGCCTCGCTCAAGCACCGAGGACGTTCACAAAGTGTATGGATGCTGCTCTGGCCCCGTTGCGGCTCCAGGGCATCCGTATTCTCAATTACCTGGACGATTGGCTCCTTTTAGCCCACTCCAGGGAGTTAGTGACTCACCACAGGGACATTGTCCTTCGGAGGTCTCTCGGTTTGAGGTTAAATACGGAGAAGAGCGTTCTTACCCCAGCTCAACACACAGCTTTCTTGGGGGTACACATGGATTCCGTTCTGATGCAGGCCCGCTTGGCTCCTGCGCGGATTTCCAGTTTGGTGACATGATTGGCCCGCTTCACGCTAGGCCATCATGTTTCTGTGGGCACTTGCCGCAGGCTTCTGGGCCTCATGGCCGCAGCCTCCCCTGTGCTACCCCTAGGTCTACTCCACATGAGACCTTTTCTGTGGTGGATGAAGCTCTCAGGGGCTCGGCCCACGGGTCCAGCCCTTCGCCTGTTGAAGGTGTCACGCAGTTGCTTCCGTGCCCTGTCAATTTGGCGGGACCCCCTCTTCCTTCGGAAAGGGGTCAGCATGGGTGCGGTATTCCGTCACCAGATGATTACGACGGATGCCTCTCTGACCAGCTGGGGAGCGGTTTTCGAAGGCAGACCAGCATGTGGGATCTGGACTGGCGAGACCCTCTCTTGGCACATAAACAGCTTGGAGCTGAGAGCCGTCTTTCTGGCTCTGCATCACTTTCTCCCCTTTCTCAAAGGACACCATGTCATTGTCAGAACAGACAATATGGCGGTAGTGTCCCATGTAAACCGGCAGGGGGGTTCACTGTCGCGCACCCTGGACAGGCATGTGCGCCACCTCCTCCTGTGGTCTCAGGACAAGTTCCTCTCACTGAGGGCAGTCCATGTCCCTGGGATCCTGAACCTCGCAGCGGATTTTCTGTCGAGGCAGAAGCTCAGGTCGGGGGAATGGATGTTGAACCGCCGAACAGTAGCCCTGATTTGGGACGTGTTCGGAAAAGCAGAAGTGGACCTCTTTGCATCACAGGAGTCGCCCCAATGCTCACTTTGGTTCTCCCTGAGCCCCCCAGCACCGTTGGGGATAGATGCATTCGCCCACCCATGGCCGATGCGGAAACTTTATGCATTCCCGCCCTTCAAGTTGATCCAGGAGGTTCTGTCCAGAGTAAGGGAGAGCGGAGCCCGTCTCCTACTTGTAGCCCCATTCTGGCCGTCCCAGCCGTGGTTTTCGGAGCTTGTTCCTCTTCTGGAACCCCCCCCCCCCTCACCCCGACATTTGGAAGCTGTGTGTATGGCCCATCAGAGGCCGCTAGCTTTGAGCTTTGGTCTTCCCGCTGACGTCCAGGAGACCATTGCGAGTGCGAGAGCCCTTTCCACGAGAAGGCTGTATTTCTCTAAGTGGAGGATTTTTGAGTCATGGTGTTCAGCACACGCCAGGGACCCAGTCAGCTGCCCAGTGGCTTCAGTGCTGGAATTCCTACAGGAGAAGTTTGCTTCTGGAGCGGCCGCTACCACTCTGAGAGTATACGTTGCTGCTATTGCCGCTCAGAAAGAGTTGGATGAGATCCCCCGGGGTAAACTGAGGTTAGTCTCAGCATTTATGCATGGGGTTAGGCGCCTGAAACCAGCACGCTCCCCTGGAATTCCCCCTTGGGACCTGTCGGTCGTCCTGGAGGGCTTAACGGAGCCTCCCTTTGAGCCCTTAGAGTCAGCTCTGGAGCGGATTCTGACTCTCAAGGTTACTCTTTTGTTAGCTTTGACTTCGTTGAAGCAGGTGGGGGAATTGCAAGCTCTTTCTGTCAGAAAGTCATGCATGGACTTCGCTCCTGGTCTGGTCAGGGTGACTTTGAGACCGAGACCAGGATATGTGCCCAAAGTATTGTCCACAGCATTTCGCTCTCAGGTTATTAACCTTCACTCTTTCCATCCTCCTCCTTTTGTTTCTGAGGAGGACAGGAAACTAAATTTGCTCTGCCCTGTCCGAGCATTGAAGTTCTCAGGCATGTGATTGGCTAAGGACAAAAAAGCAGGAAAATATACTGAGACCCCCCCCCCCCCCCCCGCCGATCAAACTGAGACACCCCCCCCCCCCCCATAAAAAGAGCGAGGTTATCGAAGCCCTCGCCCCACAGAAAATATCCAGATACTTACATAATTGTGATGAATTTAATCCTTTGTAAGTGATCATTTTGCAGTGTAAGATTACAGTTAACACCTTTAAATATTACATAAATGTATTATTATGTATTTTTATTAAACTTAGTGAGTGTATAAATCAGCAGCAAAAAGTAATTCTTGAAAAAATCTGCACAGTAATTTTATCAAATCTAAAATGTTAATAAAAACAAATTACTTTTAGTACTCTTATAAAATTCAATCAGGCAATCATACATTTGACAATTTTAAATTTATATATGAATGTCAAGAATTCAGAAGTGTGTATATTTATATAGCCTACACTACACTACACAGAAATAGCATACAATTAAATTATGCTTATTTTAAATGTATTGTGCAGGCTAGGTATACAAAAATATAGGCTTTTAATAATATTTCAGTGCGCAAAACTATGAAAATATGAAACGCTTCAAAACAGAGCGCACAAAGCGCGTATGCGCATCGCGGGCGCAGAATGATGTGCTCAAAGCAACATGGAGTCACAGTGTGCAGCGCTGCACAAGTGCGCATTTAAAAGTTCACGGCACAAAGCGAAGAAATGTCGAGCGCACAAATCCTAGTGTCTATCTGTCCAACAGTTTATTGATCATTTGTTTCTTCACAGTTTTAAATTCCAGTTATTGTGCGTTTGATGCCGAGTCCTTGTGATGTGTGATCTAACAGGCACACGGTAGCGAGTCGTTTAAAAACAGCAACAAACTCCAACAAAATAAAGTCATTTTATGCAAATCCACAGCCTTTTCTCTACAGATCAAGCATTATAATGTGAATATCATATTGGAGAGAGTTTTACCGTGCTTGTATGCTGCTGTAACCGGACGAGGCGCGCGCGCTGTTTGTATACTGAATGTAGAATGACTGACAGCCGCAGAGGAGGGAAAACGATTTTTCGTAAACTTTAATGATGTAAATAGACTTCTGTCCCTCACATTAAGCTATGAAATAGGCTTCAGATGAATTTGTCACCCAAACTGACGTGAAAAAAGCGGGAGGCGCCGAAAAGCGCACTGTTTGCATCCCTGTACTTGGAAAGGAAGGAAAAATGCATCTCTTTGCCATCTGTAAGCATGGTGACGTGCCGCCCGGTGTAGCCCTGTTGCGCGGGGACGGCGATTGTGGTTCCGTCCCGGGTTACCATGGTGACGGTTGTTTTTCTATCGCACTGCTTGATAAACGCATGTTTTTCTATCGCACTGCTTGATAAACGCATGTTTTTCTTTCGCACTGCCTGATAAACGCATCTTTTTCTATCGCACTGCCTTGTTCTTCTATCGCACTGCCTGATAAACGCATGTTTTTCTATTGCACTGCCTTGTTTTTCTATCGCACTGCCTTGTTTTTCTATCGCACTGCTTGATAAACGCATGTTTTTCTATTGCACTGGCTTGTTTTTCTATAGCACTGCCTGATAAACGCATGTTTTTCTATTGCACTGGCTTGTTTTTCTATCACACTGCCTGATAAACGCATGTTTTTCTATTGCACTGGCTTGTTTTTCTATCGCACTGCTTGATAAACGCATGTTTTTCTATTGCACTGGCTTGTTTTTCTATCGCACTGCTTGATAAACGCATGTTTTTCTATTGCACTGGCTTGTTTTTCTATCGCACTGCCTGATAAATGCATGTTTTTCTATTGCACTGGCTTGTTTTTCTATAGCACTGCCTGATAAACACATGTTTTTCTTTCGCACTGCCTGATAAACGCATGTTTTTCTATCACACTGCCTGATAAATGCATGTTTTTCTATCGCACTGCTTGATAAACGCATGTTTTTCTATCGCACTGCCTGATAAACGCTTGTTTTTCTATCGCACTGCCTGATAAATGCATGTTTTTCTATAGCACTGCCTGATAAACATGTTTTTCTATCGCACTGCCTGATAAATGCATGTTTTTCTATTGCACTGGCTTGTTTTTCTATCGCACTGCCTGATAAATGCATGTTTTTCTATCGCACTGCCTGATAAATGCATGTTTTTCTATTGCACTGGCTTGTTTTTCTATTGCACTGCCTGATAAACACATGTTTTTCTATCGCACTGCCTGATAAACGCATGTTTTTCTATCGCACTGCCTGATAAACGCATGTTTTTCTATCGCACTGCCTGATAAACGCATGTTTTTCTATAGCACTGCCTGATAAACGCGTTTTTCTATTGCACTGCTTGATAAACGCATGTTTTTCTATTGCACTGCTTGATAAACATGTTTTTCTATCGCACTGCTTGATAACCGCATGTTTTTCTATCGCACTGCCTGATAAACGCATGTTTTTCTATCGCACTGCCTGATAAACGCATGTTTTTCTATTGCACTGCCT
Organism: Squalius cephalus; assembly: GCF_949319135.1. Lineage (NCBI taxonomy): Eukaryota > Metazoa > Chordata > Actinopteri > Cypriniformes > Leuciscidae > Squalius > Squalius cephalus. Next base: position 50,040,837 of record NC_137126.1, on the reverse strand, counting down.
AATAAACGCATGTTTTTCTATCGCACTGCCTAATAAACGCATGTTTTTCTATTGTACTGCTTGATAAACACATGTTTTTCTATTGCACTGCCTGATAAACGCATGTTTTTCTATCGCACTGCCTGATAAACGCATGTTTTTCTATTGCACTGCCTGATAAACGCATGTTTTTCTATCGCACTGCCTAATAAACGCATGTTTTTCTATTGCACTGCCTGATAAACGCATGTTTTTCTATCGCACTGCCTAATAAACGCATGTTTTTCTATTGTACTGCCTGATAAACGCATGTTTTTCAATCGCACTGCCTGATAAACGCATGTTTTTCTATCGCACTGCCTGATAAACATGTTTTTCTATCGCATTGCTTGATAAACGCATGTTTTTCTATCACACTGCCTGATAAACATGTTTTTCTATCGCACTGCCTGATAAACATGTTTTTCTATCGCACTGCTTGATAAACGCATGTTTTTCTATTGCACTGGCTTGTTTTTCTATTGCACTGCTTGATAAACGCATGTTTTTCTATTGCACTGCTTGATAAACGCATGTTTTTCTATCACACTGCTTGATAAACGCATGTTTTTCTATTGCACTGCCTGATAAACGCATGTTTTTCTATTGCACTGCTTGATAAACCCATGTTTTTCTATTGCACTGCTTGATAAACCCATGTTTTTCTATTGCACTGCTTGATAAACGCATGTTTTTCTATTGCACTGCTTGATAAACCCATGTTTTTCTATTGCACTGCTTGATAAACGCATGTTTTTCTATTGCACTGCTTGATAAACGCATGTTTTTCTATTGCACTGCCTGATAAACGCATGTTTTTCTATTGCACTGCCTGATAAACGCATGTTTTTCTATTGCACTGCCTGATAAACGCATGTTTTTCTATTGCACTGCTTGATAAACGCATGTTTTTCTATTGCACTGCCTGATAAACGCATGTTTTTCTATTGCACTGCCTGATAAACGCTTGTTTTTCTATTGCACTGCCTGATAAACGCATGTTTTTCTATTGCACTGGCTTGTTTTTCTATCGCACTGCTTGATAAACGCATGTTTTTCTATTGCACTGCTTGATAAACGCATGTTTTTCAATCGCACTGCCTGATAAACGCATGTTTTTCTATTGCACTGGCTTGTTTTTCTATCGCACTGCCTGATAAACATGTTTTTCTATCGCACTGCTTGATAAACGCATGTTTTTCTATCGCACTGCCTGATAAACATGTTTTTCTATCGCACTGCTTGATAAACGCATGTTTTTCTATTGCACTGGCTTGTTTTTCTATCGCACTGCCTGATAAACGCATGTTTTTCTTTCGCACTGCCTGATAAACGCATGTTTTTCTATTGCACTGCCTGATAAACGCATGTTTTTCTATTGCACTGCCTGATAAACGCATGTTTTTCTTTCGCACTGCTTGATAAACGCATGTTTTTCTATCACACTGCCTGATAAACGCATGTTTTTCTATTGCACTGGCTTGTTTTTCTATCGCACTGCCTGATAAATGCATGTTTTTCTATTGCACTGGCTTGTTTTTCTATCGCACTGCCTGATAAACGCATGTTTTTCTATTGCACTGGCTTGTTTTTCTATCGCACTGCCTGATAAATGCATGTTTTTCTATTGCACTGGCTTGTTTTTCTATTGCACTGCCTGATAAACGCATGTTTTTCTTTCGCACTGCCTGATAAACGCATGTTTTTCTATCGCACTGCCTGATAAACGCATGTTTTTCTATCGCACTGCCTGATAAACGCATGTTTTTCTATCGCACTGCCTGATAAACATGTTTTTCTATCGCACTGGCTTGTTTTTCTATCGCACTGCCTGATAAATGCATGTTTTTCTATTGCACTGGCTTGTTTTTCTATCGCACTGCCTGATAAATGCATGTTTTTCTATTGCACTGGCTTGTTTTTCTATCGCACTGCCTGATAAACGCATGTTTTTCTATTGCACTGGCTTGTTTTTCTATCGCACTGCCTGATAAATGCATGTTTTTCTATTGCACTGGCTTGTTTTTCTATCGCACTGCCTGATAAACGCATGTTTTTCTTTCGCACTGCCTGATAAACGCATGTTTTTCTATCGCACTGCCTGATAAACGCATGTTTTTCTATCGCACTGCCTGATAAACGCATGTTTTTCTATCGCACTGCCTGATAAATGCATGTTTTTCTATTGCACTGGCTTGTTTTTCTATCGCACTGCCTGATAAATGCATGTTTTTCTATTGCACTGGCTTGTTTTTCTTTCGCACTGCCTGATAAACGCATGTTTTTCTTTCGCACTGCCTGATAAATGCATGTTTTTCTATCGCACTGCCTGATAAATGCATGTTTTTCTATCGCACTGCCTGATAAATGCATGTTTTTCTATCGCACTGCCTGATAAACGCATGTTTTTCTATTGCACTGCTTGATAAACGCATGTTTTTCTATCGCACTGAAGAAACAGATGTGTGTTGCATGAATGACGACACATCAAGTCCAATAAACAACACACCTACTGCAGTCTCAATGCATGCATTTCAGAAGCGTGCATCAGTGAAGCGCAGTTTACGGTCCTCACAAGATACATCACTCATTACTACAGATGTTTGTTTGTCTCAAGACGGATCCAGTGTTCTCATATCGCAACACATCTCCGGTGCACCAATCAGCAGCTGCGCTTCTGCATTAACATTCCCACGCTCCTCTGCTGGGGCTGTGTGTGTTCGGCAGATTTCATGATGCTGGAAGCGCTTTATCAAGACGACAGCAACATGACATACAGCTGGGCAAATACGCATTTCAGGATTAGAGAGAGAATATGCGTATGAAAGGAAACTCACCATGGCTACCATAATAATGCATTCTGGGTTCTGGCTTCATTTCCTTTCTGACTAACGTTATAAAGCTTCACCTGACTGTTTTTCCCTGTGCTTTCCCTTCAGCTCCTGGGAAAAAACACGTTATTTACGGCTCATCTGGGACCAGATTCCCGACCGAGACCTTCAGTTGATCCACATTATGATCTTACAGCACACAGGAACTGAGCGGCGCATAACAATAAACTCACGCTTGAATGCATTCATAGATGCAGGGAATCACTGGGCAGGATGTCTCTCTCACACACACACACACACACACACACACACACACACACACACACACACACACACACACACACACACACACACACACACACACACACACACACACACACACACACACACACACACACACACACACACACACACACACACACACACACACACACACACACACACACACACCACTGCAATGGATCCAGATGCTCTCTTGAGAAATTCTCATTACTGCAATACACTTATTTTGTAAAGCATGTATTAAAATCAACTAATTAAAAACAGGCAATGATATTTAAATACTTTACCATGACAATAATAAGTTTTTTTTTTTTTTTGCATTATGTTAACGGAGATGGGAAAATTTAAATTAAACCATTTAAATAAATAAAAAACATTACAATAGTGAGATTTTGGGGGGAATTTAAAAAAAAAAGGAAATAAATATTACAGTAATAAGACTTTTTTCACATTATGGTAATGACAAATGGGAGGAAATTAAATAAATAAAAAATTAAAAAAAACAGAAAATCTCACTAAAATAAAATAAATAAAAACATTACAATAATGAAAATTAGGGGGGAAATTAAATAAAAATAATTTAACAAATTTTACAGTAAGGAGACTTTTTGCATTATGGTAATAACATTAGGGGGCAAATGATGTAAAAAATTACTGTAATGAGAAATTTGGGGAAAAAAATTTTTTTTTTTAAATAAATTTTTAATTTGTTCTCATGCTTTTCTTCTGATTCATAGCTGAAATACACCCGTCCAATAAACACCGAGCCAGAAGATAAGATGCGAACGCAGACCAAAACAACAGCCCACATCTCGGCAAACACAGATCCGCTCACGTTACACAGTGTTTACGTGCTGATGGGGATTTCATTGTGCTGCACGATCACACACACACACACACACACTCCGGACGAGGGTTTCCCGTTCCCCTGCATGCACATCTGTGATCCATTCCCTGATCCGTGAGTCTCCGTTACAAAAACATCCCCCCACACACACACACACACACACACACACACTCACTCTCATTCATCTTAAAGACACATGAGCGCGCGCGAGAATCACTGCTTTATACCTGCATATGCACATGGCAACACATCCAAGAGATATTCCCAGATCCGTGAGTCTCCGTTACAAAAACATCCGCACGCACACACACACACACACACTCTCTCATTCATCTTAATGACACATGAGCGCGCGAGAGAAGCAATACCTCGCATTCAGCCACAATGTTGCCTGGTGACAGTCGCCGTGGTGATGTGACCGTCTCCGCACCAATGGACCACCTGTGACTAGACTAGTCAAATCAGCGTGTGTGTGTGTGTGTGTGTGTGTGTGTGTGTGTGTGTGTGTGTGTGTGTGTGTGTGTGTGTGTGTGTGTGCGCACTCACTCAGACTTGGCCAGTGCGCTCAGAGCCCGACTAAAGCACCAGCCTACAAAGGGCAGGTCTTGTCCGTGGAAGCCTGAGCGAGGGCGATCGAGGGTCGAGGCGGCGGGGACCACGGGCCGGTCCGGCTCCTCGAAATTAGAGGTGTCATCATCAGAGCGCAGAGAAGGAACAAACGGAGGGAGCGCTGGAGGAGACGAGAGGAGAAAACATGTGAGAGGGTCGGTGAGAAAAACAGACTGGAGGAGAGAGAGAGAGAGGGAGAGGGAGAGAGAGAGGGGGGGTCTCAGTGATGAGACTGTAGCGCAATAACTCGCTCGCCCGCTCTCTCTCTCACTGCAGCAGTCTTGGCTAATCAGAGTGAGTCACAGCCAAAACCCGACGCGAGATCCGCACACACACACACACACACGTTTGTTTTGCTATGCTTGTGAGGACATTCCATATAGGCGTAATGGTTTTTATACTGTACAAACTGTATATTCTGTCCCTTTACACTAACCCAACCCATCACACACACACACACACTAACCCGACCCCTCAACCTACCCATCACACACACTAACCCAACCCCTAAACCTACTCATCTCACACACACTAACCCGACCACTAAACCTACCCATCACACACACACACACACTAACCCGACCCCTCAACCTACCCATCACACACACTAACCCAACCCCTAAACCTACTCATCTCACACACACTAACCCGACCACTAAACCTACCCATCACACACACACACACACTAACCCGACCCCTCAACCTACCCATCTCACACACACACACACTAACCCAACCCCTAAACCTACACATCTCACACACACACACACTAACCCAACCCCTAAACCTACCCATCTCACACACACACACTAACCCAACCCCTAAACCTACCCATCTCTCACACACACACTAACCCAACCCCTAAACCTACCCATCTCTCACACACACACACTAACCCAACCCCTAAACCTACCCATCTCGCATACACACACCAACCCAACCCCTAAACCTACACATCTCACACACACACACACACTAACCCAACCCCTAAACCTACCCATCTCACACACACACACACTAACCCAACCCCTAAACCTACACATCTCACACACACACACTAACCCAACCCCTAAACCTACCCATCTCACACACACACACTAACCCAACCCCTAAACCTACACATCTCACACACACACACACACTAACCCAACCCCTAAACCTACCCATCTCACACACACACACACTAACCCAACCCCTAAACCTACACATCTCACACACACACACACACACTAACCCAACCCCTAAACCTACCCGTCTCGCATACACACACCAACCCAACCCCTAAACCTACACATCTCACACACACACACACACACACTAACCCAACCCCAAAACCTACCCATCTCACACACACACACACACACTAACCCAACCCCTAAATCTACACATCTCACACACACACACACACTAACCCAACCCCTAAACCTACCCATCTCACACACACACACACCAACCCAACCCCTAAACCTACACATCTCACACACACACACACTAACCCAACCCCTAAACCTACCCATCTCACACACACACACACTAACCCAACCCCTAAACCTACCCATCTCGCATACACACACCAACCCAACCCCTAAACCTACCCATCATACACACACTAACCCAACCCCTAAACCTACCCATCTCACACACACACACACACACACTAACCCAACCCCTAAACCTACCCATCACACACACACACACACACACACACACTAACCCGACCCCTAAACCTACCCATCTCACACACACACACACACACAAACCCGACCCCTAAACCTACACATCTCACACACACACACACACACACACACACACACACACACACACACACACACACACACAGCTGTATTGACACACACTGCATCTGCCGCTAGGGTTTTTGTTTATACATTTACACAATTGATTTATTCATTTAAAAAACAACAACAAGAAGAATCTGACAGAAACACTGCACACACACACACACACACGCACACACCATTCTTCAGCTCGTCTGAATGTGTTAATCACCTCAACAGCTCAACACACACACACACACACACACACACACACACACACACAGAGCTGATTCATCTCAGAAAACGGACAATGAGTGGAATTAACAGTTGCAGGTCAATTTGACATCTAATCTAATCGATCACGATCATATCAGACATATAGAAATAACTACTAATTTATTAGTAACATTTTCTAGGGTGAAGCGGCCACACAATATGAATTTTATCCCAAAAAATGTAAAAAAAAAAAAAAAAAAAAAAAAAAAAAGTAATCATTTTTGTATGAGATAAAGTATATTCAGATGCTGTAACTTACAATATTTGTATTATATATAATATATAATATAATATATATAATATTATACTTATAAGAGATAACGTATGTTTTAGATGCTGTAACGTACGTTGTTTTCCATTTTTAATCCTTTTTGTATGAGATAAAGTATGTTTTAGATGCCGTAATTCAAGTTTTTACCATTTTTATAATTTTTTAAGAGATAAAGTATATTCAGATGCTGTAACTTACATTGTTTACCATTTTTAATGATTTTTGTATAATATAAAGTATGTTTTAGATGCTGTAACTTACATTGTTTACCATTTTTAATGATTTTTGTATAATATAAAGTATGTTTTAGATGCTGTAACTTACATTGTTTACCATTTTTAATGATTTTTGTATAATATAAAGTATGTTTTAGATGCTGTAACTTACATTGTTTACCATTTTTAATGATTTTTGTATAATATAAAGTATGTTTTAGATGCCGTAATTCAAGTTTTTACAATTGTAATCATTTTTGTATGAGATAAAGTATATTCAGATGCTGTAACTTACATGGTTTACCATTTTCAATCATTTTTGTATAAGATAAAGCATGTTGATGCTGTAAATTACGTATTTTACCATTTTGAATCATTTTTGTATGAGATAAAGTATGTTTTAGATGCTGTAACTTTTCATTGTTGTAACATTAAGTATAAGATTTTTTTTAGTCCTTTGTGATCTTATTTAGTAAAAAGCAGTAAGTGGTCTCTGTCTATTAGAGATGCATGGATGTTCTAACGAATCCACTGTTAAAAACAAATCATCCATCCGCCACCCTTGTGTATAATTTTAGTTAAAGCTGTTAAGTTATTAAGCAATATCTCATGTAGTTTTTTTCCTTTGTGTTTTATATGATGACCACCAGGGGGTGCTTCAGCAACAGGTTTTCCTTGATTATTTTTCCCTGACGAGAGGAACTTAGTAAAAAAAATAAACAAAAATAAAAAAGTGATGCACGTTCATTGCATTTTACAAGAAATTAAGAGTTTTGTGTCTTTATTAAAATCAACACATTAATGATTTATCTCTCATTCACCCGCAATTAATTGTAATGGTTTTTTATTTTTTACTTGTCCCGCCCGACCCGTGGATCATACAGTGTTCGCTCGCTGATTTATTTTTTAACTAGTGCTGATTTTGCAGTGAACAATTTCGAAACAATCAAATCATGTCTTTTTTGTGGCGGGCAAAAAATAAAATTAATTAATTAATTAATAAATTACCAAACACAAATGCAAAAAAACTCAAACTTTGGAAAAATATTCTGATTTTCAGCTATATCGTCAGGCACTAGTGAGAAAGAGCCTTCATTCCTCATTACACAAACCCTTTAAATCAGACGGATTTCTGTCAAGTTGTTCATACGACAAGAGTTCAAGGGTTCAATCCTGAAGGAACAAAATCCTGTAGGAAACTCAGCAGGATGAGCAAGAAATTGGTGTGTGTGTGTGTTATCTCATTATGGTTTGGCTGTGACTGATCTAAGAGCTTCTCTCTGTGGGAACACCTGCACACTCTATAATCTGACTAATTCCACAGAAATCCACCCGCTGCCCAAGAGAGAGTGTGTGTGTGTGTGTGTGTGTGTGTTTAACATATTATTAAATATATGTTTTTCCCCATTGACATGGTTTGTTATCAAACTTTATGGCAGTAAATACTATCATATGAACTGATCTACTGATATACACTACCGGTGAAAAGTTGGTAGTGTCTCTTAACAAAAATAAATAAATAAATAAATAAGAGTATCTTCTGCTCACCAAGGCTAAAAGAGTGAAATAGTGAAATATTATTATAATGTAAATCATCTGTTTTCTATGTGAATATACAGTAAAGTGTAATTTATTCCTGTGAATGTTCAGCATCATTACTCCAGTCTTCAGTGTCACATGATCCTTCAGAAATCACTCTAATATGATGATTTGATGATCAAGAAACATTTATGATTATTATCAGTGTTGAAAACAGTTGACATTAACAATCATTCAAAAGATCGGAGAAAGAAAGATTAAAAAAATTAATAATATTTGTATTCCTCAAGGATGCGTTAAATTAATCAAAAGTGACAATAAAGACATTTATAACGTTGCAAAAGAATCTATTTTAAATAAAATGTTGTTCTTTTGAACTTTCTATTCATCAAAGAATCCTGAAAAATAAAATGTATGCATTTCCACAAAAATACTAAGGGACACAACAGTGATAATAAGAAATGTATCAATACTGCAGTGTGTTTACTGTGATATTAAAGTGCTAATACTGTGATTTAAGATGATGTGTGTTCTGCACACCCGGAGCTAACAGTCCTAAAGCCTTAAAGCAGATTCATAATAAACTCAGAGCTTTACGCCACAGGCTTAATGAATTAATTCAGATCCTCTGTGTTTCACTTAAACCTGCAGAGCAATCTGTGCACCGAGACACATTCCGGCCCGCTATAACAAATCCAGCAATTACACAAGAGAAGTAATCACTTTAAAGGCTACAGAAATAGCAGCAAGTCAGCGTAAGGATTAATAACCCGTAATTAACAGACACATGGAAAGATGACATTGGCGAGGCCTTGTGCTTCAGGCCGGATGAGCGCTTCACTCACCGCGTCTCAGGTTGGTCCAGTCGACGGAGGAGAAGAACGGATGCGAGCGCAGGCCTTCGTATCCCAGACGCTCCCGAGATCCACATAACACACTCTGGAGGAGCTCCAGGAACTGAGCGCTGGCTTTAGGCTCCTCGGGGAACTTCAGAAAACGCTGAGAACATGAAAACATTACATTTTTGTGTGCGGAGTTGGGTTATGTGGCTTTAAAGACGATCGATTTAACTAAACTTAGTTGAAACTTGAACTGAAATGAGCTGAAGTACGACACTTATCTTCTATAGAGCTGCTTATAGCTGAAGTTGAATATTATTTATAATAGATGATGAACTTTACAAACATTAATACTGTTATTTTTCTGTTTATCACTGTGAAGCTGCTTTGCAAAAATAATTGCATTGTATAAAGTGCAATAGAAATAAAAGTGGCTTGACTTGATATAGCTAAAAATTCATATATATTGCTATATATATCATTTCAACAACGTTCAGCACATTTCTTGATTTATGTATTCACTCTTAATTAAAACAAAGATTTACTTCTAAATTAAAAAGGCCATATAATGTCCTTTTTCAAAGTCTTGATGTTGTTTTCAGGCTCTACTAGAGCAGGTTTTCCTGCTTGAATGTTGATTATTCTCCTCATATTCTCCATTGTTGCGGCTCCTCTCTTCCCAGTCTGTCAGTAACGCTCTGTTTACTTCCTGTCTCTATGAAGCCCCTCCTTCTGAAAAGCACGCTGTGCTCTGATTGGTCGGCTGGAGCAGTGTGTTGTGATTGGTCGAGCACTTCGAGTGTGTTTGGGAAATGCCCCGCCCCTTTCCATAACCGCCGGTTTCAACACTACTAATTAACTCAACCAGGCCCCGCCCCTTTATTCTGCACATTAATTATTTAAATGAGGAATATTGTGACGTGTTCGTTCCCGGAAGAAACTCAAGACTACAATGGAGGCGTTTCAGGGAGTAATAAACGAAAGTGTGCAGCGAGGCGGATTAGCTGAGGTGACGTGATGCTAACAGACAGCAGACAAACGGCTAGTAGTGACATCAGCGACAATCCACCTGTCACTCAAGTGGCCACGCCCTTAATTATACAGAAATGTAAGGCATAATATAATTAAAACGGATGAGTTATATATCCGTATATCCGTATGGCCAGGATTTGCACCTGCCCACACTGCCAAAATAACCAAAACCTGGTTCAGTGACCATGGTATCACTGTGTAATTACTGTGTGATTTCATGTAATATTCTAATTTTTTGAAATCCTGTTTTCGTGGGTTTTATGAGCTGGAAGCCCAAATTATGTACAAATAAACAACTAAATACTTGAAATCGTTTAAGTTGTGGGCCTTGAATCTATAATCTATGGAAGTTTAACGTTTTGAATGGAATTATGAAAATAAATAAACTTTTCCATGATATTCTAATTTTTTGGAAAGGGTCTGCATGTATATATATATATATATATATTTATTTTTTTTAAGGTACACATTTACATTCTTATCAGTTCTTGCTTTCCCTGGGAACCGAACCCATGACCTTGGCGTTGCAAGCGCCATCGATCTACTGTTTGAGCTTCAGGATTATTAATAATAAAAAGTAATTCACACTGCTGGGTTCACCTGAAAGTTGATGATGTTGTTGATGGTTTTAGTGGACGTGCCGTCAGCGAAGGGTGATTTCATGTAGATCATCTCGTAAGCGATGACTCCCAGGGACCACCAGTCGCTCTCGGGGCCGAAGCTGAGTCCCGACAGGATCTCAGGCGCCGTGAAGTCTGGAGTTCCCACCGGGAGTTTGGAGCACGTCACCTATTCCACATAACCACACACCAATGAATTAACCTCTGGATATCGAAGTAAAACACGGTGCACTGACAACATATTTAAACTAGGGCTGTCAACGTTAACACTGTGTCCTAACTACACGCAACGAGCGATAAAAGCCTCTTCTCCATGTTGATCAGAGTGTTTGTCCAAACCAGGAGCGACGGCGACACACGACGATTCTATTTTAGAAACGGTTTCTATTTTTCTGTGACGTCGCGCTGGAACAACAAACACAAAGTGTGGCGATGATGATCTCAGGCGCTGTTTATGTGCTTTATTTAATGTTAAAAGCGTGTCATGTGACTCTGAATATCATTTAGTGCTCCAGCTTTGAAGCTGTAAAAGCAACAATGGAGAATTCACCTCAGATCTTCAAATTAAACAAATGGAAACAAGAACGTTCAAACTGTGAACAAACAAGTGTATTCTTTGACAAAGATTGCTTTAGTAACTCAGTATGTATTTTAATAATGTTTAAATGGTGTAATATTTGTGAATTTGATTATGTAGCGACTTATCCATTTTCTTGCGAGTGCCGTCGAGATTACTCTCTGGTGCCGCGAGACTCCGCCCACACGGTGTTCTGATTGGCTGACTCAGCCCACACGGTGTTCTGATTGGCTGACTCCGCCCACACGCTGTTCTGATTGGCTGACTCCACCCACACGCTGTTCTGATTGGCTGTGGGTTTGATTGATTTTGATGCATTTCGCAGTCGCGTCACATCTAGTGTGGACAGACACATTATTTGTTGCTGGAATCTTATCGCATCGCGTCTGGTTAGGACACAGTGTAACGCGTTAATGCATGTGATTAATATTTGTCCAGTTTAACGCGTTAAAGCAATTAACGCAGCATCCGTTTTTTGTGTCATTCTTTGGACAGCATTACATTATATGATCACGCTCTTCTTCATGCAAATGCTTTTAAACCATTCAAGCGCAACAAGACAAAAGTGAATGCGCTGTCTGTGAATGTCCACACACACACACACACACACACACCAGTATCGTGCGCCCGAATACAGTTCTCTTTCGTGCTTGAACGAAAAATAACACACACAATTATGCCGTTTTGTCGAGTACCCTCATAAGAGCAGTCTTAAAAGAGTTAAAGTCTTAAATGAACGTAAGAGTAGTGAGAGAATGAGGCGTGTGTGAGATGTGTCGTGCAGCAGCGGCCGCTCTTAAAGGGACAGCAGCCAATAATTCTGTCTTCCAGGAGAGTTAATCACAGAACACAGGGAACTGAGGACATTTATAAGAACTAAAAAGACTAAAGAACTTTTGTAGCTTTAATAAGGATTAGTCTATATTTAATTTATGCGGTGCAGACTGTTTGATAACTTTATCCAATTTCTGTATATTTGGAAGTGCACAGGTAAATATGACATTTATTATAAGTTTATGTGAGGATCGTTTGAAGTTTACTTAAATTAAAAGTTGTTATATTTTTTGAAGCCTAATAAATATAAAAAAAATTGATAGCTTTAAATTACACTGTAATGTTGAATGGCTAAAATTAATGTTTAAAATTCTGGGAAAGAAATATTTTCTTCGAGACATCAGTGGCTGTATTAGTATCAGAGATACTGACCTTTATTCATAAAAAGATGCCATTAAACAAGTATTTATAATATACTGTCTTTATGTTGTTTCTACATTAATTTGGAGATTAACTGTGAAATTGTGATTAATCTAGTTCATATTTTTAATCGATTGACAGCACTAATTTAAACACTTATTCAGCATCACATGAAAGGGTTTCTCTCTGATAAATATATATATATATATATATAATAATGTCTTCACACTCGTACCGTTCTGTTAGCCGTCAGTCTGGCTGCCGATCCGAAGTCGGCCAGTTTAATGTGACCCGTGCGGTCGATCAGAATGTTCTCTGGTTTAACATTCCTGACAAAAGAAAGAGAACAAGCAGAAATGTAATGTAATGTAAAAATAATTAATTGTTTATGATGATTTATTATTATTACTATTATTAAATAGAGCATTCATTTTTTATTATACATAAATTATTAATAAACTAGCATAAATATGTACAATGGGTGTATGTATAAAAAATATATACATATAAATGTGTAAGATACAAAATTATACATAAATTATTAATAAATCAGCATAAGTATGTACAATATGTGTAAAAATAAATATATAAAAAAAGATACAAAAAAGTATACATAAATTATTAATAATGTCAAATGCTCTCTAGAGTGAGAATGCCCCTCCCTCTAATAAATACCACCTATCAGTGACTAGCAATAGCAAGTAGCCAATCGTGTTCATGGATGAGAAGTGTTTGGTGTACCTGTGAACGTATCCCATCTGATGCACCGAGTGAAGGGCCTGTACGAGCTCGGCCAGGTAAAACTGAGCCATAGACTCGTCTATCTGATCTTCATATCTGTTCATCAGAGCCATGAGGTCACCGCCGGGCAGATACTCCATCACCTGCTCAAACACACACACACACACACACACACACACACACACACACACACACACAAACACACACACACACAAACACTGGTGAAGAGTCGCAAGAGGAAAAACACAAAACTGACCAGATTCATCTGTTCATTTCAATTAAAGAAGCTCACAAAAGCTGAATAAGACACACTTAAAAATGTGTGAATATCATTGCATTATGAATAGAGAAAATATCAAACAAATTAGGGCTGCATGATTAATCTAAATTAAGCGATCATTAAACAGCAACGACTGCGGATTTAATTAAATAAATATGAAGCGCGACACTATGTTCTTAATTCAGTGTTTAATATTTAGTTTAATACTATTATTATTATTATCATCATCATTATATAGAGCTTTAAAATCATTTTCATTTGAAATATTATCATTATTATTATTATAATTATATGGAGCTTCTAAAAAAACATTTTAAATATTATTAATAATTATATAGGGCTTTAAAATAATAAGCATTTTAAATATTACTATTGCGATTACTACTACTAATTATTATTATTATTATTATTATTATTATTATCATCATTATTATTATAATATAGAGCTAAAAAAA
>NC_137126.1:49938936-50021436 GCF_949319135.1 Squalius cephalus | reverse complement strand
TTTATATTGGATTATTACATTTCTGTGGTATTTTTACTTGAATATTACTGTTAGACCTATCTGAAAAAATATACAGCATTGTTTAATTTGTATCTTAATTCTACAGTTTTTATTTATGCTTCTGCTTCTAATGTGTTCATTCATTCTTGTTTTATTACTGACTATTGCAACAAATTACCTTATAAAAACACAAATACATTGAGTGAGCAAACAGTTCGGTGAGAAAAGTATGAAATAAATATGTTTAAAAGTATGTATAAATATGCAAAAAAAAAAAAAAAAAAAATCAAATAAAAGGAGTTAATGCTGAATTATTATTGTTCTTTTTTTCCCCCTTTTTTTATCGTGGTATTGACTTTGGTATCATGTATCGTGTACTTTTGATGGTATCAGTTCCAACTAATAGATTTTTGGTATTGTGACATCCCTAATGCAATCCCAATAGTTTGAAGAGACTTAACCCTGTAAAGCCTGACCTATACAAAATAGGTTTTTTTTTTTGTTTGTTTTTGTAATTATTGATCCATCAGGCTTTTATGGCTCATAATATAATGTGAAATAATGAGAATATGAAGGATAAACAGCTTATTTTATTCAGAGGCCCAAACTAAGCAAAATATGCAATTTGTTGCAGATGCTAATATTTATATGGACAAAAAGTTGAAATTCTGATGCTTGTAATGTAAATCAATAAGGTCTTTATTTTTTACAGTACAGCAGATTCTTACATGAAATTCATATTAATATCAATCTTCACTCTATATCTGCCAATAATGTCTTGTTATAATGCTTAGTTTTATGATCAAAGCTCTGTAGTTTTAAAACATATATTGATGATTGAAAGATGAACAAATAAACCTTCCTCAAAACCCTGATGATCATATGTGATACTCGTGATTTTTCTATGAAATTATGTCTGGATAATCAAGCAAACTTCAGCTGCTTCAATCCAGTAATTAACAATATTGAAGTTACAGTGATAGTGATTGAAGTAATAGTGAACAATACAGAAAGACGAGCTGAAGGTGGACGTTTGTGCAATTTTAGTAATTATAAAATTATAAACTATTAATCAGACGACAGAAGTAGGCCTAGTAGATTATGCGCAACTGGTTTAACGAGGCCTTAGGCTTTTTTAGGGTTAAAGTTAGTTTAAATATCTGCATATTTACAGTAGCTTCCGGAATAATAACGAACAGACATTTGAAGGAAACTCCTCCTTCTGTGGGACACAAAAGAAGATATTCTGAAGAACACCACATTGGACCCCATTGACTTTCATTGTATGTATAAAAAAAAAAAAAAAAGAGACATTCTTAAATATACGATATATATAAATAATATAAACGACATAATCATGATTATTTCAGGAAAGAACTTTTCCTCAAAGTTAAGTGAAACCCTTAGCTATAATGTCACTGAGAGTTTCATTAATAATTGAATT
Organism: Squalius cephalus; assembly: GCF_949319135.1. Classification (NCBI taxonomy): domain Eukaryota; kingdom Metazoa; phylum Chordata; class Actinopteri; order Cypriniformes; family Leuciscidae; genus Squalius; species Squalius cephalus. The sequence goes on along the minus strand of NC_137126.1, from coordinate 50,019,992 downwards.
CGCAGGATTTCCCAGACTTCTCTAATGTTTTAATCAGGTGTTTATTAAGCTCAGCCTCATGCCAACACATCGAGACAACATGTTTGATGGCTTAAACCAGCATATTTTCTCTAAACAACAAAAGCTGGATTCTCACACTCCTGAAGGGTCACCAGGAAAATGCAGATCTCCTGTTCATTACGGATATATTTTGGTCAGATATACACGGTTAGTAACATCAAAGGCTCTTTGGCTAATTGCGAATGCAAGTGTCTTCACGCAGTAAAGGATTGTGGGATTGGATGCTGAGGGTTCGCTCTGCTGGTCTTAAGCAGAATCACAAGACATGTAAATGAATGAGACTTCACTGAGATGAGAGCAATGTTCTCTTTAGAGGAAATGTGAGACTGTCTTTCCACGAAATAGATTGAAATGAACGATTTTGAGAGCATTAGTGTCATTTCATATTTCATGTCCTTCTCGATCAACGTCTAAATGGCCGTTCACGCTCCGCGATTTTGCAGACTGATTTTTCAAAGAAAGTTGGTGATTTGGCAATGTTGAAATGAAGTGCTAAAAGCTTGGTGTGAAAATCTGAGGCTTGTTTAAGTTGCAGACATGAGGAACATGCATTTATTCTACTGTATTTTGTGTAGAGCTGCACAATATATTGAAATTATCTAAATATCGCAAATGTATACAGTACCAGTCAAAAGTTTGGAAACATTACTATTTTTAATGTTTTTGAAAGAAGTCTCTTATGCTCATCAAGCCTGCAGTTAAAAAACAAAAAAAACAAAAAAAAACAGTAATATTATGAAATATTATTACAATTTAAAATAATGGTTCTCTTTTTTAATATACTTTAAAATGTAATTTATTTTTGTGATGCAAAGCTGAATTTTCATCAGCAAGTACTCAGTCTTTGGTGTCTTATGATCCTTCAGAAATCATTCTAATATGATGATTTATGATCAATGTTGGAAACAGTTGTGCTGCTTAATATTTTTTTTATAACCTGAGATACTTTTTTCAGGATTATTTGATGAATAAAAAGTTAAAAAGAACTGTATTTATTTAGAATAGAAATCTTTTGTAACAATATACACTACCGTTCAAAAGTTTGGGAACAATAACTTTTTTTTTTTTTACGAAATTAGTACTTTAATTCAACAAGGATGCGTTAAATTGATAAAAGGTGATGGTAACGATATATATTGTTAGAAATGTTTTTATTTTGAATAAATGCTGTTTTTATGAATAAATGCTGTTAACGTTTTACTCATCAATGAATCCTGAAAAAAGTATTCCAAAAAAATATATTAAACAGCACAACTGTTTCCATCATTGATAATATCAAATCATCATATTAGAATGATTTCTGAAGGATCATAAGACACCAAAGACTGGAGTACTTGCTGATGAAAATTCAGCTTTGCATCACAAAAATAAATTACATTTTAAAATATATTAAAAAAGAGAACCATTATTTTAAATTGTAATAATATTTCATAATATTACTGTTTTTTTTTTTTGCTTTTTTGTTTTTTTAACTGCAGGCTTGATGAGCATAAGAGACTTCTTTCAAAAACATTAAAAATAGTAATGTTTCCAAACTTTTGACTGGTACTGTATATCGCAACGGCTTGCAATTACTGGGGTCATGAAGAAAAGACAAAGAGAAAAATCACTCGCTGAAAGAAATGTGTTTCTTTATGATTTGATATTTAATAATACTGATTCTATGATGTATAAATATAAATTTAAAAGCAAAATGTGTGAAAAAAAGAGTAGCTATAGCTAATAAGCCAATAAGTGCTCCTCTGCCGCCATCTACTGGTTAAAGTAGTAATTTCATGTCTTTTTATTTTTTTAATTAAAAGTGTTTGTTTGCCACTCATCTTGAGTCTTTCAGTTTACAAATGGGGACAACCTTTGAAGGATGAACAAATAATGTTTTTAGTCATCACATTAAAAATAACATTTAAACAGCTTTGAAGTGCTGGAAAAAGTGTGAAGCACTTGAAAGTCCTTGATAAGTCAATCTCAAAAGGCCATTCGAACCTTAAAATGAATAATGTAAAATTTATTAAGCATGATTTCAGTTAGCATTACCACATTAAATCCATGGTGAATGTTGGTGATTTGTGGAATGAAAAGCCTTCAATAAGTTGCTCGCTCCTGGTTTCCACATCAGCGCTGTTGTAACTCGCACATCTCTCCAGGAAAAATCCTCTATAACTCTGAATCTAAAGTAAACCTCATGTCCTCATCTTCAGGTCAATCTGAAGCTTTCTACAGATGAAAGACTCAGACACGGTTTATACAGGACAGGAACACTGAACCCTCGCTGTATCATCCCCTGCTATGATCACAAACATCCATTAGAAAGACAGACAAAGCGTGTATTTACGCCCCACCGTTGAGGCAGAGGAGTTTTAGTGCAATAACGCAGCCACATTATGCATTATGCCATTTTTTATGCCTTGATGTTGTTTTCAGGCTCTACTAGAACAGGTTTTCCTGCTTGAATGTTGATTATTTTCCTCATATTCTCCATTGTTGCGGCTCCTCTCTTCCCAGTCTGTCAGTAACGCTGTTTAGTTCCTGTCTCTATGAAGCCCCTCCTTCTGAAAAGCACACTGTGCTCTGATTGGTCGGCTGGAGCAGTGTGTTGTGATTGGTCGAGCGCACCGAGTGTGTTTGGGAAATGCCCCGCCCCTTTCCATATAATCACATGTGCTTATAATAAACAGAACAGTCCTGTGTGTTGATGTGGAGTGAATGCTAATATAGTTATTTTCATATAGTTATTATTCTTGGTGTGAATGGGCCTTTAGTCGAATCAGATCACATGATACCAGACAGACATGTGAGATCATGGGCTCTATCATACAAGCGCGACCCAAGTGTGTTTTGCTAGTTTCAGCCTGACGCAGTTTTCATTTTCACGTCCTGTTGTTTAAATAGCAAATATATTTGGGTCCCATTTGTGCGTCCATGGGCGGCTGGTCTGAGAATGATGTGTGTGTTCAGGTGCATTGTTGGAGCATTGCTATTTTGAGGAACTGAAATACACTGAGCCATTGACCAACAAAAACCTGGTCTAAAGTCAATGGCGCAATTTTTTTTTATTTAAAGAGCGCGTTAGTAATGTGTGCCTATAGGCGGGTCCACAACGCATGTACACTCTGCTTATCACACACACACACACACTCTGCTTATTACACAATTATTACACTTATCACAAATATTACACTTACACATTATTACACTTAGCCTATTACACACACACAGTCTGCTTATTACACACACACTCTGCTTATATTACACACACACACACACTCTGCTTATTGTACACAAACATGCCAAATATTAAAAATAGAAGGATTACAATGTGAAAGATTATTATTGTGTACATAAAGATATGGTGGAAAACTAGCAAAAGTGGATTCGGACGCCCTAAGTGTAACTGACCGTTCGCAAAGCCCCGCCCCCTTTAGTTACTGTTGCTATGTCCGACAAGCCACACCATGTTCTCACGCAGTGAAACACACATCTCGGAGCAGAGAGGACACTGACAACACACAGGACAGACCAGGATACTTTCTGATATGAAACAGTCTCACCTTTCAAACTTGGTAATTTTTTTACGAAATTTAAACATTAAATAGCGTTCTGTGGCTCTTTAATGTGTCGGACAGATCGCTCAGGTAAAGCGGCTCGTGAACCGATCATCTCTTCCTTCTAGTTCGTTTATAGCATCAAATAAACGTGAATGAACATCAGAAGGAATGTTGTTTTAACCGTGCAAAGACGTCAGTACACGTTCAAATCCTCCAACGTTAATCTACTAACTCTCCTGACTGCTTTGTCGGACAAAAATGGTGGATTCGGCGGATTATGATAGGTCAGATAGCCTGTCAATCAAACTCCCTGTGAAGGGTCAGTTGCGCCCTGCGCTTTAGACCATGAGCTTAGATCCTTAAACTAGGACCCCATTACTCACCAGACAGACGTGGTCCTGGTCCTGGAAAGCGTGCTGAAGTTGAGGGATCCAGGGGCTGGAGTTCAAGGCCAGGATTGTTCTCTCCTCCTCAAAGAACGGCTACACCAGACAAGAATTGAGTTTTATTAGATCCTGAGATACATGCAACAGATAATAGTAAACTCAGTCTGCCATTTTATTGACGCTTTTATGCATTTATTACAGTGCTAATAGTCCTGGAGTAACAGAAGGATAGATTTCTTGCTCAAGGACACAGTGATGATAGTAAACGCAGTTCATTCATGGAATCCTGTTGCACACAAGCACTAAAAGAAGAGTGAAGCTTCGTTGGGGAATTCTTTCACCCTATTTCTATTGAAATAATTGGATTTAAGCGGTAAAAAATTTGCAGTAAACAGTGGCTGACACTAATTCCTAATCAGACCTTTACAAACCAGAGTTGTGTTTCAGTTCTGATATTCAGTCCTGTTTCAGGCCAGACAATACAGGCAAAAACTGCTTTTTGGCTTTTCATAAAGTGTTTTTTAGTGGACAGAAAACACCCAAAATACCCTTTTAACTGTATCTTTTAGAGCACTTTATTTGCGTCTGTAGATTTTAAAGGTTTTCTCAACATGAGTTTTTCCTCCTACATTGAGCCAGAAATCTCCACTTCAGTAAAACTTTCATTCACCAAACTTTACAGTTTTATTATCTATATTCTGAAGGTTTTTACAGAGGGGTTTGTTCATATATAATTTTCCTGATTTTATACAACATTTTATTCCTAACAAAATGGCGAAAATTTATTTATTTTTGGCTGTTGACAGTATTTTCTGATTTGTAGAGTGATAAATAATGGATATCCCAAAATCCCCTCAGTAAAAACCTTTGACTCTAATATATCAAAAAAATTAAACAAGAATTTTGAACCTGAATTATTATTATATTTTTGTTCTAGAAATATATGCAAATTAGTGCATATTTAATTAGATAGCGCCTCATTTGCATATTTAAACATAACATTTCTGAAAACTTATAGTACAAAAAATGTTGGCAATTATTAATGTAATCAATCAACTGGTGAAGTATGGTGATATTTATTAGTTATTGTTTTACTCTATTCACCAGGGGTGTCTCTTCTTAAGATACTGTTTGTGCAAGATATTAAGGTACGTTTTTTCTTTAGTGCTTAGAAGCAAGTAAACGAGATCTTAGACTTTGCTTGTCACAACTTGTCACATTTCCCCCGTTTAGGACAAGTAAATTGTCTGTCCACACACTGAAAAATCAGCAAATCAGAACATATCAGTAGTTCCTGCGGTGCGAACGCGCAAAACACCAGGAACTTCCACCAATAGTTCTAGGAACTATGAAAAGGTGCGAAAACCCCACATGTATATTACGTGTTCAATATACAGAGTTTCATCGCCATCTACTGGCCTGGCAGCAGAATACAGCGTTTTTAGTCTTTTTCGCGGATCCGTGTGAATGGGGATCGTTTTGTCAATGGTGTCGTCTTGCGCACAAAACTCAAAGGAAAAACGGCTCTGTTATGTCATGCAAACATACCCTTCGAAAAAAGGGTGAATTTTAATTTCATGCCATCAATACGAAGCTGTGACGAGTAGGATTTTGCATCAGTGATGTTTCACAGTTGGCCGAGAGTAGCGTGACCGAATAAGAAACCAAACGACTGACATAATATGTGACCCTGAAGCACAAAACCAGTCACATGGGTCAATTTTTTTTTTTAAATTGAGGTTTCAGAAATCATCTGAAAGCTGGATAAATAAGCTTTTCATTGATGTGTGGTTTGTTAGGATAGGACGATATTTGGCTGAGATACAACTATTGTAATATTCGAAACATTGAGAAAATCTCCTTTAAAGTTGTTCATTTATGTTGGCGATTGTGCTGCATTCACTCACACAAATACATGTTTGATATATTTACGGTAGGAAATGTACAAAATATCTTCATGGAACATGATCTTTACTGAATATCCTCATGATTTTTGTCTAAAAGGAAAATGGATAATTTTGACCCGTACAGTGTATTGTTGGATATTGCCACAGATATACCCGTGCGACTCGAGACTGGTGACGTGATCCAGGGTCACAATATTAACATGCAACTCAAAGCTTTCTCCAAGTCCTGGTCAGGGCACAGTACAGCGCTTCACCGTAACTCACCTTGTCCTGAGAACGCAGGCTGGTTTTGTCCATGATCTTCATGGCGTACACGTCTCCTGTCGCTCTCTCCTTCACCACCTGCACCTCAGAGAAGTGTCCCCTTCCCACAATCCCCCTCACCTCAAAATCCCTCTTACCAGGGAGCAGTTCCTGAACTTCAGCCACCACTTCACAATCTGAGACACACAAACCAACACCATCACAATACTACAAAAACAAGGCGTGACTGATTTCATGACACACAAGTAATGATGAAACTGGAGGAAAGGTATTCATCTTTGACATTCAGCGTCATGTTGAATTATTGTGTGCCTGACAGAGTTTAGTGCTCAACTCATGAGTGTGGGAGAGAAATATATAAATAAAACCTTAAATGTTTGTAAGGCCACTTGGACATTTTACATTTGCAATTAAATAAAGCAAATTATTAATTAGTTCCATCATCTAGCACTAGCATATCAGGAATCATTTCTTGAAGTCAGCAGCAATGTGCATAAAAACAGTTTGTTCCCTAAAAAAGTACAACCATCTTTATTAAATGTAACTTTACATGCATTTACGTTAAAGGGGTGGTATAATGCCCTTTTCACCAGATGTAAAATAAGTCTCTGATGTCCAAGAGAGTGAGTGTGTGAAGTTTTAGCTCAAAATCCACCACAGATATTTTTATATAGCATGTTAAAATTGTCACTTTTTGAGGGTGAGCAAAAACACGCCGTTTTTGTGTGTGTGTCCCTTTAAATGCAAATGAGCTGATGCTCCCGGCACAGGGGGCGGAGCTTCGAGAGCTTGTGTCCTTTTACCTCACACACACACACACACACTGAACATTTAAAAAACTTTTAGCCTTTTATGTTCAAACCGAAGTCAGACAATGATGGAGACTCGAGAAGAAGTGACAACATGTAGACAACCTTTCTGAATGGTTAGTTGAATTTATGTAGCTTATGTGTATCTTAGCTTATCTTCTAGTCATTGATTAGCATATTCTGTCTTGATAATCTATAAATCGCATTCCCGGGGGCGGGGTTTATGTAAATGCTAGGGCTGGTGATGTCACTAACCCGGGAGGAATGTGGTGTAGTCTCTACCAGCCGTTTGTTGTAGTCCTTAAAAAGCGATTTCTGTAAAAGTAAATATCTCCCTTTGCTTTGAACGTTGAGTGTTGTAACTTTGCAGATGTTGTTTATGATCAAACAGCAACATTACACACTAACTAAAGTTAGAAAAGTCAAATCATAATCAACCACCCCTTTAATATATTTTTTTAACGAAGTAAGAAATAATCTGTTCATCATCTATTAAAGTAATTAATTATTATTAAATGAATCATTAGCTTATCAGTCAGAGTTCCAGTACCACTGTATTACTAGAAATGTCTGCAGTGAAGAGTGAAGTTTTGTTCTGTATTTAAAGGGGGGGTGAAATGTATGGAAGTAAAATAATGTCAAATGTTTTTGAAACAAAAAGCCTGTTGAATTGCACTTCTTGAAAAAAAATAGGCATTGCATTAACCATGCTTGCATTTTAATGCATTGTATTTTTAGGGCTTGCATTTTTATGGGCTGAAATTCAACATGGTTGAATATTTAAGCTGTGAATATTTCAATTAAAAACATTTCAAACACATTTTCATTATTAAAAATTCAATAATCCATATTCACCTTTCATATTTCACTTCCAAAATATTCAAACTGTTTAAAAATACAACCTATAATATTCAACAGGCAATTTTCGGTCCATTTTATTTCGCTTTGAAAATTCGCTTCCACAAATTCAGTGGTTCAAATTCGACAGAAAATATTACGTTGACATCCATGAACTGCAGGAAGAGCAGTAGATTACCGAGCGTACTCTCCATCTGCTGTTAGTCGGCTTCACCAGCAGGTGGTGCAAAAGCTCGTGTTGTTGACGAAGACAGAGCAACAGTTAGAGCAAGCCATTCATTCATAAAACTCATCAATGCAAGTGTATTTGTGATTATTATGACGGCGGTTTTATGTTAAATTCAGTGTCTTCACAGTTACTTTCCCTGTGTAGCCTACAAGCATCTTTCTCTACCGTGAACAAGATTATAATGTCATTCCCCGATGCGGATATACAGATCCAATATTACATTTTTGAGGTTGACATATATTTCTCTTGGTTGTTTAGTTGCCTTAACTTTATATTGTGGCGATGTGCTGCATGCAAGCTATTAGGGGGCAGTCATGGCCTAGTGGTTAGGGAGTTGGACTGGTAACCCAAAGGTTGCTGGTTCGATTCCAGAACTGGTGGGAAATGACTGAGGTGCCCTTGAGCAAGGCACCTAACCCCTAATCGCTCCCCGGGCGCCACACAAAGGCTGCCCGCTGCTCTGGGTGTGTATCCACGTTTGCAGTGTGTGTGTGTTAACTACTCACTACTCTGCTCCTAATGTGTGTGCATTAACTTGGATGGGTTAAATGCAGAGGTCAAATTCCAAGTATGGGTTACCATACTTGGCCGTCACGTGTCACTTTCACTTTCACTTAAGGATTCACCAGCTGGACATATAAAACGCTTAACGTAGCTTAATGGACTAATTACAGTGATATAAAAGACCAAACTCGTTTAATGCTGAGCGTTTCCCAGTGATAGACTGGCATAAAGTTGGCTTGACGTTGGACATTCGCACATTTAGGGACCGTCTCTAAAGTGTAGGCTATACGACTTTGGTATACACGTTTCTAACTTCAATAGCATTTGAATAGAACAACTTACAGTCATAAAACCAACTATAAAGTGTTCATGTAGTGTCAGGCATACTGCGCACCCTTTGGATTTTTTTATATTTATTCAATTAAAGTTTGCTATTGAAGTTAGAAACGTGTATGCTAGTGTTTTATGCAACTTTTGAGACGGTCCCTAAATGTGCGAATGTCCAATGTCAAGCCAATTTTACATTTATTAGGCTACATTTAGTCATTTATTTAGCAGACGCTTTTATCCAAAGCGATTTACAGTTAAACTAACAATAGGAGGACAACAATATGCAAGTGCTATGACTCTTCCCAGTTTAAGCTAATGCAATACACGTAGGCATAGCCTTTACTATACTATACTGTAGAGAGAGAGAGAAGAGAAGAGAAGAGAAGAGAAGAGAAGAGAAGAGAAGAGAAGAGAAGAGAAGAGAAGAGAAGAGAAGAGAAGAGAAGAGAAGAGAAGAGAAGAGAAGAGAAGAGAAGAGAAGAGAAGAGAGAAAGTGTTAGTATTGATCAAGTGTTGATTTTATGCCAGTATATCACGAAACGCTCTGCATGAAACTTTGCGCGTTACGTTCATATTCTTAGTCCATCGAGCCTATAGCCTACATCCCCAATAAGATGCTTGTAGGCTACACAGGGAAAGTAACTGTGAAGACACTGAATTTGACATAAAACCGCCGTCATAATAATCACAAATACACTTGCATTGATGAGTTTTATGAATGAATGGCTTGCTCTAACTGTTGCTCTGTCTTCGTCAACAACACGAGCTTTTGCACCACCTGCTGGTGAAGCCGACTAACAGCAGATGGAGAGTACGCTCGGTAATCTACTGCTCTTCCTGCAGTTCATGGATGTCAACGTAATATTTTCTGTCGAATTTGAACCACCGAATTTGTGGAAGCGAATTTTCAAAGCGAAATAAAATGGACCGAAAATTGCCTGTTGAATATTATAGGTTGTATTTTTAAACAGTTTGAGTATTTTGGAAGTGAAATATGAAAGGTGAATATGGATTATTGCATTTTTAATAATGAAAATGTGTTTGAAATGTTTTTAATTGAAATATTCACAGCTTAAATATTCAACCATGTTGAATTTCAGCCCATAAAAATGCAAGCCCTAAAAATACAATGCATTAAAATGCAAGCATGGTTAATGCAATGCCTATTTTTTTTCAAGAAGTGCAATTCAACAGGCTTTTTGTTTCAAAAACATTTGACATTATTTTACTTCCATAGAAATGCTATTTCATGCATACTGAGTTTTTTACACTGGTAAAGAGTTGGATTCCCATGCTAAACATGGACAAAGTTTCAAAAACTAAGTTGTACGTTTGAAGGAGTATTTTTGTTCCAAAAATACTCCTTCCGGTTTGTCACAAGTTTCGGAAAGTTTTTTTCGAGTATGGCTCTGTCTTACGTAAGATAGGGCGGAATTTCCTTATATGGGTCCTAAGGGCACTTCTCCGGTAAGATCGCGGCCGCGCGCGCACTCGTAGACCAGAGCAAGAGAGTGAAAGCAGTTCGCCATCAAAGCGCCCTGCCCGGCTTTTGGGAAGTCAATGTCACCAAAGAAGTGTGTTTTTGGTTGCCAGGGCAAGACAACCCTGCACAGATTCCCAAAGAACCCGGCGTTAAGGAACCCGTGGATGGAGTTTGTTTTCCTGAGCATAAACGGAGGTTGTGTAAGACTGTTGTTCCCTGCATTTCGACAATGATTGTTTTATGAACAAAGCCCATATCGACGGATTTGCAGATCGTCTAATGCTTAAGGATCGAGCAGTCACAATGATAAAGTTTCGCGGTCGTGCGTTGGAACTGGACGGTGAGTAAAACTGTTTGTTGAACAAATGTCTCTGTGTGTTGTCACTAGCTTGGCGCGTTAGCACAGCTAAGCTTCACCCACACGGCCCGCCTCCAGCCGCTCGTTTTTTTCCGGAAAGACTCAGTACAGCCTATCTTTCTGTTAAAAATTTAATAAAACAAAAGACTTTTTGGAGATATGAAGGATGCAATATTACTCTATAGGTACTCAAGATTAACAGGAGATTGAGTGAAAATGAGCATTTCACCCCCCCTTTAAAGATAAAAATTGTCATCATTTACTCGGTCCAAACTTGTATGCCTTTCTTATATGAAACAGACACTTACATTTATTGACAAAGTTGGCCACATGTTTGATCTTCATGAGCTCCGGTGTGGCGCACTCGTGATAGAGCAGAAGCAGAGCATCGATCAGTCCTTCTCTGGTCACGCCGCTCACTCCTGTGGAGCCCAACACACTGCACTTGCCCTGGACACACACACACACACACACACACACACACACACACACACAAGGTTTCATACAGGGAGACGGTTTGAACACAAATCTATCAGACTATACTTTACAGAAATGCAATAATCACATCTTTAAATGCAGTTACAGACACACCAAACATCTAGTAAGAACAGGGGTCTATACCATGACGCCAGTTTAGGGGGCTAGACAAGTTTCAGTTTAGTTTGCGCAACCCTGGTTCAGGGTTCCCACACCTCGGTTCACTTCAGATTGAAGGACTTTCCAGGTCCAACAGCCTCAAACTCAAGGACTTAATGTGGGGACACACTTATTGTGTCCAACAACAAACGTTGAGGTTCCATCGCAGTAGTTTCATGCAAGTGTGGACCGTACCATTTTTAACCACCGCGGCTAGAAGCAACGGAGATAGAGAACGACTTCAACTTCTTAAGCAAGTGTCAACGTTGAATGACAAAACGCTAGTTTCATAAAGTATCATTCTTTTCAACATTCCTTATTTGTATATTCAAAAATATTTAAAATAATCTAATTTAATACAGTTATAATTTTTCAATGTAAATTATTTAATTTTATTGGTAACAGCCTAGTGTCTAATTATTTTAATTGAATATATTGATCAAATTTAAGACTTTGAAATGAAAGATGGAGCATACATTTAATAAAATTAGGGGGAAAATGCCCTTTATAAAAGGTACAAAAAATTATTCTGAGTGTTTTCAAACAGTGATGTAGTGAAACATTGACAATTTAAGCTTGAAGGGAGTAAAGCCTCTGTTTAGGCTATTAAGGAAATGTAATTTTGCCAAAAGAAGAACTTTTATTTTAAATAAATGTTCATTTTAAATCAGCCTACTTCAGTGTGATATGTTACCATATTATCATGCTTAACACTGAGAATTTGAATAATTGTAATGTGATGATCAGATGCAGATATCTAAATCAAAGAATATAGGCGGTTTGCGGGTGGATTATTTATTTTTAATAGACTTCGGGTGACTCAAAGTGCACCAGATTAATGAATTTATCTTTATAATGTGCAAAATTGTCTTCCGGGGGGCATGCCCTCGGACCCCCCTAGAGATACCAAGCTCCACCAACAAAAAAATGTGGGAAACACATTAGGCTATATGATGATCTACGAAAAAAAAATACACATTTAATTATCTTATTATTAAAATACATTATTATGATTTTACCACCTCCGCCTCATTTTGAGCCAGGAAAAACCCTGAAATAGGCAATAGGCTTCTTGTAAAGGTATTACTTTTACCAGTAATTAGAATGGTATTTCAGTGCACTTAACTTCTAACTTTTGGGAGTTGATAAAAACAGTTCTCTTTTGGATATATAATAACAATGAGATATTCTGTAGCCTACTGATTATCAGTTTGTCGCATGTTTAGACCTTGTATGTGTGTTGCACTTGGCGATCGCAGTGGGGATTGATATGGTAGTGGACCATGATGGTCATAGAAGAAGTGAAGGAGCAGTACCCCCCAATTATGGTGGGGTAATTCGCACTCTGCGTGTAACTAGCGTAAATCAGGCAAGCTAGTGCGCATAGGCCACGAAGTGTTGGTGAAATAACACATTAGCGGAGCGGAGGGAATCATACGGAATTTTATCCAGAAAACTTCTTGCACAAAATAAATTCAAGCACTTTTAAAGGACCTGTATCGGTGTGTGTGTATTTTCAACAACTTTCCAGGGCCTTGAAAAAATGTTTTCAGATTCACAAGCTTTCAAGGACCCGTGGGAACCCTGCTGGTTTTTAAGCACCATGAAGGTGGTTTGGCTTTTAGCAGTGTTCCTCGTCATAGTAACTAACGCTCCACGGCTAACCTGGTCCGGGTCAGGTGATGTTCCAGGTAAGAGGTTGCAAATAGGGGTGTGCCGGTTTCAGAATTGGTGATGACGGTTATGACGTGAGTCAAATGTGACGGTTCATAACATAACCGTCGGGGGGGGGGGGACGTTCGTCTGTTATAGGACAATTTAGTTTGAATAAAGGAGCAGACACTGATTAGCTATTTGATCGCCTAAATTAAAAAAAATAAAATTAATATTTGTGTAGTGTTCAATGTTGTTATCGATAGAGATACGCAGATGGGGTATTATTTCATCCGCAACCGCATCACAAAACTCATCATCCGCACCAACGTTTTTTGAACAAATTTCAAAGCCGCACCCACCCGCCATCCGCCGATTGTTGTGCGGTCTATGGACGATGCAATGCTCTGCTGATGCGAGCCGCAAGAAAGCCCTTGTCTGTTCTAGAAAGGATGCAGCAAAGATATTTAATGCTAATGTATGAGGCATAGGCCTACGCTGAGTTTCATTCATTTACGATGAGATGCGCTCTAGTTCACAATGCAATGCAAGTGAACGCGGCGCACCGGCGCATCCATGTCACGGTTATTATATTGTCATTTGCTTTTTATTTATTAAATACATGCAATTGGTTGATGAAACATTTATTAAAATTAAGATACAATTTGTACAAAACGAAATTCGCTTTAAAGAAAGGCTTTTAACAATGCAATGCAAGTGAACGCGGCGCGCTGGCGCCTCAATGTCACAGTTATTATATTGTCTATATTTGCTTTTTATTTATTAAAAACATGCAATTGGTTGATGAAACATTTATTAAAATTAATATACAATTTATACAATACGAAATTCGCTTTAAAGAAAGGCTTTCTACAAAGAAAAACTTAATGAAGTGGTAAAAATCATGTCTGACGATTTACAAAACAAAACTTGCGTTGGTACTTGGCAAAGAATACAGTTGAAAACGACGTAGACCATTAATGACACAGACTGTTAACAATTGTTTTTAATTAGTGTTTAAACATTCTCTATGATAAAATTTTTTTTGTAAAAAGTATTTTAATAACACGGTTTTGGCGGTTATAGAGATCTAATGACGGTGTTCGACTATAACCGTCGGTCTCACGGTTATATACTAACCGTCACACCCCTAGTTGCAAACCGAACTTGGACCAATCAGCAGTGAGCAAAGTGTCACATGTGTGATGCGATAAAGTCACTCCACCTGTTTCTACTCCACATTTAAAGGTCACTACACAGCAAATGATTTTTAAAGACACAATCATTGATCACACATGACTCTCACCTGGAGAAGCTGATTGAGTCGAGCGCAGCGGATCGTGATGGAGTCGCCGGCGGCCAGGTCTCGAACACTGCCTTGACCTCCATACTTAAACTTCAGCATCACTGCAGGACAAACATCATCAACACACTCAATCAATAGACCTTATTCAGAGCAGCGCCATGACACGTGTGAAAGCGAGGCTGTGAGGGACAGACTTGCCGTGTTTCCAGTGGCATCCGCTGTAAAAAGCTCCTAGAATTACTTACAATTTTCCACGGCTTATATTGTCAACTGAAATTTCTTGGAAAGATATTTCCCCAGTGTTTCATGAGCAGAACAATCCAAAAACACATTAAAAGCCCATTGAAAAGATGCACGTCTGTCCCTCCCAGCCTCGCTTTCATTCCCATTAAAAATTAAAGATGGCGCTGCTGTGAATAAGGCCAATACAACCTGCTAATGATGATGTCCAATTGCATTATTTGCTGTGTCCCAATCCTAGTAGTTATCAATAGCTTTTCATCAGTGTTGCCTATATGATGCTTTTTTTCCTCTTCTTTTTTCATTGTAAAGCAGATTCGTCAATTTGTGTTGTTTTAATAGTGCTAAATAGATAAAGTTGCTATTGCTGGCTAGCTAGCAGAGAAATGCTGTCCAAGTATCCACAGTTCACTAGGATCTGAGACACATGTAAACTGTATTAGTGATGATAATAACAGCTCTAAAACACATAACAATGGAATTATCAATATAAAAATCAGGCTTGAATTAAACTAAAAGCTTATAAACACAAAGCAGATCAAAGATTGTGGCATTTTTATAGATTTTAAACGATCCTTCTTTCTTAATTCTAAGTCTTGTAACGTTATGTAAATTATAGTTATGCGCTTTTATTACTAAGTTAAACGGAATATTTTCATTTATTAATTTTTCACACGAGAGGAATATTTATACTGAATATTAATAAAATAATCAATTTAAATTCATCTGTGACCGTGTTCAACAACATAGTATAACTTATCTAATAATTTTCAGGATAACAAACATCAAAACCGATGAACTGATACTCTCATACATCAAACATGACAGCAAACTACCAGTGTCATTCAACAAACAGATTATGAGAATAAAATGACATCGCTTCTGAAATCATTCATAACGAAATTTGACATTATTTTGACATCGCGCGACAATATTTCAGCTTGACACTTTCCCTCGTCATTTCATAACGTTCGTTTTTAACAGACACATCGAGAACAGTTCGACAGAAAATGAGAAATATGCTCACCGAGTGCTCATGTGAGAATATTTGAGCCAATAAAATAGATTAATCTCTAAACTTTAGATGAACATCGCTGACTGACGCTGACTGACTGAACCTTCAACGTTTCCTGGGAATTTCAAATTTTGCGCGTTCAGCGCGACAATTCATTGGCCGACGCACCCAAAATACGTCACGACGTTCGCCTAAGCTCCGCCCACAACCATCATTCTCCGCGACAAATAGTTTTGTTGTTGTTATTGGGAAATAAATACATACATTATGAAGTATATACAACATAAATGTGAATTATAATATAATTGCTAATTGCAATAATTGGGAATAGATAGCTAATTTTTTGCAACAACAAAAAAAAGTACATTGATGATAAATATAAACTATAGTCTATATAAATAACTCTTATAAATGAAGGTCAAGTCAAGCACATTGCATCATGGGATATGCACTAAAGTAAGAAGCATGTTAATATTCCAAACATGATGATCATTGTAAGGCAAATCAGTTTTATTTGTTTAGTTCTGCAGGGAATATTAAAGAAACATTTCAGGACTTTAATGCTTTAAAAAGATGATTCAGCTTTCTCAGTGTTAGAAGCCGAACTCTGGATGAAGTTTTGTTTACATCACAACACACTGACCTTTGACACACACACCCCATCTGACGAGCCGCGGAGAACAGCAGCATTTCTCTTATCGAGTCTCATTGGCTTGTGAAGATCTGGTTTCCCTGGCGATGCCTGTGAGCACCATGGCAACAGCCTCCCCGAGCTGGGATGGAGAGAGACATGGGAAATCATAGAGACATAGAAAAGAGAAAATAGCCGTCTAGAATAGGTAGAAACGATCTGAGGCGACGGACGAACAAAACCCTAAATACACAAATCATCTCATAATCAGAATTTGTGGAGACCAAATGTAATCATATAAAGGAACAGCTCATCCATAAATCCTAATTCTCACACTATTTTGGAGCACAAAAAGAGATGTTGCATTTATGCATTTAAAAAAAAAAAAATCATGCCATATTTGCATCAGGTTTCATTCAAATTGCTTAGAAATCTGTTCACTGTGAATTTGAAATCTACATTTGTTCTGTTAAAAAAATATGATCAAGATTCATGTTTAAAATTCAACTATAGCTGTGAAACAAGCAATATTCAATTCATTAAAATGCATGTGTCAGGAAACCCAGAACACACAAATTAACATATAATCAGGATTTTGGAGATCAAGTATAATCATTTAAAGGAATTTTAATTCACTCATAAATCCTAATTCTCACCCTTATGTTAATTTGGAGCACAAAAAGAGACGTTTAGCAAAATCTTGACCACAAAAACACTGTTTCACGAGATTATTGCAGATAATTCCCATGCATTTGGATCGAACATAAACTAATAAACTGAATGTGATGCATATTAGTCAGGCATGCATAAATTAGTTGGATTTATGCATTTAAAACAAAATCATGCATATTTGCATCTATATGATTGTATTTGAATAATCAGATTTATTCAAATTGCTTAGAAATCTGTTCATTGTGAATTTCAAAACTACCTTTACTCTGTTAAAATTATGATCATGTTTAAAAAATATTGAAATGAGCAATATTCAATTAATTAAAATGCATGAGATTGAAATCAAGTTGATGGTAAATATATAAACAACCTGATTATTGTGTTTAAAACACATTCAGTTCATCAGTGCTGTTACAGAAATCTGTTTCAATATAATAATTGATAATAAAAATATGCATCACATTAAGTTCATTAGTTTACGTGATCCATGCGGATGGAAATATTAAATGCAATTCAAATACATAAGTCTTAAAGTCCCCCTGTGGTGTAAATCCAGCTTTTAATGTAGTTTATGTGTCTATGTGGTGTGTTTAATGTGCTTTAAGACACACCATGTGTAAGTTCATAAGTCGACAGCATTGCTGAGTATTTCCTCCTTAAAACTGCAGTGAACCAAAGACAGTCTCAAAAACACGCTTTGAAATCGCTGGTGTTTCTGACGTCACAAACTACCTTGTAACCAATCAGATCAACGTGTGATCGTCAACCAGTGGATCTCTGAGCTGAGTGAGTGAGTGGAGGCGGGGCTCATTTGCATATTCATAGAACCGCGCATACTAAATGAGGCGAGGGTGTCGAGTTACATTCAAGCGTGTTTTAAGGGATTTTTCAAAGAAAAAACTTTTAAATATGTAATTTTGGTGATCAAAGATGAGTTTTAAGGGATAAATGAATGAGGCCTTATCATTTAAATAAATGTATTATTAATGATCTTAAGTGCTTCACACACGATGGAGACACGACCTCTCGGGTCACGGCACCATCTGGAGCTGAAACTACAACACCAGACGTCATGCTGCGTTTACGCTGAAGGTTTAATGCACACACATGATCTTTTGACCATTTCCCACCGGTTTACACACGACTGGTGTCTGAGATCTGTGTTTACACCAATCCCACTTACTCTGCGATATCCCTCTGGTTTTGAATGGCTGTGCTATTAAAATTACTGGTAACACTTTACAATAAGGTTCATTAGTTAACAATACATTAGTTAGCATGAACTAATAATGAACTGCACTTATACAGCATTTATTAATTTCAACATTTACTAATACTTAATTAAAATCTTGTTAACATTAGTTAATGCACTGTGAACTAACATGAACTAACAATGAATAGCTGGATTTTTATTAACTAACATTAAAGATGAACAAAACAGTAACAAATGTATTGATGATGGGTTAGTTTATGTTAGTCAATGCATTCATGTTAATTAATGAACCTTATTGTAAAGTGTTAATAAATTATTTAATTACTTGTTAGCATGGATGAGTTAAAACTGGAATGACTGATGACTGAACAAATATGAAAATATAAGCATTTGTTCACTTAAATGACTTTAAAATAAAGTCACTACATTATATAACATGAGCAGGGGTCGATTACTATAAAAGAAACATACTTTAAAAAAAGAGTCATGTTTATTAAGTCTGAATTTATTTGATCAAAATACAGTAAAAACAGTGAAATATTATTCTAATGTAAATCATCTGTTTTCTATGTGAATATATAGTAAAGTGTAATTTATTCCTGTGAATTTTCCGCATCATTACTCCAGTCTTCAGTGTCACATGATCCTTCAGAAATCACTCTAATATGATGATCTGATGATCAAGAAACATTTATGATTATTATCAGTGTTGAAAACAGATCATATTTTTGTGGAAATCGTCATTAACTATCATTCAAAGATTGGGGTAAGGTTAAAAAAAATACTAAATTAATAATTTTATTCATCAAGGATGCATTTAATTGATCAAAAGTGACAGTAAATACATTTATAATGTTACAAAATATTCTATTCCAGATAAATGCTGTTCTTTTCAACTTTCTATTCATCAAAGAATCCTGAAAAATGTAATTTTTTCAGCAAAAACAATTTTCAACATTGATAATAATAAGAACCAACAGCAATAATTGCACACCGATAATATTTGATCATCATATTAGAATGATTTCTGAAGGATCATAGAAAACAGCTGATTTACATTGCAATAATATTTCACTATTTTACAGTATTTTTGATCAGATTGTAAAACAGTGATCAGTCAACTTCAAAAGCAAAACCATGTCAGTAATTCTATCAAACTGTAGATCTGAGTAAAACAGAAGTGTTTGTCATGATGCAGGGTTAGAGCGCCACCTTGTGGTGGAACGACTGCAGAAACAACTCAAGCGGTTTGTTCTTTTAAAATGTTTATTATGGTGTTGTTGGGACAATGGATATGAGTAATATTTCATCTTTTCCAGTGTACACCAGATCATTACACATACACACAGAAGCACACATACGCACGTGTGAGTGTCCACATGCAGACATGCGTGTTCATCATATAGAGCGGACCTTCAATCATATCAACACACATTAGCACAGCGGTGGATCCGTACGGGCGTCTGTACAGACTCCACGAGCAAGAATCAGTCGCTCACACAATCTGTGCAAAACTGACACTGAAAGTGAACGTTTCAATCATCGGGTTGTGAAATACATCAGTCACATGATCACTGTTCTTCACGGTGAGAGACTCACTAAGATCATTTACTCGCCCTCATGTCCGTCCGAACCCGCTCTTCTGTGAGACCCTACAGGAGAGGTTTGGCAGAATGCTCACGCTGCACAGAAGGAAGGAAGCGGCTGGCGATGACGTGCGGGAGAGTAAATGAAGACAGAACATGTGTTTCTGATGACGACTCAGCACTTTCACATGAGAGTCAGCGTTTCCTCACCAAATGTGATCACGTTCAGTCTATGGCACCAGATTCTGTGGAAGCTTGTTTCCGACACAGGATAAGAATGGGGTTTTTTTTAAAAATAAGTGGGTATTATCTCACAATTCTGACTTTTTTCTTGCAACCACAATTCTGATTTTTTTATTTTTTTTACAGATAATTCTGACCTTTTTTATATACACTTGCAATTCTGACTTTTTCGTGATATTGTGAGATATAAACAATTGAGAGAAAAAATCTGAATTGCGGTTGTAAGAAATAGTCAGAATTGTGAGTTTATATAAAAAAAGGACGAAATTATCTATAAAAAAGTATTTTTTCTGTTGTTTATATCTCACAATTCTGACCTTTTTTATATAAACTTGCAATTCTGACTTTTTTCTCAGACGTGCGAGATATAAACAATTGAGGTTTTTTTCTTGCAACTGTGAGTTTATCTTGCAATTTTGACTTCTTTATAGATAATTAGCCAATTCTGACTTTCTTTCTCCAAAAAATTGGGATAAAAAAATATTACTTTGAGTTTATATCTCGCAATTCTGACCTTTTTTATTATAAACTTGCAATTCAGATTTTTTTCTCAAAAAAATAAAAAATTTGCACTTGTTTTCTTTACAGATAATTCTGACCTTTTTTTATATACACTTGCAATTCTGACTTTTTCATGATATTGTGAGATATAAACAATTGAGAGAGAAAAATCTGAATTGCGGTTGTAAGAAAAAAGTCAGAATTGTGAGTTTATATAAAAAAAGGACGAAATTATCTATAAAAAAGTATTTTTTCTGTTGTTTATATCTCACAATTCTGACCTTTTTTATATAAACTTGCAATTCTGACTTTTTCTCAGACGTGTGAGATATAAACAATTGAGTTTTTTTTTTACTTTTTCTTGCAACGGAGTTCATATCTTGCAATTCTAACTTTTTTTATAGATAATTCTGACTTTTTTTCTCCGAATTGAGACATAAAAAAATTGGGGAAAAATTATTACTGTGAGTTTATATCTCGCAATTCTGACTTTTTTTATATATACACTTTTTATATATAAATTTAAATATAAACTCACAATTCTGACTTCTCATAAACTGTCGATTCCAAGTCAGTCCAAGACAAAGTTGAGATGCAATTACCATTATTATTATTATTATTATTTTTCTATTTGGTGGCGAAAACGAGCTTCCAGTGAGATTCCCTAAATGCTACCGTGTGTTTGATTGTATGATTTGTTAGTAAAAAAATACAATTTTACAAAAACGAAAGACAAAAGAGAAAGCAAAAGGCAAACCGAGTGTCTCTCGGCGGTTGGCAGATCAGCACATGTTTGGTCCATAAAGTGGCCGTCAATAACGAGAGCATGAAGACATGTGATGTTCTCCGACGTCCTGATTGGCCACACCGACACTCACGCTGGGCCTCGCTGGTTTTGATCCCACAGCCGCGCGAAACGTGGACGATGAAGATGCATGAAGAGAGAAAACATTTCGTTCTCCATTTTAAAATTCTCGTGGCAGGAAAGAAAGACAAAAGTGCGATGCCACTTGAATCCACTCCGGCTAAAACATCTGAGCTTGTTCGCCTCCCGAAGTCCAAACGGGCTCATTAGTAAATCTCTAGATATATCTCTCATTACTAGTCTCTGACGGGTTGGTTGAAGTATGTTAAGTTCTCTTGTCAGTTCAGTGGCGTTTTGTCTAAGAGTGTGTGTGTGTGTGTGAGTAAGTGTGTGTGTGTGTGTGTGTGTGTGTCCAGTCCATTAGCAGCATTTCTTCTTGCGTTTGCTGCTCTTACTCAGTTTGACCACTTCGCTCTGCTGTTGCTGCTGTTGTTTGGCCACCGACTCCTTCCGGGTCTTCAGGACGAGCTCAGTGACGCAGTTGAACATCTGACATGAAGACACACAGAGTGAATCAATGAAAACAAGGCATTTCTGAACGTTAGATGTCTTCTAAAAATTATATGAAACAAAAGACCAGACTAGACAATATCATTGGAATCACATTCAGAGTGAAGTTGATGAACAATAAAAACAATGACAGCCAATCAGAATCCATCCTGCTTTCAGAGCTCCAAATGCATGTAAACGCAGCCATTGTTACATTAAACTTTTTAAGTAACTTGATAATATTCACATGGATGTAGATATATATGTGTAAACTTACATCCTCCACGTTGACGTTCTCCTTGGCGCTGGTCTCGAACAGTCGGATGCCCATCTGCTCCGCAAACTTCTGCGCGTCATTGGTCTCCACCACTTTAGAGGCGGGGTCGTCATTCTTATTACCCACTGAATTCAGACCACATGACCATTAAAACCAAATATAACCAATAACAAAAACAACAGTCACATCTTAAAGGTGCAGTAGGAGATTTCTGAGAAACGCTTTTGAAAGTGGATTGGACCGAGCAGCACAACACTCTTGTAGCCAATCAGCAGTAGGGGGCGTGTCCACTCATGATGGGGGAGGACAGAGTGAGCCAATCAGCAGTGGGGGGCGTGTCCACTCATGATGGGGGAGGACAGAGTGAGCCAATCAGCAGTAGGGGGCGTGTCTACTCATGATGGGGGAGGACAGAGTGAGCCAATCAGCAGTGGGGGGCGTGTCCACTCATGATGGGGGAGGACAGAGTGAGCCAATCAGCAGTAGGGGGCGTGTCTACTCAGGATGCGGGAGGAGAGAGTGAGCCAATCAGCAGTAGGGGGCGTGCCAACACATGATGGGGGAGGAGAGAGTGAGCCAATCATCAGTAGGGGGCGTGTCCACGCATGATGGGGGAGGACAGAGTGAGCCAATCACCAGTAGGGGGCGTGTCCACTCAAGATGGGGGAGGAGAGAGCGAGCCAATCAGCAGTAGGGGGAGTGTCCACTCATGATGGGGGGGGGGGGGGGAGTGAGCCAATCAGCAGTAGGGGGCAAGTCCACATGATGGGGGAGGAGAGAGAGTGAGCCAATCAGCAGTAGGGGGCGTGTCCACTCATGATGGGGGAGGAGAGAGTGAGCCAATCAGCAGTAGGGGGCTCATGATGGGGAGGAGAGTGTCATTGTCCACTCATGATGGGGAGGAGAGAGCGTGAACCAATTCAAATATTGGATTTCAAATATCAACAGTGTTTCTCAGAAATCGCTTACTGCACCTTTAATTAACAGCAAAGTAACCACACACTGATCATCAAGAGTTCATAACATGCTAAAAGGCTGAATCTGATAAAATACCATAAAAAAAATGTCAAATTCTTATTTCATCTCCAAAATATTAAACATTAAAGAAATAGACTAAAGATAAAGAATATTATGTCTATTTTTAGGACTATTCTTTTTATGATTTTTTTTTGTATCATGTAATTAATTCAATTAAACACATTTTCTTCCAAACAATATCTCATAAAATAAAGAATTAATAGTATAAAAAACAAAAAAATGACCATAACTTTCTTCATAGGCAGTTGAGATTAATTTGACCATTCTTTAAAAAAAAGCCCTTTAAATTAATATATAAAACTATATTCCACGTCATCAACTATAAAAACATGCACAAATAGAAATTTCATATCACATTAATAGCATTATAACCATGTACGCATAACATTAAAATTGTGCGTGCACTTTTTACAAGCACAAATTAATTAAGAGATCCATGAAACATTAATACTTTTATAAATGTATTTGAGCTATTGGAGAGAAAAAGCTGAAAAACATCTTAAATATTTAAAATACTGTCTCTTATAAATCTTTAAGGAGAAAAATGTGTGCAACAGGAGGACCAGGACATTTCTTTGTGAAATTCATCCAAAAAGCAACAATCTATTTACCTAATATTCGACAAACGTCGTCACAGTTTTGATTGATTTCATGAAGCCAGCGTTTGACGTTCACGAACGACTCGGCGCTGCTGACGTCATAAACCACTATAACGCCGTGTGTGCCTCTGTAGTACCTGAAAGAGATCACATGACACAAACAAACACAATAAAAGTCCTGATCTGAGATCAGCCACAGACACACTGATCAACAATAATTCAGTGCCATTCCAGTAGATTCGTTGCGAGAAACAAATGAAAACAGAAAAAAATGTACACAATAAAAACTACATTTATAAAAGTTTTAAAGTTAGTCAACATGAAATCAAACTGGACGGTTCTTATTTTTAATGGAATATCGCTACTTTAAATGATTCATCCTTTCACATCATTAAAGTTTTAATAATCTTGAATGAGAATAACTTCCTCTTGCAGAATCTCTTCTCTGACGACGAGGGCGGAGCTATAACCTGTCACTCACATGAGATCAGCCAATAGCAAACCACAACCATCCAATCAATTCCCCACAGGCACAATCAAGCCCCGCCCACATCTGATCTTGTTCCAGAAGCGGATATACGTCACAATATGGAAGAAAAGACTGGCGCTATTAGGGTTCAGTCAATCTTGTCAGGCGTCTATTTCAGCTGAGAAAATTAACGTTAAAGACACACCGGCGGACAGTACGGGGAGTAAATGAAAATGCGTGCTTTGGCGGAAATGCGTAAATGGACGTTACGTGAGGATGTGGAGAGTGTCAAAATAAAGGTACCATATAAGAGGCTGGGAGAAAAAAAATCGATTCACCTGGCTATCGCAATTCATTTATTTTTCGAATCTAAAATCGATTTTTTTATTCCAGAATCGATATTAATTCAAATTCAATTGCTTTATTTTTGTCCTTGCTTGTAGACGAGGTTGACAGAAGTTAGCCACTTTCGTTCCAACAGAGGATGACATGTGTCATTATCTATAGCCGCGTTTCCATTACCCTTCAAATTGCGCAAATTGAAATTGCGAATTGAAAATACGCCCAATGGAAACACGTCAATTTCGCAAAAACTCCCATTTATCGCAAAACAGTTTTTCCGCTCGCATGAGGGGGTCTTTCAGGCGATTCGAAAAAGGAATATTTCGCAAAACTGCAGTGGAAACAGTTTTTGCGCATTTACAGTCACCTGACGTAATGTTTGGACAGAATACGAGACAGAGCTCTTTATTAAATTCATAAAAGACTAAAGAATTACAGAAATACTGGATTCTAAACCTCAAAGAAATGCCACAATCAAGACCTTGAAGCAGATCTGAGGGAGAAACACCCAGAAACTCCTCATATGAGCCGCTCATAAGGGTCTTTCCTTGCCATTAATGCTTGGATAACACGCCTACGTTTCCTTCCATTAATAATAATAATGTCTAGTGCGGTACGTGGCTGTGATATATATAAACTTACCAACGTCCGTTGCCATGATTTTTGGAATGACTTATTGCGAGAGGAAAAAAATTACGTTTTAGTCGCATAACATCGGTCAATGGAAACACCGTCATTTCGCAATAGTTTTTTATCAATATTTAAAAAAAAAAAAAAAAAAAAAGTTTTGCGCAAATCTTTAATGGAAACGCGCCTTATGAGTGTTTAGTGGTGTAATATCCCAAGTGGAGGCGTAGAAGAGACGTGAGACTGCTCATATGCTGAGAGAGAGAAGACAGTAGAGCTGCACGCTTCATCTTTAAAAGACTGTGATCTCCATTCAAACACACACACCATCTTTCAATCCGCCTGTCTGGCCCGGAGAGAGTCGTCATGAACCGCTTCACAAACAGCCTTTTCAACCTCATAGGATCATTATTTCTGTGATGCAATTGTTAAAATGATCATAGAAGTACTTGGATAAAAGTTTAAAGTTCAAATATGAACACTGATGTGTCTACGGTAGCGATCAAAATCAGCTTTTGATTGGTGCTTTTTGATTGGCAACTTGGTGCTTAAAATAACGCATTTATCGATTACATTGTGACAAGTGACTGTTAAAAAATGTATTTGAAGAGTTCAGATGCAAAAGCCTCTAAGTGCCATCTGAAATTTTCTTCTAAAATGATCATTTTTTATCAAGCTTGTATATTTAAATTCAGTAATTTCACTTAAATGGTATTGAAAATTACCTATTATTTGTCATTTAAGTGAAATTACTGAACTTAAATATACAAGCTTGATAAAAAAATGATAATTTTAGAAGAAAATTTCAGATGGCACTTAGAGGCTTTTGCATCTGAACTCTTCATTTGTTATTGAATCATTTATTCAGGAGAATGTAGTAATGTATGATGCTTCTGAAATAAAAGCCAGAGACTCATGTACAGTCTGTGTAAGTGTATGATTTAACTTTTTCCGATGGTCTAGTGTTAAAAAATTGCAATATATTGCTATATCGAATCGCAATACTTGTAGAAATCTCGCAATTCTAAAAAAAAATAAAAAAAAAATAAAATCACAATACATTTCGTATCGGCACCCAAGTATCGTGATAGAATCGGGAGATGGGTGTGTCGTCCCAGCCCTAATATCTGGATATTTTAAGTGTGGCATCGGTGCATCACACCGTTAGACGTTAGGTCGATGCATCAAAGCATGTCAGTGTATTATTACACCCATAATCATGTCTCAGCTGGAGGAAATAAAACATTATTTATCAGCTTTAATCGGCCAAATGTTCTTATCAGGCCGATAACATTAAAAATGTAAATATATAGGCTGATACCGATCTAGTGGCCGATATATCGTGCATCCCTAACGAAAAGCTAATAAGTCATAAAAATGTAAAATTTAAATAAATTAAATTAATCATAAAATAAAACCCAGGGGTGATAGTAGAAAAAAATCCTGAGCCTGAACTTTTTTCCCTGTGAGGTAAGCGGGCCCCTAAGCCAAGATATATGCCCTGATTAACATAATTGTCAAGCGGGATCCAGGGGTGTGCTCCCCTAGGAGAACATTTTGATAAATAGTCCCTTAAATGATAGAGTCTTGTGACTTTTGTGGATATAAATGGACATCATTCAGACATGAGATGAACAAACCCAATACAAGCCTATATTACAGTAGCAGGTTTCAGTAAGTCAAATTTAAGACCTTTTTAAGACATTTTAAGACCATAAAGATTGAAATTTAAGACCTACGACGCATTGCCAAAAAAATATTAAAATCGAAGAATTCATTTTATTTCAATGAATTCAGTAATTGAAAAAGCATTAATTTAATTTACAGATAAAGCAATCACATTAGTAACGTTCCACACCCAACAACGCGTGTCAAAGAAAAGAACAGAATCAGATATAATTTTTTTTATAGAAAATTGTACTTTGCATATTATACTATTAAACACATAATTAGTTGATCATAGTTGATCATAACTAGAAATGAAATGGCATGAACATTTCATTTCATGATTATAGTGACAAAAATGATCACGGTTATCACAGAATCCTGTTCAAAAAGTACTAATACTACACAATGAAATCAATTCACCAAGTTTTATGTCGAAAACCAGCAAATAACAAATAAAATAAGCATCAATATGCACTTTTTGTTTACATAAACATTAAAATAATACCATTAAATATGATAGCCAGATTTTAAAAGTGTCTTGCATGTTATATACTAACATGTACAAGTTCAAAAAGTTTTGACAAAAAAGTTTTTTATAAAAAGATAAACCTCACATATTTCAGCCTTTAAATTATTATTTATAAAAAAGAATGAGTCAAAAAAAGATAAATTACTGACATTTACAATGCACTTTAGATTATCTTTTATTATTAATAGTAAAATTAGGTCCGATTTTCCCGTATCGTCTGTCATTGCTATGCAACCGTGCTCTGCGCTCTCCACAACGACAAAAACGTTTTAGTGGCTAATGGATTTCCACCACCGAAAAACATGGAAAAAAACGAGCGCGTCGCTGCGCGTTTATTACCGCTTACCGCGCGCCTACATTTGAACGAACTTGAGCGCGCAAAAGACGCGATATATGAACGAATATGTTGGCGAGCTACCTCAAATCAGGCCACGAGCTACTGGAGCTCGCTAGCGATAATTTTTTCATCAAGTTTGATCCACCTTTATCGACAAGTTTGGTGTCTTCCCCTGGCTTCATAAAGTTGCACTCCATGACTTTGGCTATGTTTCGCGCTGCCGGTGTGGGAAACACATTCGTAGTGTATGGGAAACACAAAACAAATTTTGTTTGCGCCGGAGCGCTATCAGGCCTGAAAACCCTTACTAAAAAAGATGGAATATTTTATTTGTTTACGTGCACGTCATGTGACCATTAATCAACACCCAAAGAACTGCAAACATGCAAATTTGTTGTTAAATTATTGAAATGTTAAATTTGAGGAGTAAGTCAAGTCAATATTTTAGCTAAAAAAGGTTCGGCTGACAAAAAAAAAAAAAAAAAGTTTGAGAATCGCTGATTTAAAGGATTATACGGACTCAATGCAGAAACTGGGCTGGAACGCACGGCATGCACACCGATCTGTGCGGATTCAGTTCTGGATCATCTGATCATGCTCTCAGCGGCCCGTACGAGTTTAACTCCTGACTGAAACAGTGGAACAGTCTGTTATTTTTCTTTACATTGAAATATTATATTAATAATATTCAGTCTGTTGTGAATAAGAGACAAGCAATCCAGTTTAAATGATTCCTAATGCCTCTTTCACTTCCTGTGAATGACATCATCACTGACAGGAAGTGGTGAACATCATCAGATGTTCCCATGTCAAAACATTCATTTGGTGGATAGCTGGTGCAGTGTGTGTGTGTGTGTGTGTGAGCTGATCCTGAGATTCACTTATTCTAATAGGAGAGCGTGTGACGATCATCCCTGCGCTCCACATACCAGCGACTCCATCAACAGCGTCTTTGTGGAGCTCAGACCCGCTCCCGTCTCCAACACACAGCTGGTCAGAGAGCCGTTCTGCCAGCTCAAGACACACACCGGCTGTGTAAAGGCTGAGGAACCGTATCATATCGAGATCGCAGTCAGATTTACATGTGACATTCTTCCTGGATCTGGATTAATCTACTAATCTAAACACCACAACAGCCGTCAGTGCATGTCGCTAATAATGACTTCTGTGTGAATTAATGGTGCGGATTCATCTGACACACACACATACACACACACGCACACACACGCACGCACGCACACGCACGCACGCACACACACACGCACGCACACACACACGCACACAAGCACACACTCAAACACACACACAGTCAAACACACACACACTCTCAACACACACACTCTCAACACACAATAACACGCACTCACACACACACACTCACACACACACACTCAACACACAAACACACTCAAACACACAAACACACTCAAACACACAAACACACTCAAACACACTCAAACACACACAGACTTACTCACTCTCTCTCACACACACTCACTCACACACACACACACACACACACACACTCAAACACACACTTTCAACACACACAGACACACTCAAACACACACACTCTCAACACACAAACACACTCAAACACTCACACACACTCAAACTCACACTCTCTCTATCTCACACACACACACACACTCACACACACTCACACACACTCACACACACTCACTCTCACACACACACTCTCTCTCACACACACACACTCTTCTCACACACACACACTCCTCACACACACACACACTCACTCTCACAAAACACACACTTTCAACACACACACTCAACACACACTCTCAACGCACACTCTCAACGCACACACATACACTCAAACAGACACACTCAAACACTCACACAGACTCAAACACACACTCAAACTCACACTCTCTCTCTCACACACACTCAAACACACACACACACTCACACACACTCACACACACTCACACACACTCACACACTCACACACACTCACACACACTCACACACACTCACACACACACTCACACACACACACACACACACACACACACACACACACACACACACACACACACACACACACACACACACACACACACACACACACACACACACACACACACACGTCTCAGTATCTGAGGACATGAACACACACACACACACACACACACACACACACACACACACTGCGTCTCAGTATCTGAGGACATGAACACACACACACACACGAGCTGCTGTCGCTTCACAAGCTTTTTCTCGTTTCATTTGAGAAAAACTTCCGTCAAATACACCGAAAAATCTTCACGACAAACCGTCAAAATAAAAGTTCAGCCAAACTTCAAGAAATTCTGACAGAAACATCGCCATCACTGCTGTACACTAAAATGCACCTCTCAGAGTAATAAAAATAATATTATTAGTTTTAATTTCATACAACCAAGAAATTATTTCATCCATGTTTTAAATGTATACAGTCATTACTTATTACTTATCAGAGAAATGCAGTTTTTATGTTAATTCACTGTTATATTTTCATTTGATTACATTTTAAAAGCTTGATTAAATTGTTACAATTTTATATAAACTTGTAGTAAATCATACAAGAGATAAAAAATGAATTTAGGGAAAAATATGGATTCCCTAAATTAAAAGGCAGCTCATGGAGTTTAATTGTGAACAAACGAGTTTAAATGTTTACATTAATTCTCCAAGTCTAACAAACATGTGAAAAGAAATATCGTTATAATGTGTTATGTGACACGGATTTCACAAATCGATTTGATTCTGATTAAAAAGCTCATTTAATGCGATTTATCTGGAAATATTTCAGGTTCAAAGCTTAATAGCACAGATCTATTAAACTGAACTGCTGTTTGTAGTCAGAAATGATAATTAAAAACACTCAAAACTTACTGTGACGAAACTGACAATAAATAAAAATAATAATAATTACTGGAGAGTAAGTGCACAACAAATATTGTTTAGTGAAGTTTTATTTACACATTAATTGAAAAAAACTAAAAAATGTGGGGATTTTTCAATCAATATTGAGATATTTTAACATCTCCTTTTGTCTTCCTCAAAAGATAAGGTTTGAAACATGAAGGTTTTCATTTACTTGTCCTTAAAAACAGGCACTTCACAGAGCGACAGGCTTTAATGCTGCAGTTTCCCTCAGCCGTCCTCATAGTCTAGCTTCAGCTCTGGTGCAAACGTGTGTGTGAGGGCATGAAGTGGATCATGCACTGAAACTGAAGGTACTGAGCACCAGAAGAAGGAAGGCTGCGGTTTCTCTACAGACTGAAAGAGGAAACAAGACACTCCAAAACCTGCGTCTCCATTTGCCTGGCGTTCATCAGATCTCAATGAACATTTAGATTGCACTCTAAAAATATTACTTTTACCACTGAAACACACCTAATTTTAAGACTTATTTCCTCGATGGTATTCTAAGAATCACAGTTAGATTAGGATAAGGAAACGACACACACACACACACACACACACACACACACACACAGACACACACGAGGCAATTTAAAAAAAATAATCCCAGGTTTGCTGTGCTCGTTTGTAGGGCTCACCATTTGGCTTTTTTTTTTGTGATTATACGTATATCACTATGGCTATGGAAGCTTGTTTCCGCCACTGAATAATAAATAAATAATAATAATTGCGACTTTTTATCTCACAATTCTGACTTTTTTTCTCACAATTGCGAGATATGAAGTCAGAATTGTGAGAAATAAAGTCGCAATTCTGAGAAATAAAGTCGCAATTCTGAGAAATAAAGTCACAATTGCGAGATATAAAGTCAGAATTGCATGATATAAAGTCGCAAAAGCGTGTTATAAAGTCAGAATTGTGAGATACAAATTATTCGGAGGTAAAAAAAATAAATAAAAAAAAATCCGTCTTTTTTTTCCTTAGAATTGGACTTTATATCTCACAATTCTGAGAAAAGATGTCAGAATTGCAAGATATAAACTCGCAATTATGTGTTATAAAGTCAGAATTGCGTGATATAAAGTTGCAATTGTGAGAAAAAAAGTCAGAATTCTGACTTTTTCACGCAAATCTGACTTTATAACACGCAATTACGAGTTTATATCTCGCAATTCTGACTTTATAACATGTAAAAATCTCGCAATTGTGAGATAAAAAGTCGCAATTATCTTTTAAAATGTTTTATTTTGTGGCGGAAACAAGCTTCCATACTATGGCTGTAAAATAAGAATAATAAAATAATATGATTATTAAATAAAAAAAAATTGTAATATATTATTATATTAATATATTAATATTATTTAATATATATACACATAAAATAATATATTTTTATATATATATAATTAATTAGTTAATATAATTAATATATATATATATATATATATATATATATATATATATATATATATATATATATATAAATTATATATTATAAGTAATATTATTCCTATACTTCACTGTAAAATAATAATAGGCCACTTAAGAAAAAAATATATATTTAATATTCATATGGCTGTCTTATTTTTCATTTTCATTTTTATTTTCAAATGTTAAATCATTCAACTTTTATTTTGGTGTAAAACCGCAACCGTAAAAACCCTTAATTATAATATAATATTATTATTTTAATGATTATTAAATACAAAAAGAGACATTCTTTGTTGCATAATATATATTTTTTAATATATTATAAAAAAAAATAAAAAAAAATAATATATATATATAAATTATTAAAAATATAAATTGTAATATTATATTAATATATAATAATCTTAATATATTAACTAATTAATATATATATATATATATATATATATATATATATATATATATATATATATATATATATATACACATATATATACATATATTTATTAATTATATATAAAAAATATATAAAAAATGATATATAATTCATATACATATAATATAATATATTAATTATATATTATAATATTATTAGTAATATTATTTAAATAATATTTCACTGTAAAGAAAAATAAATATATATAAATATTAATATGGCTGTCTTATTTTTTATTTTATTTTTCAAACGTTAAACCATCCTTTAGTTGCTCAGCGCTTCTCATTATACGTTTGTGGAGATGTGTGTCGCGTGTTTCGTTCCGAACGCATGTTCAAACTCACAGCAGATCCGCGCGGATGATCATCGAGACGCTGAAAACACCGGCGGATCACGTGTAAACGAACACAGCGCTTCACTCTCAAACACAGCGCACGCATTTACTTAATTAAATCAAAACTTTTGACTGTTAGTGAACACACTCTTGCTCCATATTCAATGCTCACGGGACACTCGACTGATTTCACTCTGAGTTTGACTTTAGCATGTGAACATTTTCTCTTCTATTCTATATCTATTTATAAAAATAAACAAAAAACCTGTACTGGGTTAGACTAAACTGGGAAGGGTCATAAGCACTTACATATTGTTGTCCTATTGTTAGTTTAACTGCTCCTATTATACTCATTTGTAAGTCGATTTGGATAAAAGCGTCTTGTAAATGAATAAATGCAAATGAACATCTCATTAGGACTCATGCGACGCTGTTCTCAAAACTGCATGTTACACCGTGTCCAAGACTCCAGCGACAAATAATGCGTCTGTCCACACTAGACGCGATGCGACTGCGAGATGCGTAAAAATCAATCTGAACAGCGTGTGGGCGGAGTCAGCCAATCAAAACAGCGTGTGGGCGGAGTCAGCCAATCAGAACAGTGTGTGGGCGGAGTCAGCCAATCAAAACAACGTGTGGGCGGAGTCAACCAATCAAAACAGTGTGTGGGCGGAGTCAGCCAATGAAAACAACGTGTGGGTGGAGTCAGCCAATGAAAACAGTGTGTGGGCGGAGTCAGCCAATCAAAACAGCGTATGGGCGGAGTCAGCCAATCAAAACAGCGTGTGGGCGGAGTCAGCCAATCAAAACAGCGTGTGGGTGGAGTCAGCCAATCAAAACAGCGTGTGGGCGGAGTCAGCCAATCAAAACAACATGTGGGCGGAGTCAGCCAATCAGAACACCGTGTGGGCGGAGTCTCGCGGCACCAGAGAGTAATCTCGACGGCACTCGCATTAAAATGGATAAGTCGCTACATAATCAAATTCACAAATATTACACCATTTAAACATTATATAAAATACATACTGAGTTACTCAAACAATCTTTGTCAAAGAATACACTTGTTTGTTCACAGTTTGAACGTTTTTGTTTCCATTTGTTTAATTTGAAGATCTGAGGTGAATTATCCACTGTTGCTTTTACAGCCTCAAAGCTGGAGCACTAAATGATGTTCAGAGTCACATGACACGCTTTTAACATTAAATAAAGCACATAAACAGTGCCTGAGATCATCATCGCCACACTTTGTGTTTGTTGTTCCAGCGCAACGTCGCAGAAAAATAGAAACCGTTTCTACAATAGAATCGTTGTGTGTCGCCGTCGCTCCTGGTTAGGACAAACACTCTGATCAACATGGAGAAGAACCTTTTAGCACACGGTGTCAGAAAGCATCAGTTTAATGCGACTCACGTGGAGGTGATGGTCCTGAATCTCTCCTGTCCGGCTGTATCCCAAATCTGCAACTTGACTTTCTCCCCGTTTATTTCCACCGTGCGAATCTTGAAGTCCACGCCGATCGTGGTGATGTAGCTTCCTGCAACCACACAGAAATCAGCATAAAAATCACTAAATCATGCTGGTATTTTTAGTAGGGCTGCACAATATATCGAAATTATCGAAATATAATTATTATTTAATGCATTATTTAATGAGTTATCGCACATCGCATTTTTCTTCAATATTGTGCAGCCCTAATTTTTAGCATAACCCTCCATAAATCTGCATGCATCTCAATGGATATACTTATTTTTCATAGATTTGTAACCTTTATTACTCGCTGTAACCTTTCTGACATTAACCAGCATTAAATTATGTAGAACAGCATGACCTACAACAGTGTCCGTGTGTGTGTGTGTGTGTGTGTGTGTGTGTGTGTGTGTGTGTTAGTAATCAGTTTTAGTGACAGTAATGTGGCTCTGTATCTTCTTTCACAGTTAATGTTTGTTAAAAGCACACGTGACGTGTTGATCCTACCCGAAAACGTGTTATCAGCGAATCTCAGGAGTAAACTGCTCTTGCCGACACCTGTGGACACACACACATTAGAGTTCACAGCTTTACACCCAAAACATTACATGACATTCATGAGCTGTGTCGTCGAAAAATCACTTTCTGTGCTTTTATAGTGTATGTGTGTGTGTGTGAGAGAGAGAGAGAGTGAGTGGAGTGAGTGTTTGTGTGTGAGAGAGAAAGTGTGAGTGTGTGTGAGAGAGAGAATTGAATTGAATAGAGAGTGTGTGTGTGTGTGTGTGTGTGTGTGTGTGTGAGTGAGTGAGTGAGTGAGTGAGTGAGTGAGTGAGTGTGTGTGTGTGTAAGAGAGAAAGTGTGTATGTGTGTGTGTATCATTACATGCCAACATCTCAACATTAAGTTAAAATAATGTTTCCTCATGAATCAAATGCTTAATATTTAACCCCACATTTGATGTTCATACACCCATTCTGTCACATACACTTCAAATAATATGCTAATCAGTGTAACATATTCATATTTTACCTCATTAGATAATAAAAATGATTTTCAGAACACACCCCAGACTGAATGACTCTAAACTCAGTTGACAGGCCCATTACATCAGTTAAAGTAGAAACAACAACAATGTCATTTATAAGCTCTCAAATCACTCAAAGTCTGCATTACGAGTGTATCCAGCGCAAAAAGCCCGGGTTAAGTCGTTATAGTGAATGTAAATGTCGTTGTAAGCGACTGAGGCCTGTTTCCGTTTCTCATCCCCGGTGTTTCCTTACCGCTGTCCCCGATGATGAGCAGCTTGAAGAGGTAATCATAGTCCCGCGCCATGGCCCCCCGCACAACGAGCCCGCTCAGGACCCAAAACCCTCCTGCTCCTCCTCTCCCGGCGGAGAGGCTGTCGTATATGAGCTTTATCGTCTCCCCGGGTTATTCTGAGCGGTGTGTGTGTGTATGTGTGTGTGTTTCGGACGGAGACTCTCACACACCCATCTACACTCACGGCGGATCTGATGCCGCTGCTCGCAGCCGCTCAAACAAACCCCGCCCACTAGAACGCGAGATGACTCACTGCGCATGCGCATAAATCCCAGCGGTAGTGCAGAAGATCCTCCAGCAGGGGGAGTTAAAGAGGCGTCTATATTTACACTAGTTAAACCAAAAATTATTCAGACACTAGATATCATTTTTGATATTTTTTTACTAGTATGTGCAGGATATTATAGTTCATTTATGTGAGTGAGGATAACAAAATAAAGTAAACTGTGACATATTATTCCCATAAATTCTTACATACAGTGACGACCAGTGACATTTATACACATTTGGGACCAAAAATGATTCGGACACTTTGAGCTGATCATGTTTTGCTGAAGTGTGTTTTCTTTAATTGCTAATGCTCTTTTTACACACAGACTGAACACAATGAAGCATTGCTTGGTGATTGGTTGAGCTAAACTGGTATTATCTAATTGTGTAGTTAAATTTAACAGCTGACAGATATTCAACATCATTCATGTGTGAGACAGTCTAACAGAAGGACGGACAAAACCAGTCAAATATCAACTGAGTTCTGCTCATATTTTATTACCATTCTCTAAACTATAGCGAATAAACTGTGATAATGTGAGAAATGTTGAAGAAATTTTGGTTTGACTGTATATAATATAATATACTGTAACTAGTGTTCAAAGGGGTCTAAATATTTTAGGGCCTCTATTTATCTAATATTATTATTCATACTGATTTTTGTATTTTATTTTTTGCATGCTACTTTTCAGTTAGCAGTATTATTCCAGATTTACATTTATGCTATATTATACACAGCAAAGTCACACTATATGCACAGTATACACTATTTATATACACAGTATACAAATATTAGTGGATATTATTACTGTATATTGTGTGGTCTTGTTGCATGTGTTATCTGTGGTTTTCAATGCCTGGAGGAAATAATCTCTGAGGAAATATTAAAAATGCTTTTTTATGCTTGTTCATGTGGAAAGAGAAAGAGACACCAAAGACCGTGACACTGAATCCTGCTATAAATGTTCATGATTGTGTTTATGGACAATTGTTTATAAAATAACCCTATTATTGACCATTAACAATGACTGATGAGCTGATATATGTGTGTCACAACACAACCACACAAGATTTGCATTGTGGACCTGAGAAGGTGGACAATATTCAAATGCATAAAGTTTTGAATGAACACAGAAGCACAGCATATAGGGATCTTACATAAACACTAATCTCCATATTCTCAGACCCAGAGTAAAGCATGTAAAGCTGATCATGCTGGGTTCATCTAGAAAGACGTAGACATTTCCATGACTTTTACGTTTTCAGTGACTCTTCCAGGCATTTTGATCATTCCTGGTTGTTCATGACTGTGGAAACCTATGAAAGC
The DNA here is from genome assembly GCF_949319135.1 of Squalius cephalus. Classification (NCBI taxonomy): domain Eukaryota; kingdom Metazoa; phylum Chordata; class Actinopteri; order Cypriniformes; family Leuciscidae; genus Squalius; species Squalius cephalus. The sequence goes on along the minus strand of NC_137126.1, from coordinate 49,982,804 downwards.
GTTCTGTGACAGTCCCAAGTTATAAAGTCACAATTGCGAGATATAAAGTCACAATTTTGTGATATAAAGTCGCAATTGTGTGTTATAAAGTCGTAATTGTGTTATAAAGTCAGAATTGTGAGATATAAAGTCAGAATTGTGAGATATAAAGTCAGAATTGTGAGATATAAAGTCAGAATTACGAGATATAAAGTCAGAATTGTGAGATATAAAGTCAGAATTGCGAGTTAAAGTCAGAATTTTGAGATTTAAAGTCACAATTTTGAGATATAAAGTCACAATTGTGTTATAAAGTCAGAATTGCGAGTTAAAGTCACAATTGTGAGATATAAAGTCAGAATTTTGAGTTATAAAGTCAGAATTGTGAGATATAAAGTCGTAATTGTGTTATAAAGTCAGAATTGCGAGATATAAAGTCAGAATTTTGAGATATAAAGTCAGAATTGTGAGATATAAAGTCAGAATTACGAGATATAAAGTCAGAATTGTGAGATATAAAGTCAGAATTGCGAGTTAAAGTCAGAATTTTGAGATTTAAAGTCACAATTTTGAGATATAAAGTCACAATTGTGTTATAAAGTCAGAATTGCGAGCTAAAGTCACAATTGTGAGATATAAAGTCAGAATTTTGAGTTATAAAGTTAGAATTGTGAGATATAAAGTCGTAATTGTGTTATAAAGTCAGAATTGCGAGATATAAAGTCAGAATTTTGAGTTATAAAGTCAGAATTGTGAGATATAAAGTCGTAATTGTGTTATAAAGTCAGAATTGTGAGATATGGAACAGTACATAACTTGCCCAACGAGACTGAGTAAAACCTTGGATAAATGTTTTGGTAATGTGGATGGGGCTTATGTACTGTACACTGTCAGAAATAGGGGTACAGCAGGAGTTCATTTCTGTCCCCCAAGGTACAATCTACACTAACGTACCCCATAGGGATTATTATTGGACCTCATGGTACATATATGTACCTTTTTGAGGGTCAAAAAGCATTAAAAGGTACATATATGTACCGTTTCTTTAAAGGTTAAGGTACAATATTGTACCCTTGAGGGTACAGCCCCAGTGACAAGCCATTGTATCCCTAAAGGTACAACTATGTACTTTATTTTCTGAGAGTGTACCAAGGCTGCACCCACCATTAGGACGTTCAGACCATAATGTTATCCACCTCCTTCCAAAATATAGACAGATACTAAAAAGGACTGAACCTGTCATTCAGCAGGTCCAGTTATGGACTAAAGACTCAATTGCAAACCTCAGAGATTGCTTTGAAAGTACGGATTGGAATCTGTTTTTTAATGATTTTAATTGTTGTAATATCGATCATGAGTCCTTGAATGACACCATTACCAGTTATATTAACTTTTGTACAGAGGCAGTAATTCAAACAAAAAATATTAGACTATTTCCAAACAATAAACCTTGGATTAACAAAGATCTTAAACAAATTTTAAACAAGAAGAGAATGGCCTTTTTAAGGAATGAGACAGACACAGTAAGAGAATTAAATAAAGAAATCAAATGTAAGATAAAGGAGGCCCAAACACAGTATAAAGATAAAGTTGAAAATAAATTTAAAACCGGTAATGTTAGAGACACATGGAAAGGACTAAATACAATGATGGGCAAACACCAGAGACGGGCACAACTGGTTACCGGTGATGACCCCCATAGCTTTGTAAACAATTTAAATGTTTTTTACTCAAGATTTGACAATCATGTAGATATTGAGCATAATGTCACTTTGATAGAATCTGAACCTATGAAAATAGAGGTAGGGGAGGTTATCAAGGTTCTCCGTAGAATTAAACCAAACAAGGCTTCCGGCCCAGATGGCATTAGGGGTATTGTTCTAAAAGAGTGTGCAGTACAACTTGGGCATGCATGTACTAAGCTGTTTCAGATCTTTTTAGACGATGGCTTTGTGCCGGAAGCATGGAAAAACACCACTGTAATTCCAGTACCTAAAACCACTTATGCAAGAGAACCTTCGCCCAATTGCCCTTACATCTGTCCTGTGCAAGTGCATGGAGCGCATATTGTGCAATGAACTTCAAGCTCAAATTAACGGATCTGTTGACCCATTACAATTTGCTTACAAGCCCAATCGGAGCACCACTGATGCCTCCCTGACCTTACTTCATAAAGCTCAGCATCATTTAGATAAAACAAATGCTCATGTTAGAATGTTCTTTATGGATTTTACATCAGCATTTAATACTGTACAGCCACAAATTTTAAAAGAAAGGTTGCGAGATTTAGGTGTACGCAGCTGGTTAATTTTATGGATTGATAAATTTTTAAGTAATAGGCCCCAAAGAGTCTGTGTTAACGGAATTTCATCTGACTGCATAGTCTTACATTCTGGGTTACCACAGGGATGTGTATTATCACCTTTGCTCTTCTCTGTTTATACCAATGAGCTTCAGTGTAATAGGGATGATCTTACCTTGATCAAATATGCAGATGATCTGGTTTTAATTTCTTGCCAAACAGACAAGAACTGTCCCACCTATTTTGAGTATATTGAAAGTATGGTACAATGGTTTGACAACAGTCATCTACGGTTGAACATTGAGAAGACAAAAGAACTATGCTGTGGGAACCAGAATAAGAAATGTACAGTTGGCCTCCCATACGAACAAGTTGCTATAAAAGGTGTAAAGGTAGAGCAAGTCTCAAATTTTAAATATTTAGGTACAATCATTGATGACAAACTTTCGTTCCAGGATAATGTGGACTATGTACATAAGAAAGCAAGACAGCGTTTAAGTCTACTTAGGAAGTTGCGTAACTTCGACATCGAAAGGAGGATCTTAACTATCGTATAGACCGATGATTGAAAGCATTTTAACTTATAACATTGTTTCATGGTATGGAAATTTAACAATGAAACAGAAGAATAAATTAACACGAGTAATTAACGAAGCGAATAAGATTATCGGCCATAAACAGAGCACACTGCAAGAATTATTCTCACATTTTCTGGAGAAAAGGGCATTTGTGGTTTATTCAGATCAGACTCATCCCCTCCACTTCTGTTTTGAGGTCCTTCCGTCGGGGCGTAGGCTACGCGTACCGTATGCCAAAAAGAACATTTTTAAAAGATCATTTGTCCCACTGGCAGTGACTGTTTTAAATCAGATTCTCAATTAGGTTTGTTTTTGTGAACATGCACATATTGTATCAATTTAACTGAATCATGTATTTATTAATTATTATGTATGTATTATGTGGTTTATTATGTGGTGTGTAATGTGGTTGTAGAATGTTGTTGAAGCCAGTGTCAAAGATGAATTTCTGACCAGTAAATCTGAACAGACAATAAAGATAAACATAAACATAAACATAAACATATAAAGTCAGAATTTTGAGATATAAAGTCACAATTTTGTGATATAAAGTCGCAATTGTGTTATAAAGTCAGAATTGCGAGTTAAAGTCACAATTGTGAGATATAAAGTCAGAATTGCGAGATATAAAGTCAGAATTGCGAGATATAAAGTCAGAATTGTGAGATATAAAGTCAGAATTGCGAGATATAAAGTCAGAATTGCGAGTTAAAGTCACAATTGTGAGATATAAAGTCAGAATTGCGAGTTAAAGTCACAATTGTGAGATATAAAGTCAGAATTGCGAGATATAAAGTCAGAATTGCGAGATATAAAGTCAGAATTGCGAGATATAAAGTCAGAATTGCGAGTTAAAGTCACAATTGTGAGATATAAAGTCAGAATTTTGAGATATAAAGTCAGAATTGTGAGATATAAAGTCGTAATTGTGTTATAAAGTCAGAATTGCGAGTTAAAGTCACAATTGTGAGATATAAAGTCAGAATTTTGAGATATAAAGTCAGAATTGTGAGATATAAAGTCAGAATTTTGAGATATAAAGTCACAATTTTGTGATATAAAGTCGCAATTGTGTTATAAAGTCAGAATTGCGAGTTAAAGTCACAATTGTGAGATATAAAGTCAGAATTTTGAGATATAAAGTCAGAATTGTGAGATATAAAGTCGTAATTGTGATATAAAGTCACAATTTTGTGATATAAAGTCACAATTTTGTGATATAAAGTCGTAATTGTTTTATAAAGTCAGAATTGCGAGATATAAAGTCAGAATTGTGTGATAAAAAGTCAGAATTGTGAGATATAATGTCAGAATTGTTATAAAGTCACTTTTGTGTGATATAAAGTCGTAATTGTGAGTTATAAAGTCACAATTGCGAGATTTAAAGTCACAATTGTGTTATAAAGTCACAATTGCGTGATATAAAGTCGTAATTGTGAGTTATAAAGTCACAATTGTGTGATAAAAAGTCACAATTGTGAGATATAAAGTCAGAATTGTTATAAAGTCACTTTTGTGTGATATAAAGTCGTAATTGTGAGTTATAAAGTCATAATTGCGAGTTATAAAGTCATAATTGTGAGTTATAAAGTCGTAATTGTGAGTTATAAAGTCAGTTGTACAGTTAATGAGTGGCTTGAAAGGTCACAGAAGACATAACTGTTACAGAAGTCATTTTGTGTGCACCCAGATCGACTGATTATCACCAGAGCAACAGGGTACTTTCATGCATTCAGTTCATTAATTTCCCCGAGAGAGAAAAGCATCGAGTCTGTCATCTCCTTCTCAGACCGTCTCCAGAACTCAGATCAGACCTCATCTACAGAACCACAACTCAAGCGGAAGCCTGCCATATAAAGCCTTTGAACAGCAGCTCCTGCACAGAGAGTTCACAGGCCTTGCTGGATCTGTCATGTACAGAGACCTGATTAAAACTGTGAAAATGTAACATTATAAATGTGCAAAATATTTAGTTTGTTTGTTACATTAAATGATTGAGCTTTCTCTACTCATTGTATTACTGTTTTATTTGTTTATTTTAATCAAATGATTTAGATCATGTGTATTCATTTATTTGTAATATTTTTATTTTAATACATTTATTTATTTATTTACTTTTTTTTTCATTTACATTTATTTGGACATTTTATACTATTTATTTGAATAAAATGTTATTTATTTATTTATTTATTTACTTTTGTCTAATTTATTTACAAAAATCAAGTTATTTATTTTAGTTATTTATTTATATATTTTAATTAAATGTTTTTATTTATGTGGCTGCTCATTTTTTTATTGGAATCAAATATTATTTATTTAATTAAGTTATTTTAATCAAATGTATTAATTATATTTATTTATTTTTATTTAAATACAATTGTACGTTTTAATTTATTTTTACACTGCATTTCTATTTATTTAAATCAAATTGTATTTATTTAGTTCGTTTTATCAAATGTATTTATTTTATTTTGATTTAATTAATTTTTATTTATGTAGTTATTTAAATCAAATTTTATTTGTTTTTAATCATTTTTATTTATTTCTTTTAATGAAATTTCTTTAATTATTTTTCTAATAAATTTTTCTTCATTTTTTTTGCTATTTGACTTTAATTAAAGGTTATAATTTTTGTTAATATTTTGAATGAAAGATTAAGAGGAGAAATGGCAAAAAAATAAATATATCTATATATATATCAGTTTTGCTCTATTTACCAATATTTGTGGAGCCAGAGGTTTGTGCTTCTAATTCTGCATGCAAATTTAATATACTTTGACTCGCCAAGACTTGTATTTTTAAACAAAATATTTATTTATTTTCTTTTCAATCAACAGTTTTTTTCATTGATCAGACAAATCACAATAATTAGCGCACTTAATTTGACAAAAACAACACAATCTCTCTAATTCTTTTAGAATAATTAAATGATTATGTTACAATAATGAAAATTAAAAAGATACATTCATTCATACAATTCAATGCTTCAGTTTCATATAATTGGCACAATATAAAAACCAAAAGAAATTTGTACTCATCAACATTCTCAGACTTGCACAATATTTCTCATGATGATTCACTTCTATAATATTAAAAATCAGCGTCTGCCTCTTCCCTCCTGTGAAAGACAAATAAATATGAGAAATCAATACATAAAAAATCGTATGATAGTCAAAATTATGACATAAATCATAGTGACGTTATAATTATGATTAGTCAAAATTATGAAATAAAGTTGGAAGCATGAGATAAAAATTTTAAATTATGACATACTAAGTAATAATAACAAGCGATACTTATGACATACCAAGACATAATTATGATAGTCAAAATTATGAGATAAAGTTGGAAGTAGGAGATAAAAATGTTAAATTATGACATTCTAAGTAATAATTACATAAGAGATATTTATGACCTGCCAAGTCGTTATTATAATAAAGTCTAAATTATGAGATAAAGTCGGAAGTATGAGATAAAAAATTTAAATTATGACATACTAAGTTATAATAACAAGCGATACTTATGACATACCAAGACATAATTATGATAGTCAAAATTATGAGATAAAGTTGGAAATATGAGATAAAAATGTTAATTATGACATTCTAAGTAATAATTACATAAGAGATATTTATGACCTACCAAGTCGTTATTATTATAAAGTCTAAAATATGAGATAAAAAGTCAAAATTATGGCATAAATCATAGTGACATGTTATAATTATGACATGCCAAGTCATAATTATGATAGTCAAAATTATGAAATAAAGTTGGAAGTATGAGATAAAAATGTTAAATTATGACATACTAAGTCATAATAACAAGCGATAATTATGACATATCAAGACATAATTATGATAGTCAAAATTATGAGATAAAGTCGAAAATATGAGTTAAAATTTTTAAATTATGACATACTAAGTCATAATAACAAGCGATAATTATGACATACCAAGTCTTTATTATAATAAAGTCTAAATTATGAGATAAAGTCGGAAGTATGAGATAAACATTTAAAATTATGACATACTAAGTCATAATAACAAGCGATAATTATGACATACAAAGACATAATTATGATAGTCAAAATTATGAAATAAAGTTGGAAGTATGAGATAAAAATGTTAATTATGACATTCTAAGTAATAATAACAAGCGATAATTATGACATACCAAGACATAATTATGATAGATAATTATAGATAAAGTCGAAAATATGAGTTAAAATTTTTAAATAATGAAATACTAAGTCATAATGGCGTAAGCAATAATTATGACATACCTGGTCGTAACTATGTTTATTTTTATTTATTTATTTATTTGTTTTTTTGAAAAGGGACAGTGTATACTAATCAACATTCAGATCAAATGTAAGCGTACCCGAGTTAGCCACAGGCTAGTTTTCATCGGCAACTATGTTTAAACTATGTACCCAACTATGTTTAGGGCAACAACAAAAAAAGCATCATAAAATATCAATAAACTAGTGGATATGACTCTGGATATGATATGTTCATGGCCATTATGAACAGTATGGAAAAGAGATGCATGAAGATTTGGAGGCGAGCTTCGGGATATTTAAAATTGATGTTACAGGTTTGTAAAATCGATTTTTGCAAAATCTCTAAAAAATTATTTTTGTGTACCTTAAAAACGTTTTTCAAAGTGTTAAATGTTTAAAAAGGGTTTTGTCCAGGAATTGAACTTAGCACAGCCTAATATGTTTCAGACATATGTTTCAGGGATAAAGGATTTTGTTGACATGTGATAAAAATCACCTCTCCCAACATTGGGACTGATTTTATGGAGTTTGAGAGAGTTAATAACTTTAATGTTTATGTGACCGACTATTTTTACTCTGTTCCACATTCAGTACTTGCAGTTTGCTGACTAAATCTGCGGAAAAGACAGACATGTTACGACACATCTCGTCCAAAGCTAAGTTTAGCATCGAGCCACAGAGGAGGAACTCATGCTAGTCAAGAGCAGAAGTTTCCAGTCGGGACTAATATCAACTCATACTTTCCTTTAGTCACATTTGAGGCACAATAAAACGTGTGTTATAAAAGCACAATGCATATTACATAACGCAGAATACAGAATGCACAGAGTGAAATGCATAAGTCCACTATCTCAGGACTTCCTCGACACGCATGTAAAACTGAACTTCCTGTTGATGTAAAAGCAAGACTTCCCAAACACTGAGCCGGATGCAAGCCCAGCGCTCCGGGATAAAGATAATAATATCCCACACAGCTGCGTATGACTATGGAGGATCTCTGGGCTAAATTACTTCATATTTAAACAGTAAGAGAAGCTACAGGACAAATACATATATTGGCAACGTCTGCTACATGAATCCAGATATTTTATACTGAGAGACTATATGTAACGTTTTTCTGTAACAGGATAAAAAGTAAAAAATTATGCCATAAAAAGTCGTAATTATGACATACCAAGTCGTAATTATGATATACCAAGTCGTAATTATGATAAACTTGAAATTATGAGATAAAAAATCAAAATTATGAGATAAAAAGTCAAAATTATGACATACTAAGTCATAATGACATAAGTCTTAATAATGAGATAAAAAGTCGGAATTATGACATAAGTCATAATTACGACGTACCAAGACATAATCATGAAAAACTTGAAATTATGAGATAAAATGTCGTAATTATGACATACCAAGTCGTAATTATGATAGTCAAAATTATGAGATAAAAAGTCAAAATTATGACATACTAAGACATAATAAAAATGTTGTAATTATGACATACCAAGTCGTAATTATGATAGTCAAAATTATGAGATAAAAAGTCAAAATTATGACATACTAAGACATAATGACACAAGTCTTAATAATGAGATAAAAAGTCGAAATTATGACACAAGTATATGTGTGTACTGTGTATAATTATTTTGTATATATAAATACACACATATGCATGTATATATTTAAGATTTTTATTTATTTATATATAAATTATTTATATTTATATATAATATAAATTATGTATAAATGTATATACAGTATATACATGCAAATATTTCTTAAATAAATACATGAATATGTGTTTATTTATATATACAAAATAATTATACACAGTACACACACATATATTATGCAAACATAAACTTTTATTTTGGATGCGATTAATCGCGATTAATTTTTTCCCAGCACTAATAACAACATAAGTCATAATAATGAGAAAAAATTAAAACAGTCATAATTATGAGATTAAAACAGTCATAATTGACATACTAAGTCATAATGATGAGTCATAATAATGAAATTCAATATCCATTAAACATGAAAGTATGATGCAATTATTTAAGACATTTCTGAAACCTTTTTGGCATAAATGCCCTTTAGAATTGAGTCCGAAGCCTAGAGTTCAATATCGAACCACTGATCCTTCTAAGAGTGAACTGGCTTCTTTAATTATTGCTCATCTTTTCTCTGAATCATATCTATATCCTGACCTTAGCTTTCATTCTGCGTTGAGTTTTGCTACTGTGACATTCTCTACTGTGTTTTTGTGTTTATTTGTGTGTATCCTGACATTAAGCACTTTGGTCAACTGTGGTTGTTCTTAAATGTGCTATACAAATACATCTGAGCTTGAACTTGACCATTGTGTCCCTGTGGGACGTGAATCTGCGAGGTGTTCCTAGTCTACCATCATTATCACTTAATGACATAAGTGATAATAATGACATACCAAGTTGTAATTATGATAAAGTCGAAATTATGAGATAAAAAGTCGAAATTATGAGATAAAAAATTTGAAATGGACATACTAAGTCATAGTGACGTAAGCGATAATTATGACATACTAAGTCGTAATTTGTCAGGTTTTGTCACTTCTGTCCAGTTCATTTCTTGGTTTTGTGACAGAGTTTATTTTTGGTTTTACTGGCCATGTGCTTGTGTTTTCTGTCATGTTTGGTGTGAGCACATGGCTTGTCATGTGTTTCCTTGTGCCATGTGCTCTCCTGTCAATTGTCTAGCCCCGCCCACCTTGTTCCCTGATTATTGGTTCATTTTCCCCACCTGTCCTCCCTCATTACTGCCTTGTTTGCTCCCTATTTATTCTCCCTGTGCTGGTCCGTTGTTGTTTGTATGTCATTTGTACATGGTATGTTACCCTTGTGTCAAGTCAAGTCAAGTCAAGTCATCCCCCTCGGGGTAGTTTTATTTTTATTATTAAAATAAAGCCCATTAACTCTGCATCTGAGTCCTCACTCCTTTCATCCCCCCCAGCCCACGGGACAGTAATTATGATAAAGTCGAAATTATGAGATACATTTTTTTAAGTTGACATTCTAAGTCATAATGACATAAGTGACAATTATGACATACCAAGTCGTAATTATGATAAAGTCGAAATTATGAGATAAAAGGTCGAAATTATGAGATAAAAATTTGAAACTGACATACTAAGTCATAATGACATAAGTGATAATTATGACATACCAGGTCGTTATTATGATAAAGTCAAAATTATGAGATAAAAAGTCTAAATAATTAGACAAAAGGTCGAAATTATGACATTCTAAGTCATAATGACATAAGTGATAATTATGATATACCAAATCGAAATTATGAGATAAAAATTTGAAACTGACATACTAAGTTATAATGACATAAGTGATAATTATGACATACCAGGTCGTTATTGTGATAAAGTCAAAATTATGAGATAAAAAGTCAAAATAATTTGACAAAAAGTCGAAATTATGACATTCTAATTCATAATGACATAAGTGATAATTATGATATACTAAGTCGTAATTATGATAAAGTTGAAATTATGAGATAAAACTTTTAAATTGACATTCTAAGTCATAATGACATAAATGATAATTATGACATACCAGGTCGTTATTATGATAAAGTCGAAATTATGAGATAAAAAGTCAAAATAATTAGACAAAAAGTCGAAATTATGACATTCTAAGTCATAAGGACATAAGTGATAATTATGATATACTAAGTCGTAATTATGATAAAGTTGAAATTATGAGCTAAAAAGTCAAAATAATTAGACAAAAAGTCAAAATTATGACATTCTAAGTCATAATGACATAAGTGATAATTATGATATACCAAGTCGTAATTATGATAAAGTCGAAATTATGAGCTAAAAATTTGAAATTGACATTCTAATTCATAATGACATGAATGATAATTATGACATACCAGGTCGTTATTATGATAAAGTCGAAATTATGAGATAAAAAGTCAAAATAATTAGACAAAAAGTCGAAATTATGACATTCTAAGTCATAATGACATAAGTGATAATTATGATATACTAAGTCGTAATTATGATAAAGTTGAAATTATGAGATAAAAAGTCAAAATGATGTCATACTAAGCCATGTATAGTATATAGAAACTTTTTAAAATAAAGCGTCTTTAAAATTGATTGTTGATGTGAATCTGCTTGTGTTTGTGGTCTACCTTGAGTCTACAGAAGTGTGCATGAACGAGGTTCTCTGAACGGGTTACTGGCCGCCGGTACTCCCACCAGTAGCGAATCTTTACTGGCGTTCTGGAGACAAAACTGCTGGAGATCCGCAGCCGCCTGAGAAACCTGCATCACAAACACACACAGATCGAACTGTACATTAGAAATCATCACAACCCATGTATGATGCAGGCTGGGTCGTGTCTTCTTTGAGTTTGTCATGCTTTGGTAAACGTCAAAGTCCCCCTGTCGGGAAACTCAAGTTTAATGTTGTTTATATGTGTAAATTCACTAGTCGACACCATTGCTCAGTATTTTCTTTTTAAAACTATAGTGAACCAAAGACAGTCTCAAAAACGCCCGTTTGCCGTGTCACAAACATGTGACCAATCGCGTCACATGTGGGCGGGGCTTTTCTCCACTGAGTTTCTATGATGTTCAAGCGTTTCTAAGGATGCTGATTTGACTCCGAGATGGTGAACGGGAACGTGGTTTGTGTAACATTAGCAACACATTACTAATTTGCATATTCATGAAGCCACGTATACTAAATGAAGTATAAGTGTAGAGTTACAGTCAAGCTATTTTAAGGCATGAAGAAATTATTTTCACAGGAAAAAAAAAATGTGTAATTTTGATTATTAAAGATGAGTTTTAAGGGATTAAATTATTGACTGCAGGGGGACTTTAATTATGACATTAGCTGTAATTATGATAAAGTCGAAATTATGAGATAAAAACTTTAAAATATGACAAACTATGTTATAATGACATAAGGCATAATTATGAGATAAACATTTTAAATTGAGATAAAAAGTCAAAATTATGACATACTAAGTCATAATGGCATAATAAGTCATAATTATGAGATTAAAAAGTCGAAATTGGGATAAAAAGTCAGAATTATGACATAATTCATAATTATGACATACTAAGTCGTCATAATTATGAGATAAAAGTCTAAATTATGTCATAATCATATTTATGAGATAAAAAAGTCGAAATTATGTCAGTCATAATTATGAGATTAGGAAGACGAAATTGAGATAAAAAGTCAAAATTATGTCAGTCATAATTATGAGATAAAAAGTCGTAATTATGTCATAGCCAGAATTATGACTCTGAATGTCATAATTTCGACTATTTAGTATGTCATAACTACGATTTACCAAAGACCAACCTGTCCATGTCTAATTTGACTTGATATTTCCACATGACAGATGAATTTGTGTCAAATACTGGAGAGTTTGATGGACACACAACCTTTGACATCAACAACTAAAGATATCGAAAGAGTTTTCAACTCTTTTTAAAGGCTGTCAAGATTATGTGCATTTAACCATATTATTTGCTATTTGTGCCTGTGATCCATCAGAACAGACTCGTTGTTTGGGGGATGAATGATAACTGGTGAATCATCTCAGACTCAGAATAAAAAAAGGCTCAATAAAGTCATATAAATAAATAAAGTCAAAGTCAGCTTTTCTGCTCCATGTCGTCATTTCAAATATTTCCTCTATTGCAAAAAATGTGGAAAAAACATTTCATTTGACACACAATGACCACCATAACTGTTCTGTTTCTGTTCAGAAATTTCAATTATTATATTATATTAGTTTATATCTGGTTTTTTTTTACAATTAGTATTATTTTTAGGGATACACAAATAAATTGGTGACCATATTAGTATCTGCCATAGCTATCTTTTGTCATATTGTCATGAAATGATCACATCTACACAGTTCTGCTCGTTTTGAATGCTAAGAAAAGACATTGAAACAACATTATATTATTAATACTAGACAAACAAACACCGTTGAGAGCAGCGATGTAACTTAATGATGTGGTTATTCATCTCATATGCTGCCATTATAAACAAACATACATACTAGAGACAATATTTGACTTAAAAGACTGTTTTATGCGAAATAAACTAGAATCAGTTTGAGACCGTGTCGTATACTGTAACTTACACTTCAAACTGAAGAGATGTTCAGTTACTTACTTTGATTCTCTCCACGCTGGCTTCAAGTTTGAGCTGCTCAACAGTCCGTCTCATGGTTGTGAGGGTTGAGTTTGAAGACATGATTATGATTATGATTCCTATCAGGACAGATGAAGGGAAGTGTGTCTGATGAGCTTGTGAGATGTTTCATGAGTGAGTGAAGCAGAACGACTGTTTATTTCCAGTCAGAGAGCGCTGAGTGGGCGTGTCTAATGGCGTGGCTATGGGCGCGGTTATGGGCGTGTCTGTGGGCGGGGCCTTGAGCGCGGCATGAGCAGTGTTTAAATTTGGAGATATTTGCCACAAAATTATAATTTCAGATAATTTTAGAAAATGCACTGGCCATAAATATATCTTACCAGCCCTACCATGTATTTTGCATGCCAACAAAAAAAATCATGCTTAGCCATAGACCATTCCAAAACATCTTTATGACACAAGAAGTCGAAATTAAGACATTAAAAAGTCATTAAATCAATAATTTGATTTAAAAGTCGAAATAGATAGATAGATAGATAGATAGATAGATAGATAGATAGATAGATAGATAGATAGATAGATAGATAGATAGATAGATAGATAGATAGATAGACAGATAGAAAGAATTGGGAATTATGGCATAATAAGTCATAATTTTGACCTAATTTTAAAAAACAATTCAAAATGGAAATAAACAGTCTAAATTATGACAGCCAAAATTATGAAATTAAAAAGTCGAAATTGAGATAAAAAGTCAAAACTATAAATCAGAATGTCATAATTACAATTTACCAAAGCGTGATTTTTGGACATCAATTCATGGCTAACCTGTCCATATAAATATATAATGTTATAAATAAAAATATCATAAATATAATATATCCTCCTGAGACCCAGATTTTTTTTTTTTTTTTCATGTCATCACATTGTTTAGAGCATAAGAATCAAATGGTAAAAAAAATAAAAAATGTTTTATTTTTTTTGAAAAATAACATTTTATTCATATGTTATGCTATGTCCTCTGTAGTGGACACCAGGACTCAGTTGTTTAAAAAATAAAATGACATGAAATTATATGTATAGGCAAAAACAATGGGATTTTTTTTTTCAATCACCAATAAACGTTGGGGTTTCAGGATTTATTTTAACTTAAATTTGTATAAAGATGATTCTCAACTATGTTATGAAAGATATTTAACGGAATGAATTGATGCACCATTTTACTTTATGCAATATGTGGGTAAAATGGCCATAAATTTAATTTCCCATTTAATGCAATGAATCTATACACTGTATCTAATGTGCACATTAATGTGTTCTTGGAACAACATTTAATAAAAAAAGAATTGTAATAATTAGAGTAATAATTAGCAACATTTTAATATTAATATCTAATATTTCATAGGAATATTGATGAATAACTTATTTCCATATTCACTTGTTCTGTCTCCCAAAATGCCTGATAAACATGAAATTATTTTCATGAATATATCATAATATATCATGAAATTAAAAACAAGAAAGTAATTTTTTTATTTGAAACCCCATTACGTTTTCCTGAGATGTTAGTTTATGAAATACATTTTGAAAAGTAGTCTGATTTAAATTATAATTACAATATATTATCATTTTGTGTTACATTTGATCACTAAATTAATGTCAGGCATTTTTAAAGACCAAGGATACGTTGTTTTCATGGTGAAACCTCCAAACATTGGTGTCTCTGGAAAGTCCTGAATGTGCTCTTTACAGGACGCCCAGGTCATGTGACATGTGACATATATGGTGTCAGAGAAATTCACTAAAATATAATGTCCACTACAGTGGACAAAAGTCTATTCCTGGGTCCCAGGACGATATAAATATTATGTATATTAAATATGATATATGATAGTAATAATAATTTTTTTTTTTTTCATGATGAAGACCTTTATTATGAAATGATTTCCGGTTAGGTTGTCATCACAGTAGCTGTATTCACACTAACTGCTCTCTCGCGCTCCCTCTTCCTTATTCTGTCCACCAATGTAGTGATCGATTCGTGTCCATCATCACCAGTCATTACATTTATCGATAAAGGTAAAGCGTTATTGTTGTGATTTATTATTTCGGACAAAGATATGCGGCATGACGTCATAACGCTCACGTGCTGTGTGTGTACAATACGTCGTGCTTTTTTTTTGACGCAACGAGATGGCAACGGAACCAGCGTCCATGGAAACAGGCTTATAATCGATATATAAATGCTTCTGAAAATTAATCTGTTGATTTTCCAGCACACAAATTGATGGAGCTTATTCCTGTTCTCGAGCCAGAGGAGAAGCCTCGGGACAGACAGTGGTATCAGCTTGTTTCTCTGTGTATGCTGTGTTGTGTGTAACTCATTACAAGTAACTTGAGTTACGTTATCAGATTACTTTTTCAAGTAACGAGTAAAGTAACGCAATACTTTTAAAATTTACAACAAAATATCGGAGTTACTTTTTCAAATAAGTAACTCAAGTTACTTTGTTTTCCCATTTATTGACTGACAGCTCTCTTGTCCTCATGTTGAGAAGTGCAGGTGTGTGTGTGTGAAAACATGATGGTTATTGTAGTTCTAGACTAAATGTGAGGATTTACTCTACACTTGTACAAAAAAAGATTCAATATTCCTCAAAATGAATAAAATCAGTGAAAAGCAGAATCAGAATACTTATGCAAACCTCCAATAACTAAATATGTTAAATAAAACATACATTTTTATGCATTTAATTTCACTTTATTGACCAATGTACTTGCGATGATTCAGTTAAACCATAAGCAAAAATGACTATAGAATTTTTTTTTTTTTTTTTTATTGGTAAAGTAAGTGTTTAACTTTTTTCTCCTGCATCTTATTCTTCCCTTATCCAGAAAAGGTTTGTTTGAGTGGTGCCCTCTAATGCACAGCGTAGATTTGCATTTCCTTCAGCCTGAGGCTTATTATTTCACTTTTGGTCTGAAAGGGTCTTTACATTTGCCCAAAAATATAACTTTTGTGTTTAAAAAAAACAAGCCCAGCCCAGGTGGAAAAAAAAGTAACGCATAAGTAACTTAACGCATTCATTTTCTAAAAAAGAAACTAAGCAACACAATTAGTTACTTTTTAAGGGAGTAACACAATATTGTAATGCATTACTTTTCTAAAAAAGTAACTAAGTAGCGCAATTAGTTACTTTTTAAGGGAGTAACGCAATATTGTAATGCATTACTTTTCTAAAAAAGTAACTAACGCAATTAGTTACTTTTTAAGGGAGTAACGCAATATTGTAATGCATTACTTTTCTAAAAAGTAACTAAGTAATGCAATTAGTTACTTTTTAAGGGAGTAACGCAATATTGTAATGCATTACTTTTCTAAAAAAGTAACTAAGTAGCGCAATTAGTTACTTTTTAAGGGTGTAACGCAATATTGTAATGCATTACTTTTCTAAAAAAGTAACTAAGTAATGCAATTAGTTACTTTTTAAGGGAGTAACACAATATTGTAATGCATTACTTTTCTAAAAAAGTAACTAAGTAATGCAATTAGTTACTTTTTAAGGGAGTAACACAATATTGTAATGCATTACTTTTCTAAAAAAGTAACTAAGTAATGCAATTAGTTACTTTTTAAGGGAGTAACACAATATTGTAATGCATTACTTTTCTAAAAAAGTAACTAAGTAGCGCAATTAGTTACTTTTTAAGGGAGTAACACAATATTGTAATGCATTACTTTTCTAAAAAAGTAACTAAGTAATGCAATTAGTTACTTTTTAAGGGAGTAACACAATATTGTAATGCATTACTTTTCTAAAAAAGTAACTAAGTAGCGCAATTAGTTACTTTTTAAGGGAGTAACACAATATTGTAATGCATTACTTTTCAAAAAGTAACAAAGTAGCGCAATTAGTTACTTTTTAAGGGAGTAACACAATATTGTAATGCATTACTTTTCTAAAAAAGTAACTAAGTAATGCAATTAGTTACTTTTTAAGGGAGTAACACAATATTGTAATGCATTACTTTTCTAAAAAAGTAACTAAGTAATGCAATTAGTTACTTTTTAAGGGAGTAACACAATATTGTAATGCATTACTTTTCTAAAAAAGTAACTAAGTAATGCAATTAGTTACTTTTTAAGGGAGTAACACAATATTGTAATGCATTACTTTTCTAAAAAAGTAACTAAGTAGCGCAATTAGTTACTTTTTAAGGGAGTAACACAATATTGTAATGCATTACTTTTCTAAAAAAGTAACTAAGTAATGCAATTAGTTACTTTTTAAGGGAGTAACACAATATTGTAATGCATTACTTTTCTAAAAAAGTAACTAAGTAGCGCAATTAGTTACTTTTTAAGGGAGTAACACAATATTGTAATGCATTACTTTTCAAAAAGTAACTAAGTAATGCAATTAGTTACTTTTTAAGGGAGTAACACAATATTGTAATGCATTACTTTTCTAAAAAAGTAACTAAGTAATGCAATTAGTTACTTTTTAAGGGAGTAACACAATATTGTAATGCATTACTTTTCTAAAAAAGTAACTAAGTAATGCAATTAGTTACTTTTTAAGGGAGTAACACAATATTGTAATGCATTACTTTTCTAAAAAAGTAACTAAGTAGCGCAATTAGTTACTTTTTAAGGGAGTAACACAATATTGTAATGCATTACTTTTCTAAAAAAGTAACTAAGTAATGCAATTAGTTACTTTTTAAGGGAGTAACACAATATTGTAATGCATTACTTTTCTAAAAAAGTAACTAAGTAGCGCAATTAGTTACTTTTTAAGGGAGTAACACAATATTGTAATGCATTACTTTTCAAAAAGTAACAAAGTAGCGCAATTAGTTACTTTTTAAGGGAGTAACACAATATTGTAATGCATTACTTTTCTAAAAAAGTAACTAAGTAATGCAATTAGTTACTTTTTAAGGGAGTAACACAATATTGTAATATATGTGTTTCTCTCACAGCGCACATAAGGTGTGTCTCGCACTTAACAGTGTTGGAAATTTCAATTATTATATTAGTTTATGTTGTGTTTTTTTTTACAATTATTATTATTTTTAGGGATGCAAAAATAAACTGGGGACTATATTAGTATCTTTTGTCATATTGGCATGAAATTATCACATGTACACAGTTCTGCTCGTTTTGAATGCTCAAGAAAAACTTTGTAACAACATCTATCATTAATACTGTGTGTGTATAATTAAACACGTGTGTGTCTAGGTATGTGGTGTCGGCCTCAGGTGCCGCTCCAGGTGTTTCTGTGGGCCACACCTGTGTGTTTCTGCCCTCCGCTGATGGAGGCAAGGGGAGGATTGCAGTCGTCGGTGGAGCCAATCCTGACGGGAGCTTCTCTGATTCCTACATGATGAATCTAGGTAATAATAATGGGGTTACAGTCACATGACCAGGGTATGAACTGGTTATAGTCTTAATAAATAAATAAATAAATAAAATTTAAATAATTAAAGAAATTAAATTACAATAGATTACTAAAAACAAATAAATAAATAAAAAGGAGGATAAAATAAATAAATCTAGGTAATAATAGGGTCACAGTCACATGAACAGGGTACAAACTGGTTACAGTCTTAAAGGGACAGTTCACCCAGAAATGAAAATTCTGTCAACATTTACTCACCATTCCAAACCTGTATGAGTTTCTTTCTTCTGTTGAACATTAAAAAAGATATTTTGAGGAATGTTGGTAACCAAACAGTTGATGAAAATATTATTTAAAATACTATGGAAGTCAGTGGGGTAGATTGGTGACAAATGTTCTTCAAAATATCTTCTTTTGTGTTCAACAGAAGAAAGAAACTAATACAGGTTTGGTACAACTTGAGGGCGAGTGACTGATGACAGAATTTTTATTTCTGGGTGAACTGTCCCTTTAAAGCAGAGAATCTGTGAGATGTTGTATAGTCACATTATTTGTTTTGCAGATACTCATGAATGGGAGGTTCCAGAATGGACGGGTTTGCAGGCGCGTTACGAACACTGTAGCTTCGTCCCCGAGATCGAGCCGAGGAGTGTGTGGGTGTTCGCTGGAGCCCAGAAGAGCGGGAACCGCAACTGTGTTCAAGTGCTGCGCGCATCAGGTGCAGAAACACACAACCTTATTAACCTTGTGCATTCATACTGTACCATTCTCACGCTTGGAATAAATGTCTCTTCTGCTCACCAAGGCTGCATTTATTTGATAAAAAATACAGTAAAAATAGTGAAATATTATTAGAATGTAAATCATCTGTTCTCTATGTGAATATACAGTAATTTATTCCTGTGAATGTTCAGCATCATTACTCCAGTCTTCAGTGTCACATGATCCTTCACAAATCACTCTAATATGATGATTTGATGCTCGAGAAACATTTATGATTATTATCAGCGTTGAAAACGGCTTCATATCTTTGCGGAAACTTTGGTACACTATCATTCAAAAGTTTGGAGTGAGATAGATTAAAAAAATAATAATAATAATACAGTTGCTATGGTGTTACTAGGTCGTTGGTAGGGTGTTCTGGGTGGTTGCTATGTGGTTACTAGGGTGGTCTGGTTGGTTCCTTGGGAATTGCTAGGCGGTTGCCAAGGTATTCTGGTCGGTTGCTATAGTGTTGCTAGGTGGGTCCTACGGTGTTCTAGGCGGCTGACAGTGTGTTGCTAGGCAGCTGCTAGTTGTCACATATGTTACTATTGAGTTTTTTGCATGTTCTTAGCATGTTTTAGCACTTAACTAAATCGCTATTAGCATGTAGCTATTAGCTATTCACTGCTAACATGTGTAGCATGTTGGAAGTCCTGTTTCTTAGCTTGAGTCAAAATAGTCAAACCCCCATGTTTATACAATGTTCTAGCAACACCCTAGCAACCACCCAGAACACCCTAGCAACTGCCTAGCAACACCATAGCAACAATCCGGAACACCCTAACAACTGCCTAGCAACCACCCAGAATACCATAGCAACACCCTAGCAACCACCCAGAACAACCTAGTAACCGCCTAGCAATGCCTTAAGCAACCACCCAGGATACCCTAGCAATCGCATAGCAACACCCTAGCAACCACCCAGAACAACCTAGTAACCGCCTAGCAATGCCTTAAGCAACCACCCAGAATACCATAGCAACCACATAGCAACACCCTAGCAACCACCCAGAACAACCTAACAACCACCCAGGATACCCTAGCAACCGCCTAACAACACCATAGCAACCATCCAGAACACAATTGCAATGCCCTAGCAACCACCCAGAACACCATAACTACCGCCTAGCAACACCATAGCAACCATTCAGAACACCATTGCAATGCCCTAGCAACCACCCAGAACACTTTAGCAAACCACCTATTAGCAACACCCTAACAACCACCCAGGATACTCTAGCAACAAAGTGCCGAGTTTTGCCACGGCAAGCTACACTCACATTTTGTTCAGGAAATGTACATGACAGCTATTTTAAATTGTAATATTATTTCACTGTTTTTGTTGTATGTTTGATCAAATAAACGCAGTCTTGGTCTTTCAAAATCATTGAATGATCGTAATCATTCCAGAGGGCTTGTGGGAGACAGTGTCGGTGAAAGGAGATCCTCCCTCAGTCAGGACGTACCACACAAACTCAGCCTGCGTTGGAAACAGACTCTACGTGTTTTCGGGAGGCGACGCCGGAGCAGATCCAGTCGCCGAAACACACGTCCACGTCTTTGATTCAGGTCTGACAAACACAAACACAAGAGCTTAAAGGGTTAATGGGAAATGAAGCATGATCGTGTATCTGCAGTCACTGCGACCTGGACGCAGCCGGAGAGCGACGGGACTCCTCCTACGCCGCGGCACGGTCACGCGATCACAGCCGTGGGGTCCGACGTCTACATCCACGGAGGAATGTCTGGACAGACGCTTCACAACGACATGTTCCTGCTGGACACGGGTGGGTCGCCAGATCCACTGCTGGTGCTTGACTGATGTTTTCCCACCAAAACTCCTTTTTCAAGTTGTTTTAGTACATCAAGTTACATTATTAAAATGAAAATCTAGCACTAACAAAGCCTAGCAACTAGCTTAGGACATGCTAGCAGCGTGTTAAATCATGCTAGCAAAATGCTAAAACAGACTAACAATGTGTTAAATCATGCTAGCAACGTGTTAAATCATGCTAACATGATTTAGCACTTTACTAACATGTTTTAGCATGTTTTAAAGCATTGCTAAAATTAATTAGCATGTTTTAGCCTGAATTATCATGTTGCTAGGATGATTTTGCATGTTTCTAACATGTCTTAACTTGTTATCATGATTTAGCATGAAAAAGCATGTTAGCAGCATATTAATTTATGTTAACAACATGTTAAAACATGTTAGCAACAAGCTAGCAACATGCTTTTTCATGCTAAATCATGATAACAAGTTAAGACATGTTAGAAACATGCTAATTCGTTTTAACAACGTGTTAAAAAATGATAATTCATGTTAGCAAAGCGTTAAATCATGTTAACAATATGCTAAAACATGTCACTTCCTAAAAGATGATGTCATACCCTTAGTTTCCTCAAAATACTGAAAGGACAGGAAAACCTAGTAGTCACATTTATTTAAATGAAAAGGCTCAACTGTCCTCCTCATACTCGTTGTATTTTATATATTTTTTCTCTCATGGTTATTTAGAAACTATGAAATGGGAGAAAGTGAAAGCGAAAGGCGAGATCCCGCCGGGAGTGGCAGCGCATTCATCTGTAAGCTTTGGGAAAAACATCTTCATCTTTGGAGGAATGACATCAGAAGGAGCCACAAACTCCATGTATAAGTTTCAGTGCGGTACGAACTTATGATAATATCTCAAACAGTATTCAGCCTTTTGAATATTCAATTCAGGTCATTAAGAAGCACAAGACTTTTCTACACGTTTTAAATCATGCTAGCAATATGCTAAATCATGTTAGCAATATGTAAAATTTTGCTATCAACATGCTAATCATGCTAACAACATGCTAGCAATGTGATAAATCTTGTAAGCAAACATGTTAAATAAGGCTAGCAAATGCTAAATCATGTAAGCAACATGTTAAATTGTGTTTTCAACCTGCTAATCATGTTAACAACGTGCTAGCAATGTGATAAATCTTGTTAGCAAACATGTTAAATAAGGCTAGCAAATGCTAAATCATTTTAGCAATATGTTAAATTGTGTTATCAACATGCTAATCATGCTAACAACGTGCTAGCAATGTGTTTAATCTTGTTAGAAATGTGTTAAATAAGGCTAGCAAATGCTAAATCATGTTATCAACATGTTAAATTGTGTTATCAACATGCTAATCATGTTAACAACGTGCCAGCAAACATTTTAATGCTAGCAACATGCTAAGTCATGATAGCAAAATGCTAACAATGTGTTAAATCTTTTTAGCAACGTGTTAATTCATGCTAGCATCATGTTAAATCATGTTAGCATGTACATCAAGTTAAACTAACTGTTTAGCTAAAAATTAGTATACGTTTTTTTAAATATTTGATTTCAGTTTACATTTAATTTTTTTGGGGGAGGGGAGGGGGGGGGGGGGTAGTTAACTTTACTGTTACATAATGAATAAATGTCAAGTAAAATATAAAAATAAATATCAAATCATAATATTATCAAAGCATCGACAGATTTCTTCTGCCCCGACAGACGAGCGGCGCTGGACGCTGCTGAAGTTCGAAGGCGATCTTCCTCCGGGCCGGTTGGATCACTCCATGTGTTCGGTGCCGTGGCGCGTGGCGACGGCGGGCCGAGAAACACGTGACGAAGACGAGCAGCGGCTGTGCTTCATCTTCGGAGGAATGGACACGCAGGGCGTCATATTCAACGACTGCCTCGTGACGCTGCTCACGTGAAACACTCAATAAATGTGTCCCGTCTCAAAATGGCTGAACTGATTTATCTAAAGTTCCTTTGAACCTGAAGATCTGCTCGATTCAACAAGATTTTCAGTGTAAAAACTAAATCTCGACATAAAGACGCTCCATGTGGCAATCAAGTGGAATCGCTGAGAATTACTTTTGGTTTTAATCCGGTTCGATTGCCGATCATATAAACGTAATCTTTGCATTCATGCCGACTTCTACGAAAAACTTCTACAATTAATTGAATTGAATTTATTTATTCTTAAATCATGTCAACAATGTGCTAAATCATGCTAGCAACATGCTAACAAAATGCTAACTATGCTAACAACATGCTAACTATGTTAACAACATGCTAATCATTCTAGCAACATGCTAGCAATGTGTTAAATCTTGTTAGCAACGTTTTAAATCATGCTAGCAATATGTTAAATTTTGCTATCAACATCCTAATCATGCTAACAACGTGCTAGCAATGTGTTTAATCTAGTTAGAAACGTGTTAAATAAAGCTAACAACATGCTAAATCATGCTAGCAACATGTTAAATCATGAACCTGAAGATCTGCTCGATTCAACAAGATTTTCAGCGTAAAAACTATAAATCTCAACGTAAAGACGCTCCATGTGTCAATCAAGTGGAATCGCTGAGAATTACTTTTGGTTTTAATCCGGTTCGATTGTCGATCATATAAACGTAATCTTTGCATTCATGCCGACTTCTACGAAAAACTTCTACAATTAATTTAATTGAATTTATTTATTGTTAAATCATGTCAACAATGTGCTAAATCATGCTAGCAACATGCTACATTATGCTATCAACATGTTAACAAAATGCTAACAACATGCTAATCATTCTAACAACATGCTAACAACATGTTAAATCTTGTTAGCAACATGCTAAATCATGCTAGCAACATGTTAAATCATGAACCTGAAGATCTGCTCGATTCAACAAGATTTTCAGCGTAAAAACTATAAATCTTTGCATTCATGCTGACTTCATAAATATTTGAGAAATTTCTACAATTATTTGAATAGTACGATTGAATTTTTTTGGACAAAATAATACAGGGTTTCTCAAAATGTAGTTTGAACGTTGATGAAAAGCTAATAATTAAATCGTAAGTGTAAAATTTAAATAACTAAAAAACAATCAAATTAAATGAGTGCTGTCAGATTAATCTTGATTAATTGCATCTAACATTAAAAATGTGTATATATATATATAAACATATTTACAAACTTTTGTTAGGAGTGATTAATCAATTTGACTGCACAAAAATAATTACTTACTGAAATGGTCAAATATTGTATTTGTTTACCTGTATGTCAAACCATGAATATCTGAATATGTTGTTCAATTATTGACATATTAACAAAATATCAGGGGAATTTTGACTCAAGAGTTCAGCTGCCAAAAATAAAATAAAATAACCTGAATTAAGTCCCTGTTTTAATGGATCGAAATTTTTTAAAAGTACATTTCAGGGCAACACAATTTTTTTTGGTTTTCAGTTCAGTTTAGACATGACATTTGAATTCAAGAGACACACACACTCTCACACATATTTTCTTACACACACTCACTCTCTAACAAACGCTCTCTCACACACACACTCTTTCACACACTCCCTCTAACACTCTCTCTCCCTCACAAAAACACTCACACACACATAATCTCTTTCTCACTCACACACACTCTCTCACACACACTCTCTCACACACACACTTTCTCTCACACACACGCTTTCTCTCTCTCACACACACACACACGCTTTCTCTCTCACACACTCTCTCTCTCACAGATTTTGCCGAGTCATGTTCCTGGATCAACATTCCTGTACATATTAAATCCTAATCCTACCCCTAAACTCATCCCATAACTTCTCCCTGGAATCACAGGGAAATGGTGGTGAATAACACTGTAAACTCGTCCCTCAGATCTGATTGGCTGAATGTTGATCCAGGAACATGTTGTACTTGGTGACATCACGTTCTCACACACACACACACACACACACACACACACACAGACGTGGTAATTTTGTATCAAACTTTTATTGTTTAATGTGGTAGAAATATCTTCTACAGTTTGCCAGATTTCAATAAATAACTTTTGCATGTCACATGAAAATTTACCCAGAACCCCCTCCTCCTCCCCCTCCCAGAACTGCCTGAGAATAGCAGCATCAAGCCTCGACACCAGGCTAAATCTCCACCGGAGTGAAGAGAAAACAAGAAAAAAAACAACTCTCTTTAACACAAGTCTTTCCCCGAAGAGATTCGTGGCGTCACGGCCGCCGGCTACGTACAAAAATGTTCAGTATGTACATCTCCATGTTGTTACTGTGCGTCTACAACTCGTCCTTGTCCCCCTGCTCCTCGCCCTCCTCCGGCGCCGCGCCCGCGCTGCCGTACAGCTTGCTCACGATAGGCTGAACGATCTCCTCCAGCTCCTTCTTCTTGGCCTGGAAGTCCTCGAGGTCGGCTTCCTGATGCGACTCCAGCCACTCGATCTTCTCCTCGACCGCCTTCTCGATCGCCTCTTTGTCCTCGCTCGAGAGCTTCCCGCCGAGCTTCTCCTTATCCCCGATCTGGTTCTTCAGGGAGTACGCGTAGCTCTCCAGCTCGTTGCGCGCGTCGATGCGCTCCTTCAGCTTCTTGTCCTCGTCGGCGAATCGCTCGGCTTCGTTCACCATGCGCTCGATGTCCTCGGGCGTCAGGCGGTTCTGGTCGTTGGTGATGGTGATCTTGTTCTTGTTCCCGGTGCCTTTGTCCTCGGCGGTGACGCGAAGGATGCCGTTGACGTCGATCTCGAAGGTCACCTCGATCTGAGGGACGCCACGAGGGGCCGGTGGGATCCCGGTGAGGTCAAAGGTTCCCAGAAGGTGGTTGTCTTTGGTCAGGGGACGCTCACCTGGAAACACACACACAGAGAGAGAGAAACAGAACTGATTAATCATGTGATCTGACATCAAATGTGTCCCTCACTTTAGAAACGCACACGGTATCAGCCGATATCGCTTCATTTTTAATGTTATCGGTTTGATGAGAAGATTTGGCTACTATATTAAAGCTGATAAATAATGTATTATTCCCTTCAGCTGAGACACTTCTATGGAAGCTTGTTTCCGCCACAGAATAAAGCATTTTAAAAGATAATTGCGACTTTTTATCTCACAATTGCGAGTTTATATCACGCAATTCTGACTTTATTTCTCAGAATTGCGTGATATAAAGTCGCAATTGTGTGTTATAAAGTCAGAATTCTGACTTTTTCTCGCAATTGTGACTATATCACACAATTCTGACTTTATAGCACGTAATTCTGACTTTATAACACATAATTCTGACTTTATAACACGTAATTGTGAGTTTATATCTCGCAATTGACATCTTTTCTCAGAATTGTGAGATATAAAGTCCAATTCTAAGGGAAAAAAACTTTTTTTTTACCTCAGAATAGTTTATATCTCACAATTCTGACTTTATACCTCCCAATTGCGTATTATAAAGTCAGAATTGCGAGATATAAACATGCAATTCTGAGAAAAAAAAAGACAGAATTTCAAGTATATTTCTCGCAATTGCAAGTTTATATCTCATAATTCTGACTTTATAACACACAATTCTGAGATAAAAAGTCAGAATTGTGAGATTAAAAAGTCACAATTATCTTTTATCTTTCACTGTGTGGCGGAAACAAGCTTCCATACACTTCAGATGCGCACTGTTCAACATTATGATTATGAATAACTTGAAATATGATTGAAATCACTTCAAAAAAGGAAAATGCAGTTCAGTGCAACATGTGCAGCGCAAGCCTGTCATATCGGCTATTGTGTCTTATAGAATTTGATTTAATGCAAGAATTTGATACAAAATATGCATACATTTAATTAGGTTTATTAAAAAAAACCATTAAAAAAAAAGCCTTTATAAGGTAAAAATGCCCATATAAGGTAAAAATCTATTTAATCTTATTGGAAAAGATGATTTATGTCTCTGCTGTTCACGACAGTCCTAAACCTGCCAGGATACCAACACAATAACACACTCCACAAAATATCCTCTAATGATCGTTATGGAGAAAAATCCCAGAAAATATAGAGGTATCCCCGATTCTGAAGGGATTAAAGACGGATTATGAATCTGAAATCGTTGGCTTACCTTCGTAAACTTTGATGGTCACGGTCGGCTGGTTGTCAGAAGCGGTGGAGAAGATCTGGGACTTCTTGGTGGGAACGACGGTGTTCCTGGGAATGAGTTTGGTCATCACTCCTCCAACGGTCTCAATGCCCAGGGTCAAAGGGCACACGTCCAGGAGCACCAGGTCACCTGATCAACACAGTTCAGTCATTAACCAGCTCTCACACACAAAAAGGGTTGTTTGACTGGCAAAGCTGTTTTTAACTGGATTATTGTTCAAGTTCAAATGTATTTGTATAGCACATTTAACCAAAGTGCCTAACAATGTCACTTTTACATTTTTATCTCATACTTCCAACTTTATTTAATAATTTTAAATTTAAAATATTTTATATAATTAAATATAATAATTAAAATAATTTTTAATTTATTTAATAATAAATCTTAATTATGTCTTTGTATGTCATAATATATAATTATAAAAATATAATATAATAATGTCATGATTATCGCTTGTTATTATGACTTAGTATGTCAATTTTAAATTTTTATCTCTTACTTCCGACTTTATCTCATAATTTACACTTTATTATAATAAAGACTTGGTATGTCATAATTATCGCTTGTTATTATGACTTAGTATGTCATAATTTTAAAATTTTAACTCATATTTTCGACTTTATCTCATAATTTTGACTATCATTATGTCTTGATATGTCATAAAGCAAGCACTGAGCTCTGGCGTTGATGGTGTCAGTCGCTGCAGACGGACTCACCGGTGTCCTCCTCGCCGGACAGAACCCCAGCCTGCACCGCGGCTCCGTACGCCACCGCCTCGTCCGGGTTGATTCCTCGGGATGGCTCTTTGCCGTTAAACAGCTCCTTCACCAGCTGCTGGATCTTCGGGATGCGAGTGGATCCGCCGACCAGCACGATCTCGTCGATGTCCGTCTTCTTCAGGTCCGAATCCTCCAGCACCTTCTGCACCGGCTTCATGGTGGAGCGGAACAAGTCCTGCACACACACACACACACCAGACAGGGTTACTTCAGTGTCGCTAGTAAAATACTACAGTATTTATTCATATTTGGAATTTGTTTTTATTTTGATATTTTTATTATATACAAGTTTTTGTTATACAATTCTGTGACTTGTGATTATTAGTTTTAAAGTTGAATAGGTTAAACAAAATTATAAATGTGCATGCATATACATATAAATATATTTTATATATAAAATGAGAAAAGAGAAAAAAAGCTTCTTTTTTTTTCCTTTTAGTTTTTTTTTTATTTCTATTTAGTTTATTTTTATCTTCGTTTTAGTAATTTAGTACTTACTAATTTAGTAGTAAAAAACAAAATATATATTTTTTTAAATTAAAAGGAAATGAAAAAATTAAATACAAGTCTTTATATTTTAAAGTTTTCTTTTCATTTTCATTTTAGATTAATATTTCTTTTTAGTTTAATAAATTATTTTTAGTTTATTTTTATTATTTTAGTAATTTAGAACTTAAAAATAAACTAAATAGAAATATTAAACTAAAATAAAATAAAAAGGATATTAATTATACATTTTATGTTTTATTTTTAATTTTCTAATAATTCTATTTAGTTTATTGACTTATTTTTAGTAATTTAGTACGTAATTACATAAATGAATAAACTAAATAGAAATATTAAAACTAAAATATTTGATGAGAACTTATACTTAATATTTTTCATTTTAGTTCTCAATTTTATTTCAGTATTTAATAATTTTAGTTTTTTAATATTTCAATTTAGTTATCTATTTTTTGTAATTTAGTACTCAAGTACATAATAAAAGGATTAAATTAAATGGAAATAAAAAGAGAATATTTGTGTTTCAGTCGCTGCTCTCCTCAAACTTGGCGTGGGTCAGTGTTTCAGAGAATTCCTAATATTAATTAGTAAGTAATTTAGTACTTAAATACATAATAAATGACTAAACTAACTGGAAATGAAGAAAGCTCCTCTAATCTGGAATACTGGAGTGTGTTCTCACCATGTTGAGCTCCTCAAACTTGGCGCGGGTCAGAGTTTCGGAGAAGTCCTCTCCCTCGAAGAAGGACTCGATCTCGATGCGGGCCTGGTGTTGGGCGGACAGCGCCCGCTTGGCCTTCTCCACCTCGCGCCGCAGCTTCTGCACGGCCCGGTTGTCCTTGCGCACGTCCTTGCCCGTCTTCTTCTTGTAGAGCTTGATGAAGTGCTCCATGACGCGCTGGTCGAAGTCCTCTCCGCCCAGATGCGTGTCCCCGTTGGTGGCCACCACCTCGAACACGCCGTTGTCGATGGTCAGCAGGGACACGTCGAAGGTGCCGCCGCCCAGGTCGAACACCAGGATGTTCTTCTCGCCGTCTTTCTTATCGAGACCATACGCGATCGCAGCCGCCGTTCTGTGGAGAGAACATCAGCGCTCACTACAACTACACACATTCGGTACTTCAAATACAATAAATTAACCAAATTTGAAATGTTGCTTTTATTTTTTCAGTTTAACAACTTTTTTTCTGTAAAAATTTTTAAAAAAAAACTATAAAAAAAAAAAAAGTTACTACAATGACTAAAATCAACATTTCAAATTTGAATTAAACTTGAAGTAATCAAATAAATCAATAAAATATATGCTTTTTTTTTTAAAGTGACAAAACAACTAAAAATATTATAGAAACTGAATAAAATATAAATTTTTACAAAAAAAAAAAAGTGATGTAAAAGGAATAAAAACTATAAATGTTTTTTTTAAATAGTGAAAAATTACTACACTTGCCTAAAATAAAAAAAAAAAAAAAAAAAAAAAAAAGTATTATTTATTATATAAATTATATTTATATATTTATTAAAATTATATCAATTTTATATATATATATATATATATATATATATATATATATATATATATATATATATATATATATATATATATATATATATATATATATATATATTTTTTTTTTTTTTTTAAATGATAGTAAATTAACACTGATGTGGATTTAAACGTGATGCCCTGAAACTCACGGCTCGTTGATGATCCTCATGACGTTCAGACCGGCGATGGTTCCCGCGTCTTTAGTGGCCTGGCGCTGAGCGTCGTTGAAGTAAGCGGGAACCGTGACCACAGCGTGCGTGACCTTTAACAAGAGCACAACCAATCAGACGTCGAGTTCGTAACCTCAGCGTTTCCTCTGAGTGTTAACTATCAAAGCGTTACCTTCTTTCCCAGGTATGCCTCAGCGGTCTCCTTCATCTTAGTCAGAACCATGGCGGAGATCTCCTCCGGCGCGAACGTCTTCATCTGGCCTGAGCCGATGTCCAGCTGGATGTGAGGCTTGTTCTTCTTCTCGATCACCTGGAGACAGGAAGCAGGAGTTAAAGGCACCGTTCACACGAAAATGAAAAGCGTTTCTCTTTTGGCGCAAGTTAGCTTTGACAAGTTAAATATAGATATTTTATAAAACACTGCTTAGTTTTCACTGTATGAATGAAATATATCCTGATTCTTATTAAAGCTACAGAAGTTATTCAGCCGAGAGAGTGAGTGATGTTCTCTGTCTTTAGTTCATGACCCCAGTTAGCGATATATACATGTGCGATATCTCGATAATTTCTATATATTGTTCAGCCCTAACGCACGGCTTTGGCTCAGCGCCGGTTGTACCTTAAAGGGGAAGTATTTGATGTCCTGCTGCACGGCGGAGTCGCCCCACGTTCGTCCAATCAGACGCTTGGCATCAAAGACCGTGTTCTCGGGGTTAGAGGTCAGCTGGTTCTTCGCAGCGTCTCCGATGAGACGCTCTCCTTCGGTGGTGAAGGCCACGTATGAGGGAGTGATGCGGTTCCCCTGGTCGTTCGCGATGATCTCGACACGGCCGTTCTTGAACACTCCAACGCTGAGGAAACACCATAAGACAGTATGAGGACACCGCCATAATGTTCATTATAGAGCATAATCCAGAAGTGCTTTAAAGCCAAGCATGCATGCGTGAATATTATACATAAAAATAAATAAATAATAATAATAATAATAATAATAATAATACTACATTTAAATGTTGTATATATTTAATAAAATATATACAACATTTTATGCATATATTTATAATATCTATTTTTTTGTGATATATATACAAAATTAAGATATAAATATATGCTTTTATAATTATATTGTTCTAGTTAAATATACATGTATAAATATTACATTTTAAGCAGAAAATTTTGTATATTTACATAAAGATTAAATATTTATAAAACATAAATGCAATAAAACCATTATATAAAATAATATTTATATAAAATGATAAATACATGAAGTGTATAAAATTGTATATATTTTTTAATTAAATAATCTTATAATAATATATTTCGTTCTAGTTAAATAAAAATATATATAAAGTAATAAAACAATTCAAATATATATGAATTAAACTTAAAATTATATTAAAATTGTATAAAAAAGGAGTGTATTTTCTACTTAATATATTATTTTTATAATTATACATTTTATTCTGTTACATATAAATTTAAATACTTCTTATTGAAAATTGTATATACATTTTAATAAAATGTATATTAATAAAAATATATATTAAATAAATATAGGTTTTATATTTAATTTAATACATTATTTTTTATAGTTATACATTTTCGTTCTATTTGTAAAAATGTATAAAAATTTCAATTATATATAAAATGTTGTGTATTCTTTATTAAATTTTTATAATTAGATAATTTATTCTAGTTGAATATAAAAAGAACTCATAAAATGTTATATATATAAAATAAATATAATATTTATATATTTATATAGTGAGTGAGTGTGTGCGTATAATTTTTTTTTTATAATTTAGATGTATTTTTCTTGTCTTGGAAATCAATTTTATTGCCTGCATATGACCTGAAGCTGCTTCTCACCAGGAGTAGGTGGTCCCGAGGTCTATTCCCACCACCGTCCCAACACTCTCCCGCTTATCATCATCTTCGGCGAGCACACCGCCGGCCACCAGCAGACACAGGCAAAGAAGGCGCATCTTGGCTCAGATCCGGACTCAATATTCACCAGTTCCTGGAGAGAAGACACCAAACATGAATGTCAAAGGTCAGGGCAGGCACAGAACACAGTAAACGTCACTCACTGCCTGGAAATGTGGCCTATCATTTTTTTTGCCCTCTTTTTTTTTTTTTTTTTTTAAATCAAGCATTACATCTTCATGCAAAAACTCAATGTATTATCTACTAATATTTTAACCCAAAATGGCATGAATTGATGCACTGAATTCAGCTGCAGCTCAAATGAAAGTAATGAGAGAACACTAAATCCATAATTAAAGGCCATTTATCAATGCAAACAATGGACACCATTTTCAAAAAAAAACCAAAAAAAACATAAAAATAAAACACATCAGAAGCAGATATGATGGTCATATGAATAAACCATATTCATGTACAGTCAGTATCCTGTTCAACCTCGTGCTGCTAAATCACTGACCATCAAATACTCATTACAATATACTCTATTATTGTTGTATACACTCAAAATCCCTTAAAAATTTAAAAACATATACATATCGAAACATATTTAAGATAAAGACATTGTTCCTCTTGTTTCGCCGGTTACTATCTAATGAATATCCATTCCTCGAGTCTATCCAGTCATAATAGCTTAATGTTATCTTTAAAGCGGTTTCGTAAGAGAACACATATAATACATAATTCTCACCTGATAATGCAGTATTAAGCAGTAATCTCAAGGGCGTGGGCTGATCGCAGTGAATCGCGTGCTGTCTGTCTCTTTCTCTCTCTGTGTTTCTCGTGTTTTCTCTCTGTCTCAAATGTAACTCATGGCGCTGCGCTCGCCTGTATATAAGCCGTCACCGCTGCCCCGTCGTGGAGCCTCGCTATTGGTCAGAGAGCAGCTCGTTGGAAGGCGCTCATTGGCTGAGCGTTGCACGCTGGCTGATGCTGATTTGCACACGTACGGATGGCGGAGACGTCATCAGATGAGGCGTAGTGGAGCGATTTGATTGGCCTACGTGAGTGTCAGTCAGATTGCGAAGCTTCTGGATGGAGGCTCGCATTTGAACCTGGCCAAGAAATAGAAATAGTTCGAGAGTCTTTCATCAAAAACTCGGGTTTACACATTTTACATACTTATTTACATTGGCATGTGACTCTACTGTTCTCAAAATAAGCATTTAGGCTTGGAATATATGGAGATCTCAGTCAAATTCATTTTCAAACGAGGAAAATTGTGTTTAAAAGCAACTGTATATGTACATTATCTTCCTTATTGCATTGCTGCAAAACGAATACATTAATATATGGACATGAAAGTTTGATTTGAGAGTAAATTAGATTATGGTGTGAGAACAGTGTCATAATAAGAGAAACTCACTTGACTGAGACTATGATCAATTATACAGTTTTGCCTTGTACAAAAATGTTTGACCATTTATCAAACACTATAATATTCAGCTTATTTAACCATTGAGGGTCAATGAAGAATCTGTGTGTATTAAAATATGGCACATTCACAATTATATTTCTGTGGTTTGGACGGTGACTCATTGGGCAGAGTATTAGCAAAACTATCTGCATACAAAAACAAATGAATTTCTGTGTCATGTAATGAATGATGCAATGATAAGGAACAACCTGACAGTGTTTCAAGTGTCAAAATTACACTAGTATTGCTGCATTAATTGATCTAGTGGGGTTTTTGACATATGTTTGACCAATTAACTTGATAAATACACATTTCTGAATTTATTTACAATTTACCGTTTTGTATTTGTATCTACATTTCATATACCAACCGTGAAATTTATTTGCAGGGTAATACTGTCACCATGTCATTCACTGAATACTAGTGTGTGGAAATAATTCAGATTTTCAACCATTGGTGTGTCTGGTAAATTATGATTCCAATCTAGATATATTTCTAATATTTTCATGGAAAGTCCCAGAGTAGAAATTCAAGTAGTTCGGTTCACTTGGTTCATTTGGTCGGGACCAAAAACACCCCAAAACATTTAGTCCTGGTCCACTTCTCATTGGCATTTTAACACCAAACCTAAAGATACAGAATCTAAAGGGATATATGTTCACAACCTGATTGATCGGCTT
Source organism: Squalius cephalus (assembly GCF_949319135.1). Lineage (NCBI taxonomy): Eukaryota > Metazoa > Chordata > Actinopteri > Cypriniformes > Leuciscidae > Squalius > Squalius cephalus. The sequence continues at coordinate 49,948,276 of NC_137126.1, read as the reverse complement.
TGATTGTGACTTTTATTAGGTATATTTCACAATGGAACTTGCCGAACATCCAAAACAATGCTGTGTTCTGGGCTAAATGTGCTCGTTGTATGTGCGTAGCCTATACATATGATGGTATTCTGACCAGCTGACTGAGTAAAGGAGTCAAAATAGCAGCAGGAATCCCTCTGTCACACACAAACAAAGATCTATGACCTTTTTAGGGTCGCACCTTATGACATCATGTCCTGTTTTTGGTTCGTTTACATGTCTTTAGTCTGTGTTGCGTTCACATCTCATTCGATCCACACCAGAGTTCGTTTGGAAGTATTTTTTCAGCAGTCTAGGTCCGCTTTTTTGGTGGCACCAGGGTTCAGATAGTACTTAGCAAGTGTGAACACACCCAAAGTAACACCACATTTCTGAGGACTTTCATTACTAATTAAAGCTAGGGTGATAAAGTTAAACTAGTATACTTATCTGATCTGGCCTACTTTTTCATAAACTTTGGCTTGAATATAGACGGTTCAGTTAAATAATTTTTGTCTGAATTGCATCAATTAATCTAACTAGGGATGCAATGATATAAAAAAAAATTGGCCGATACCGATAACTCGTTATATTTAAAGGCCGATAACCGATATATTGGCCGATAAATCTAAATCCAAATTTTTATATAATTTTTGAGAGCCTCGTTACAAAAAACAAAGTTCTACCATTAAAATCCATGTCCCAAGCACACAATTATAATGTTCTCATTATAATTATATAGCCTATATGACAGACTTGCGCTACACATGTTACACTTTACTGTATTTTCCCTTTTTTTAAGTGATTCCAATCATACTTCAAGCAATTCAAAACCATCATATTGAACAGTGCGCATCTGAAGTGTCTCAGCTGAAGGAAATAATACATTAATTATCAGCTTTTATATATCGGCCAAATATTCTTATCAGGCCGATTACGATAACATTAAAAGTAAACATATATCGTCCGATACCGATATGGTGGCCGATATATCGTGCATCCCTTAATCTAACCAATGTCAAAACAAAGAATAAAGCATAACAAAGCAAACACATACAAAGATAAAAATACAAGTAATTTATTGACTTACAGATGTGCAACAATACAGTAATTTCATCAGAACACTTCAATGAGGCGTAGGTGGAGTAAGACCTGGTTGTCAATACATGTAGCTAAATTAAATTAGCCTATTTTTTGGAGCCCGTATCACTAAATATCTTGCAGTGCATATAGGCGAGTTTCTCAGCATGTGAGCGTCGCAACAAGGGAAACCATTCCCAGTGCGGCAACTCTACGACTCTGTACCCGGCCAGAACGAGTTGCCTTCGCTTCAACGCGTGAAATCCGAGCAGCTGCTCAGTCCTGTAGCAATACTGATTCCTATTCGTCACTTGAACAGCAAGTCTCTGAATAGATGGTTTAGAGGAATCATCCGTGTGAGACGAGCGCTTCCCGGATTTGGTCAACGCCGTCAGAAGATTGTCCGTCAAGTCGACACCAACGCTGAAAATGCTTTCTCTCACATGGACCGGTTCAACAGCGTGAACCACTGGCTTTTGGAGGAACTTGTTGGACGGCCGCACTGGAATCTTCTGGGAATTGGTTATTTGAGCGAGTAGGTTGTCAGTTATGGTTACTCCAGAGAGTGTTTGTTCCAAGTTCTGAGAGGCAGGATTTTGCCGACAAGGTTCGGAGGACACAGGAACAGGCTGGTCGTTTTGGTCCAAGTGCACTTCTAGGTCAATAGAGCGCAAATGCGGAAGAATCATGTGCTTGCGCACAAACATCTCTCCACCTAGAAGTTTCTGCAACACCGCTTCAGCCTCAAGCATCTCAGGCTTACGACAGATATCCGATTGAGCAAAATCCCAGAGTTGCTTGGTCACTTCTTCCCTCATTGCGAGGCTAAGTCTCGGGATCGTCGACTCGGGCAACTCCAAGCCAACAGTTCCATCTAAAGTGAACAAGTCTTTCTTCAACTCGAGCTCCTTAGAATTGCAAGTTTTGTTGACGAACTCTGCGCTTAAAGCCAGACTGAGCAAGTCTTGGGGGAAGAGACCAGCAAAAGCAAGACCGAGGAGACCTGTCAGCAAATGCTCAGGGAACCGCTGAAACTCAAGCTGACGTTCTCGTAAGATCGCAGTGAGACAGGGATAAAGTTGAGGACTCTGGTTGGGAAGAACTCCTAATGTTCCAAAGGCCCAAAGCATCTTTGCAGCATCTTTACTCCTGCACCGGTTGACCACGTTGGGGAGTTGTTCGGCCACAGCCAGGAGAATCCGATTATCCCGGTAGTGAAGAGCGGAGCAAGACAAGACGACGTGCATTAGGCCTTGAACCTCCATTCTTGGGGCCCGTCGAGGCACCTCGGATCCCATGGCCTCCAACCACGGAAGATGGTCCAGATAGCTAAATCTCAACAGCTTCATGACATTGGCGATCCCGAAATCACTCAAATCACTGACTACAGCAAGAGTCCTGTCCACGAGCCGGCGCGTTGCTCTCTCGGACAGGGAGATCTGCGACTTAAAGAGGGCTAAAGAAACAGCTCCCAGTTCCTCAGGCTTCAACTGGTTCAAATAACGCATGAGTAACGACTCAATGGGTTGAACGAGGGCATCCGGACATCTCCTTCCTTCTCCGATAATGTACAAGAGTTGAAGCAGCTCCGGAAGACCCAGTTGGTTGAAGTTTCGGCTCACGTTGTCAAAGAGTTTTTCAAGGTACCGAGGAACAATCCGACCGAGGCATCGCCACAAGTCGGCGGCGAGAAGCAACTGGTGAAGCTCCATTTCACTCGCTCTCCGGCAGAACTCGGTTTCATACAATCCCAGTATGCTGTGGGATTGAGGCAAGCCCAAGTTCACGAATGATCTCAGCGCATCTAATAACTGCGTCGGCGTGAAGTTGTGCAGGTTCTCGGCGCTGTGCCGCAGGAGCGCGTTAAACCGCGCGTCTTTCCTCACGACCGCGATCTGCTCGTGGGGGATCTGGCTGAGTTTGCACAAGAAACTAGTTGCATCTGAAGGTCCCATGTTGCTTTTTAGTTCCGTGACCTTTCCAAGGACTAACAAGGCTTCGTTGAGGTCTACAGTAGAAGAGCGTTGGGAGACGTCATAGGTCATGTTCTGGTATTCAGGTCGACATCTTTGAAAGGCTCGTGGGTCACCGTTGACTCGTGGCTCTTTGGTGGCTCGGTTTGACTCAGCGTTACTGTAGTCAATGTCTGACGGCGTGTTCTTGGTGCTGGAGAGCCGTCGTGAGGAGCTAATGCGGTACAGGTTACGCTGTTGATGGAAAGTTGTGTTTAAGGATAGGCTACGGGACGATTCTTCTTTAGTTTCCAAGCAGTCATCGGTAGAATAACGAGCCGTCGGCGTCCGGTAATAAGCCGAGGGCTTGTACACCAGTGTTCTCTCCGTTTCTTCTTCTCTCTTTTGCTCTCCATTTTCCACATTTGCTGACAAACGTTGGGCTCTAAAGATGGAGATGCGCTGTACATGGGCATAAAGTCGACGCTTTGCCAGATGATGAAACAGCACCGTTGCAGACATCAACAGCAGACTCTGGAGAAGATCATACAAGAGATGTGTTTTCAATTTAAAGGTCAACAGTGTACTTGAAAAGAATGTATGCGTTTGAAATTCAAAGTAAGAATGATAGTAGGTTTCCTTTTCTTGCCAAATAATTCTGTCAGATAAATACCTTAACCAAGTTTAGTGTATATCTAAAATTTTAATTAAAGATTATGAAGGCGCATTAATAAAAAATAAATAAAAAAATAGTTATTTGCACGGATAAATAATTTATAATAAACTAGGGATGCACCGAAATGAAAATTTTGGCCGATACCGATAACCGATAATTCTTTAAATTTGAAAGCCGATAACCGATATATTGGCCGATAAATCTAAATCCAAATTTTTATACATTATTTTTAAGCCTCGTTACAAAAAAAAAAAAAGTTTCACCATTAAAATCCATGTCCCAAGAACACAATTATTATTACTTCAAGCAATTCAAAACCATCATGTTGAGCAGTGCGCATCTGAAGTGTCTCAGCTGAAGGAAATAATCCATTAATTATCGGCTTTAATATATCGGCCAAATTTTCTCATGGAGTGGATCTCTGAGCTGCTATGAGTGAGTGGAGGCGGGTGTCCTTTGCATATTCATAGAACCACGTATACTAAATGAGGCAAGGGTGTCGAGTTACATTCAAGGTATTTTAAGGCATGACAAAAAAAATTCAAGGAAAAAACGCTTAAATATGTCATTTTGGTGATCAAATATGAGTTTTAAAGGATAAAATTAATGACTACAAAGGACTTCAAGATATCGGACAAATTTTCTTATTACCGATAACGATAATTCGCCATACTGATATGGTGGCATCATTTACACTGCAATTTTACATGAAAAATAAGAATTAATTGTTGTTAATTTTTTCATGTTGGTTTTATATGTGGGTCTGTGCAGGCTTTTGCAGTCTTAAAAATTATATTTTTGTCACTTTTGATGTTGATTGCAATTGCATACACTTTCAATGATAGCATTCACGATCATTTAAAGGAAAAGATCAGCCAAGACTTTTTTAAATTTTTAATTTGGGAACAAACTACTCCTCTAATATTAGTTATAATGTACTGTAAACTGAATGACACCATAAACACACAAGAAAAAAAACGTAACTACTTGGTTTTGTCAAAAAAGAATTGATCCCAGATGTTACAGCTGAAATTCACATGGAATAGAGGCCTTTTCTGGTCAGCATATTTTTTAAAAGGAACATCAAAAGTGAGATAACTAAAACCTTATTTCCTTGTGGCGAAACGTCTTTAATCAATCATAAGCTACTGCACGTCCTTGACAGCAGCAGAACTCACTCATTCACATTCATCTGTTAAATAACACACCGAACACAACACAATCCGAGCGACTGTAGAAAGATAAACGTACCTTCAGCGCGTGTGGTCTTCAAGTGGAGTATTTATCGCATGAGGATACATCGCAAAAACACTCACTTTCACTTGAATCCACACGTGAATGTGTGTAGTGGTAAAGGCAGATGTCATGCGCGGTACGGAAGCTCGTAAGAGACATGAAACACTCAGTCACTGGCAGCATACGAAATCGCATATTTCCATACTGTGTTCAAAAGTTTGGGATCGGAAATATTTTTTGTTTTTTTAAAAGGCTGAATTTATTTGATAAAAAAAGCTAATTTTGTTAAATATTATGACAATTTAAAATAACCGTTTTCTATTTGAATATATTTTAAAATATAATTTATTCCTGTGATCAATTTTCAGCATCATTACTCCAGTCTTCAGTGTCACATGATCCTTCAGAAATCACTCTAATATGATGATTTGATGATCAAGAAACATTTATGATTATTATCAGTGTTAAAAAAAGTTGTGGACATTTTTTTTTTTCAGGATTCTTTGACAAATAGAAAGTTCTATTTTGTTTATTTTATGCATTTAATGCATCCTTGCTGAATAAAAGTATTGATTTCTTTTATTTCTTTATTATTTTTATTTTTTATTATTTCTTATTTATTTTTTTAATCAAATAAATGCAGTCTTGGTGAGCAGAAGAGACTTTAAAAACATAAAAAATCTTACCGATCCCAAACTTTTGAATGGTAGTATAGGCTGTATACAGGTGCTGGTCCTAAAATTAGAATATCATCAAAAAGTTGATTTATTTCAAGAATTCAACTTAACAGGTGAAACTAATATATTATATAGACTCATTACATGCAAAGTGAGATATCTCAAGCCTTTATTTGTTATAATTTAGATGATTATGGCTTACAGCTTACGAAGCTCACGAAATCAAAATCTCAGAAAATTAGAATATTACATGAAATCACACAGTAATTACACAGTGATACCATGGTCATTGAAGCAGGTTTTGGTTCTTTTGGCAGTGTGGGCCGGTGCAAATCCTGCTGGAGAATGAAGTCAGCATCTCCATAAAGCTTGTCTGCTGAAGGAAGCATGAAGTGCTCTGGAAATGTCCTGGTGGACGGCTGCGTTGAGTGGACAGCTGTGTAATTACTGTGTGATTTCATGTAATATTCTAATTTTCTGGGATTTTGATTTTGTGGGTTTCACAAGCTGTAAGCCATAATCATCAAAATTATAACAAATAAAGGCTTGAAATATCTCACTTTGCATGCAATGAGTCTATATAATATATTAGTTTCACCTGTTAAGTTGAATTCTTGAAATAAATCAACTTTTTGATGATATTCTAATTTTATGACCAGCACCTGTATATGCTTACAAGTTTGTCTAGATTGTAGATCTGTCTATATATCTACACTCACCTAAAGGATTATTAGGAACACCATACTAATACTGTGTTTGACCCCCTTTCGCCTTCAGAACTGCCTTAATTCTACGTGGCATTGATTCAACAAGGTGCTGAAAGCATTCTTTAGAAATGTTGGCCCATATTGATAGGATAGCATCTTGCAGTTGATGGAGATTTGTGGGATGCACATCCAGGGCACGAAGCTCCCGTTCCACCACATCCCAAAGATGCTCTATTGGGTTGAGATCTGGTGACTGTGGGGGCCATTTTAGTACAGTGAACTCATTGTCATGTTCAAGAAACCAATTTCTTGAAGTCAGTCTGAGGAAGGGCCATGTGAGGCCCGAAACGTCACTAATAAAACATTTTTTGAATGGGAGCTTATTCGGTGTGCGGATCTGTTACTGACTACTACAAGAAACCAATTTGAAATGATTCGAGCTTTGTGACATGGTGCATTATCCTGCTGGAAGTAGCCATCAGAGGATGGGTACATGGTGGTCATAAAGGGATGGACATGGTCAGAAACAATGCTCAGGTAGGCCATGGCATTTAAACGATGCCCAATTGGCACTAAGGGGCCTAAAGTGTGCCAAGAAAACATCCCCCACACCATTACACCACCACCACCAGCCTGCACAGTGGTAACAAGGCATGATGGATCCATGTTCTCATTCTGTTTACGCCAAATTCTGACTCTACCATCTGAATGTCTCAACAGAAATCGAGACTCATCAGACCAGGCAACATTTTTCCAGTCTTCAACTGTCCAATTTTGGTGAGCTCGTGCAAATTGTAGCCTCTTTTTCCTATTTGTAGTGGAGATGAGTGGTACCCGGTGGGGTCTTCTGCTGTTGTAGCCCATCCGCCTCAAGGTTGTGCGTGTTGTGGCTTCACAAATGCTTTGCTGCATACCTCGGTTGTAACGAGTGGTTATTTCAGTCAAAGTTGCTCTTCTATCAGCTTGAATCAGTCGGCCCATTCTCCTCTGACCTCTAGCATCAACAAGGCATTTTCGCCCACAGGACAGCCGCATACTGGATGTTTTCCCTTTTCACACCATTCTTTGTAAACCCTAGAAATGGTTGAGCGTGAAAATCCCAGTAACTGAGCAGATTGTGAAATACTCAGACCGGCCCGTCTGGCACCAACAACCATGCCACGCTCATAATTGCTTAAATCACCTTTATTTCCCATTCTGACATTCAGTTTGGAGTTCAGGAGATTGTCTTGACCAGGACCACACCCCTAAATGCATTGAAGCAACTGCCATGTGATTGGTTGATTAGATAATTGCATTAATGAGAAATTGAACAGGTGTTCCTAATAATCCTTTAGGTGAGTGTATATATATATATATATATATATATATATATATATATATATATATATATATATATATATATATATATATATATATATATATGTATATATGAAAGCAATTAGTCATTTAAAATAGTCATTTACAGCTGAATTCGCCTTACCTAATTCTCATTAGAAATTGAGAAATGAAATGTGTGGTTTTTGATCATGTGCAATTTTATACATTCTAAAAGAAGTCATGAAGAGAAGAGACACTGTTATTTATTTTCTTATTCACATCTTTATTATTTAAATTAATATTTGCTAAGATATGCTTTTCCGAGCAAATTCTGCAGAAGAAAAAAAAGAAAAAAAGAAATGAAATGTTTACAAAAAACCCTTGCACTCATACATCTCAAGAACTGATCGAGAAAGGGAAAAGACATCGGACTCTTGAATGTATGACTTTTACTGTAATATAGTCGATCAAAGGTTTTAAGATTCATATATGTATATTATATTCCTATATTAATAGTTTGAAAAATAAAAGCTGACATGTCAGTCTCATTACTTCACAAAAGTATTCACACGCATTAGCTCGGTATATTTGGATAGAATAGTTCTGTACACATAAGGAACAGTGATATTTACATGCTTTCGTCTCTACTGAAGAACACAACAGAAGCACATAGCAGCAAATGTGTGGCGTCTGTCTCCAAACACGAGTGTCGTAAAGCTGAGCGGGTCTGGGATGATTATCTCTAGTTGGCTGATGATTGGAAAAAAAGAGGCACAAGCTTTTGGGGAAAAACTGGGAGAGAGAGACACTGCAGAAGACTCCGCTTTCCACTTTCTATTGCATTTCTATAGCGATATATACGTTGAGGGAAATATATAACTCTGTTGTGCTTGTTGCTCCAGACGCATTTCATACGCAATCCCTCATCCTTCCCTCGGGGAAAAACTCTTTTAATTTAAGAAATTGAGTGTTTAACAGGGGGACTTTTGTCTCACTTGAACCACGAACACACACACACACAAATACTGAATGTATTAGAGGAGTTTTGTGGTTGAAATTGAAAAAAGTAACAAATCCTTCCCTCGCGGATGTTTCAGAGCACATAGAAAAACCTAAAAAAGCTAAAATGTAAAAAATGATAAAATTGCACACACACACAAAATTTTTTTTTACAATGTCTACATGTGTATGTGAATGCATACTGAAGAGAACTGGCTTTAGGACCCAGCGGAACAGCTCATATAGAGATATGAAATATCATCTTATATTATTATTATCCACCAGAAGTCGGCCAACACACCCAATGTAAGATATTTAGAGCTGAATTAAAAGAGTTATGCATTAAAATTGTGAGTTATTTTGAATTTAAGTTGAAAGAATGTGAGGAATATGTGCTTAAACTACTATTTACTTATTGAATCTAGTCATTTAAAGGAAAAAAAAATTGCTCTAAAAAATGTAAAAAATATTATCAAAACGAAATAAAATAAGCTTTCTGGACAAAAAAAAAAAAAGAAGTATAATTTTAGGGCTTCGGGTCATTTGTGTTACAGAGAGCGAGGGAAGGATGAGGGATAAGAGGGGATCTGGCGTGTTTCTGCTGCGATATGATGCCAGAAATGTTCATTTGTATAATTTCTACAGCATATAAAGTGTTTTTTTTACAATCGCTAGGACATTTCT
>NC_137126.1:49931436-49936436 GCF_949319135.1 Squalius cephalus | reverse complement strand
ATTAGTGTATTAACTAACATTAGCTAAAGTCTTCCGACGCATCAGGAAATCTCCAGTTCACTCATCACACTGTAAATGCAGCGTCAAGTCAAGCGCTTTGCATCATGGGAAACGACACTGTGCGCAGTGTGCTCTGTTGCACAGAATACATTCTGCAGAAATAGTATGCGTAGCGTTTCACACACACTCTCTCCAAGACACACTCCTCAACCCATTCACACACTCCACATGATCTCGGTGCACTTCAAAACATTTAAAGCATCACTTCAATCTACTGCATATTACATCTTTAAAAGTCAAATCATCTAAAATGATACTTTCAGTAAGTATACATTGACACATATTATATATGCTCTTTTTGGAAGAATGTAAAGTCAAATATAATCTAATTTGCTCCGGGTTTTGGCTCAGCCGTCGAGCAGCTTCATAAACCAAACCTCAGCAGGACGGTCCGAGACCCCAGCGGCAAGTGCACGGACACGTCCACCTCCATCTCCCGCTCTACTGTACTCTACATCGCTCAAAACATAGAAAAGGGCAGAAACAACATTCAGGTGATACAGTACGTTCTGAGTTGAAATGAATACACGTCCTCCGCCGCTGCTGCTTTGGGCAAAAGAGTTGAGTTTTCCTCTGTCCCGCAAACACACTGCAAACAAGAGCGTCAGCGCACACGCTAACAGGCCCATGTGCCAGAACACAGTTCATACACTGCAAACAATGCTTTTCTTACCCGTTTCAGTCCAAATATCGAAAATCAAGATGTATTTTTGTCTAGTTTCAGTCCAAATGTCTAAAATATTCTTAAATCTAGATGTATTTTTGTCTAGTTTCAGTCCAAATATCTAAAATATTCTTAAATCAAGATGTATTTTTGTCGTTTTCAGTCCAAATGTCTAAAATCAAGATGTATTTTTGTCTCGTTTCAGTCCAAATATCTAAAATATTCTTAAATCAAGATGTATTTTTGTCGTTTTCAGTCCAAATGTCTAAAATATTCTTAAATCAAGATGTATTTTTGTCTAGTTTCAGTCCAAATATCTTAAATATTCTTAAATCAAGATGTATTTTTGTCGTTTTCAGTCCAAATGTCTAAAATCAAGATGTATTTTTGTCTCGTTTCAGTCCAAATATCTAAAATATTCTTAAATCAAGATGTATTTTTGTCTAGTTTCAGTCCAAATATCTAAAATATTCTTAAATCAAGATGTATTTTTGTCTAGTTTCAGTCCAAATATCTAAAATATTCTTAAATCAAGATGTATTTTTGTCGTTTTCAGTCCAAATGTCTAAAATCAAGATGTATTTTTGTCTAGTTTCAGTCCAAATATCTAAAAATTCTTAAATCAAGATGTATTTTTGTCTTTTCCAGTCCAAATATCTAAAAACAAGATGTATTTTTGTCTTTTCCAGTCCAAATATCTAAAATATTCTTAAATCAAGACGCATTTACTAAAGTAGTAAAATTCCATAAGATATTATGTCTTATTTTCTGAGGAAATAAATCAGAATTATGTGAGTTTTTGCTTAAAACAAGAAAAAAAGTCTACCAATGTACTCTAGATGGAAATAGGGGTCCACGCGCACCCCCGGCTTTTTTTATGCCACCTGATTTTTCACTTGATAAATCTTTAAAGTGTCTATTTTCAGAATCTGCCAGGTACCAAGCTGAAATAATGTCCCAAAGGCTTCATTTTTAACCCTTTGCTGCACAAAGGTAAAATGCACTGATTGGGAAACAAGAAGGAACACCTTCTTGGAGCTCCTTCAGACTGAATTGACAGAGATTTGAGATGGCGCAGCGAGTCCTTTTTCAATGATGATGATTCTCCAGATGTAGAAGCCTTTGACACTTGTAAATGATCTATTTTCCCTGCAAGCTTGTATAGCAGTATTGGTGATAGCCAAATATATCCAAAGGCAAGTCCTCTAATGTTAATGGAATCTGTTCACAGATATCCATCATGCGGTACGGTGAACTGGCTGCTTCACAGAGTCTCATATCTTAATATCAAAGGTAATTTGCTTTGCTTTGTTTACTTCAAAAGTAAAGCTATTTTCAATTTCTTCAGGTTCAGTATAGGTGCAGTAAAAGGTTAAAATTAGTATAATAAAAACATTGTCAAATTAGCTTTATTATTTTATTTTTTTTGCTGTTTTTGACCACAGATGGTCAAGATGTTGTTAAATATAACAAATACCAATTTCCCTGGGTCAGAATTGTATGGAAAAATGTGTCCATTTGTCTCTGTGAGTTGCTTACATCAAAAGTTATGCCACTTTATATCATATTTAGATATTTCGGGTTTGGTGCAAAGGGTTAAAAATAAAGCATTTTGGACATTATTTCAGCTTGGTACCCAATTTAATCTTAAAATAGACACTTGAATGATAAAGAAATAACAGTTTGTGAAAAGAAAATCACCCTATGCGCTTGAGAACACGAAAATATAGTTGATCCTCTACACATCTTTGGCCATTTTTTGCTATTTTTGTCCAGAAATAGGGTCAATAAGTTGTCAAATGTCGAAAATAACCATTCCATTAAATTCCTGGGGTCAGAATTGTATGGGAAAACGTGTTCATTTGTGTCTGTATGTTGTTTACTTCATATGTTATGCCACTTTCTACATCATTTTTGGATTTTTCGGGATCCGGTCGGGTGCAGCAAAGGGTTAAAAATGAAGCCTTTGGGACATTATTTCAGCTTGGCACCAGGCAGATTCTGAAAATAGACACTTTAAAGATTTAAAAAAATCAGGTGGCATACAAAAAGCCGGGGGGTGCGCGTGGACCCCTATTTCCATCTAGACTAATGGGGTCAGAAAAATAATCTGGTTTCTGTTTGAATTAGGATTATTTTTCTGACCCCACTGGCTTTTTTACACAACAACTCACTTAATTCCCCAGAAAACAAGACATAATATCTTATGGCATTTTACGATTTTAGTAAATGCATCTTGATTTAAGAATTTTTAGATATTTGGACTGAAACAAAAATTCATCTTGATTTTAGATATTTGGACTGGAAACAAGAAAAGTATTTTTTGCAGTGTAACACAACGCTCAATGCATTCCGAGCATGTTAGTTATCTATATCAAGCTACACAAGCATTCAAAGGTTTGGGGTCAGTACAAATTTCTTATTTTTTTAAAAAGACATTAATACTTTTATTCGGCGAGGATGCATTAAATTGATCAAAAGAGACATTTATAATGTTCTAATGCTGTTCTTTTGAACTTTCTATTCATCTCTGCAACAAAGTATCACGGATTCTACAAAAATAAAACTGTGTTCAACATTGATAATAATCATAAATGTTTCTCATTATATTAGAGTGATTTCTGAAGGATCATGTGACACTGAAGACTGGAGTAATGATGCTGAAAATTGATCACAGGAATAAATTACACTTTACTATATATTCACATAGAAAACAGATATTTTTAAATGCAATAATGTTTGCTGCATTTTTGATCACAGAAGAGACCCCAAACTTTTGAACACTGCCTCATTAGTTATGCACGTCTGCGCACTTGTGTAGAGTATGTTTCTGGCCTTCCAGTGCAATAAACAAACGGCATCAAGACTGGCACTAAGATTTGGTCCTAAAACGGTGACGGTGTGTCGCGAGATCTTCCCTTTAAGAGAAACTCTCGTCTCTTAACTCCTGTTTTGATTGTTTTGAATGCTGCTAGCAAGTATATTCTTCTTGTATTCTATAAGATCGTGATTCATTAATAGCCTGAACCCAGTCTGAATAGTTTACGCCCTTAAACCCCTGAGTGCTACGTTTCCTCTCGCGACTGACTAGCGGCCAGCTCATCTGCACTACGATCCAGCCCTCGACAAGCCGATAAAGCTAAGGCTAAGGCTCATAACTACCCTGCCCTCAACCCAAACACCCGCCCTAGACAAGCAGGGCATCCTTGGACAGTCCTCGGAAGCGGTTTCGTTTTCGGATTGTACTGAATGCTATTGTAATCTTGGTTTTAGTCAGATCTCGGTGGACTCGATCCTCTCCAGTCGGGTTGGAACGGGCCACGGCGGGGCGAGTTGGTGCATCTCCGGCATCTTCTTCTTCTCTTCCACCGGCGGGGTCGGAGACGTTAGCGATATTGACACGGAAACTGGCGGCTCTGGTAAAGCCAGAGCCGGAGCGGCCATTTTGGCTCCTAGCTTGTCCACGCGCTCCTCGAGCGCCTGGTTCTTCTGTAGCATCTCCACGTAGCTTAGCTGCAACTGCGCTTGGTACTTCAGCACGCGCTCTTTCTCGTCATGCCAGGTTTGGCGTTCCTGTGCGAATGTTAGCGCTTGTCGTTCGCGCTGTTGCCGCTCGAGACGTAGCTCGCCCTGCAGTCGCTCTAGCTGGCGGCGAAGGTCACCTGACTCCGCCCACTGGACCTTGGAGTCGTCGCTGAGGAGCCGATCGGGAGCCGGGAGCGCCGGGAGTGACGTTGGCGGATCCGAAGGGGACATGAGATGCTCTCGGCTACGGGACGCCACCAGTTGCCCCATTTCGGACAGACTGGGATCACTGGGACGACTGGAGCTGCTGCCGAGTTCACTGAGGGCTTTCTTCAGACGCGTGACCTCCGACTCAAACGCGCTCAGCTTGTCCCGTAGCACCGTGACCTGAAGACAAGGTTGAACATATCAACAACATATCAAGAAAAAGTGGGGAAAATATCTAATAGCGATCTTTCTGATATAAATAGCAATTATGATTTAAAGGTGCAGTAAGCGATTTCTGAGAAACAGACACGCCCCTCCCTTCATTGCTACGCCCCCAAATGCATGAACTCACAATGCAAGTGGACACGCCCATGACTGCTGATTGGCTCTCTCTCTTTCTCCTCCCCCATCATGAGTGGACACGCCCCCTACTGCTGATTGGCTCACTCTCCTCCCCCATCATGAGTGGACACACCCCCTACTGCTGAATGACTCACTCTCTCCTCCCCCATCATGAGTGGACACGCCCCCTACTGCTGATTGA
>NC_137126.1:49871436-49926436 GCF_949319135.1 Squalius cephalus | reverse complement strand
CCAATGTGTATGCAAAAATAAATAATAAAATAAAATATCCAATGTGTAATTATTATATAATTTAATAAATTAAATAATTGTTGTTCTGTAAAGTACTTTGATTTTTGTTGTAAATGTGCTATATAAATAAAACTGAAATAAAATAAAAAATAGGAAATAAATTATATATATATGTGCATACAGTTAAATTAAATAAATGTATATAACTAAATGTAAAAAAAGCAAACACCATTCTCCAATTCCAACATTAAAATGTCAAGTTTTGTAATCTTGATTTTTGTCATTGATTAGAAACAGTTTCTAGTGGTGACAAAAGCACAGTGTAAAAATAAGCTTCGGCAAGTACAGTAAATCTCATTTGGCAAACACTTTTATTCAAAGCAACTTTAAATAAAGAGTGAATTTAACTTGCCATTTAGTCTCAGTGGAAAATATCCAATATGCATGCAAAATAAAATAAAATAAATATCCAATGGTTTATACAAAAGTAATAAATTAAATAAATTAAATATTCAATGGTGTATACAAAAGTAATAAATTAAATAAATTAAATATTCAATGGTGTATACAAAAGTAATAAATTAAATAAATTAAATAAATGAAATATCCAATGGTGTATACAAAAGTAATAAATTAAATAAATTAAATATTCAATGGTGTATACAAAAGTAATAAATTAAATAAATTATTCAATGGTGTATACAAAAGTAATAAATTAAATAAATTAAATAACTTAAATATCCAATGGTGTATACAAAAGTAATAAATTAAATGAATTAAATATCCAATGGTGTATACAAAAGTAATAAATTAAATAAATTATTCAATGGTGTATACAAAATTAAGGAAAATAAATAAATAAATGAACGACTATATAAATAAAGACTTTCATGTAGGCTGGGTGTAAAAGGATCATATAAAGGTTGTCACCTCACTCACTTCTTGCTCTCTCTCCCACAGCCGGTCCTCGAGGTCCTGGATGACGTCGTCTGAGTTCGGGGAGGGTCTCAGGGGCCCGGGGCCGTCGCTCATGTGACTGAGGCGCTGGTACGAGGACGAGCTCTTCCCCGAGGACGAGCGCCCGCTGTCCGACGCACTGAGCCCGTTCTGGAAGCCCGGTTTATCCGGGACGCCGGTGCCGAGCCGGTTGATGTGGCTGGTGGAGGCGCTGAGGGGCCCGAGAGCCGGAGCCGGGCCGTAACCGGACCCGGTGTACGTGGGAAGGCTGGTGAGAGAGTTCCTCCCCGAGTCCGAGAGGCCCGGGCCCGTGTGTGTTCCTCGGCTGCCGGGACTGTCCTGGTTCGGACCCGCTTCGGACCCGCCGGCGCCGACACCACTCGGACCCGGAGCCGAGCCGGAGCCCGTCTGAAGGGGACACACCAGGTTCTGCATGGAGTGAAAGCTCTTCGGCACCACGGGTTTGAAGGCCGACGGACGCACCAGAGAGTCGTTGGTCTGGAGAGACAAACCACAGAAACAACAGCATTAAATACACAATTAACATTTTACTATCATTTATATAATGATGTTCCTTCTTCTTCAGAGTTTCTGTCTTGTTTTCCAGCACAAACATCTAAACATCTTCGCGTGTCGGTCAAAAATGACCAGAATTTTTTTCTTCTTCAATGTACTATGTTTTAGTTCGATAATGTTTTATATTTAATATTTTTTATTTTATGGTACTAAATTATATTTACGCTGTATTTATAATCCATTTATTCACTTTTTGAGCATAGACCTGAAAATTAAATGTCCAACTTAAACTGTGGTAAATCTTGAATGATAGACTGAAGTTTGATCTCTTTACAAACACGACACAAACTGAAGTTTGTAAAAAGTGAACTTAAAAAAAGTTACAGAATTTTACGTTTATTGTTATGAAAAATTTGCAAAAATACTATTTAAAATTTTTATATGAAATATATATTTTTAAAAAACATGTTTTACTCTAAAACTGTGAGAAAATCAAAACCATAAATCTAAAGTTGTGTTCAAATGTGAGGCTGATATCTCCAAAGCTGGTCTCTCAGTGAGATGTTGTTCGGCTGCAGTACCAAACGCTTCCACTAGAGGAAACTCGTCTCATTCATTTCCAATGCGTCATTTCTGACCGCGAGGAGCTCAAGTGTGGCTATTGTTATCAGGACCATTAAACCTGTTCCAGTCATGGCCATGATTATTTGCACCAGAGAGTCGTTGGTCTGAAGAGACACAAATGAACATTTTACTATTATTTATATGTTATTATATATGTTATTTTAATGTTATTACACGGCTCTGTGAAATACTTGATTCTGATTGGTCAATCGTGCCATTATTGTCATTGGTCTGGAGAGACAAACCACAGAAACGGCATCATGAAATACACAATTAACATTATACTATTATTTATATAATGATGTTCATTCTTCTTCAGTGTTTTTTGTCTTGTTTTCCACCACCAATTTCTAAAACATTCTTAAAACATTCTCCATTTACTGGAGAAGCAAAATGACTGAAGTATCAAAATATATACATAAAAATGTATGAAAATGAAGTGAATTTGTGCTTAAAGTCCCCCTGTGGTGAAAATCCAGCTTTAAAAGTAGCTGATTTGCTCGCAGCGCCTGAGAAGCCTGTGGTGAGGAGCAGAGTTGGAGTAAATCACTCCGCAGAAGTAGCAGTGCTTCGCCTTCTGAAAATATAGTTCCCAGTGTGTGTACGGTTAGAAGATGGCTGTGTCATGTGACCTTGTTATTTGTACACACTGTGACTATACAAATCACAACATGTAAATAGGAAAATGTTGGCGTTATTTCGTCACTTATTGGGAGCAGTATGCTAGCTGGAGCCATATACCTCCAGTCTTTGTGCTAAGCTAGGCTAGCGGTGTGTGCGTCAGACAGAGTTACGGCACGCACGGAGATGAGAAGGGTGTGTGTGGACTTATCTAACTCTGGGGGTTACGGGGAATAAGCTTAAGTCACAAAAAGTCGGCGTGTTCCTTTAATGTTGTTTATACATGGTGTTTTTAATCTGCTTTAAGACAAAGCATGTGTAAGTTCATAAGTCGACAGCATTGCTGAGTATTTCCTCCTTAAAACTGCAGTGAACCAAAGACAGTCTCAAAAACACGCTTTGAAATCGCTGGTGTTTCTGACGTCACAAACTACCTTGTAACCAATCAGATCAACGTGTGATCGTCAACCAGTGGATCTCTGAGCTGAGTGAGTGAGTGGAGGCGGGGCTCAATTGCATATTCATAGAACCACGCATACTAAATGAGGCAAGGTGTCGAGTTACATTCAAGATATTTTAAGGCATTTTTCAAGAAAAAAAAAAAATTTAAATAAGTCATTTTGGTGATTTAAGGAATAGTACCTGTGCATGCTCGAGTTTCCCAGAGACGGGCAGTATGTTGGGAGGATTGTGATTATCAGGTTTGGTTTTGCTCTTGTCCTTGTGCAGCGTTGGAGCTTGATGATTCCTGTCGTTGTTCAACACGACGTTGTTCCCGCACAGATCCAGACTCTCCCCGCGCCGGTGCCCGTCTCTGCGCGCGCCGTTAGCGAACACCGCGTTGGTCACGAGCCTCTCGCCGTTGACCGTGTGTTGCCGGTTAGCGTTGCGAGCGTAATCCCTCTCGTCGGCGCAGACGCCTTTGGTCTTGGTGTTCGGGCCGGGGATCCGGTCGGCGCTGAAGCTTCGGTCGTCCAGGCGCCGGCGGGTCGAGGCGGGGGCGGGGGCCAGGGCCGGTGCTGGGGCCGGTGCCAGCGGGCCGTTCGGGGTGGTACGGGTGCCAACGCTACGCATGGTGATGGGCCGTTGACTGGAGGCCCCGCTCCCTACGCTGCCCATGCCAGGAGCCTCGAGCGCTTCACTCCACTGCCCACACACACGGGCATGAAGGAGACGGGAGCCGGGTCACACACACACACACTGCAACACAAACACACCAGCAGAAGTTACATGCACCGACCCTCAAATAGATGAAGTTTGGGGTCGGTACAATTCTCGAAAGAGTCTCTTTTGCTCAAAAAAATATTGTAAAAACAGTGAAATATTATTCCAATGTAAATCATCTGTTCTCTATGTGAATATATAGTAAAGTGTAATTTATTCCTGTGAATTTTCAGCATCATTACTCCAGTCTTCAGTGTCACATGATCCTTCAGAAATCACTCTAATATGATGATTTGATGATCAAGAAACATTTAGGATTATTATGCTTAATGTTGAAAAGAGATTTTTGTGGAAATCGTGATGCATTTTATTTTTCGGGATTCTTTGATAAATAGAAAGAAAAAGAACAAACCTTTACTCTCACTTTTGATCAATTTCATGTATCTTTATTGAATAAAAATATTAATTTCTTTCAACAACAACAAAAAGAATCTTACTGACCCCAAACCTTTGAACAGTGATGCAAATATTTTCATGTATAAAGACCACTTTCATCAAAATAGATAGATAGATAGATACTGTAGATAGATAGATAGATAGATAGATACTGTAGATAGATACTGTAGATAGATAGATAGATACTGTAGATAGATAGATAGATAGATACTGTAGATAGATAGATAGATACTGTAGATAGATAGATAGATAGATACTGTAGATAGATAGATAGATAGATAGATAGATAGATAGATAGATAGATACTGTAGATAGATAGATAGATAGATACTGTAGATAGATAGATAGATAGATAGATAGATAGATAGATAGATAGATAGATAGATACTGTAGATAGATAGATAGATAGATACTGTAGATAGATAGATAGATAGATAGATACTGTAGATAGATAGATAGATAGATAGATAGATAGATAGATAGATAGATAGATAGATAGATAGATAGATAGATGCATTTAGAACTTTTAGTCTCAGAAGAATAATAAAAAGCTTGAGAAGTAGATCAGAATGTTGGCTTTCTCAAGCCAACATAATAAATGGATATTATGCTGACAGGTCAAGAAGAGGAAATATAAAAAGGAAGTATAGCTGTGAATAAACGACATACGTGCGTCCCTTGAGAATTAGAAAAGCAGAACTTCTTCCTCCTCATGTTAAACGTTTATTAGACCTCCTTAAAAAACCCGACTGCAAGTTCTCATGCCAACAAATAAAAGAAAAACACTGTAAAGAGCTTCTCCAGCGAAGAGTCTCGTGAAGCGCATGTAAACATCAACACGGATCTGTTTCAGCGAAACTGCACCCTGATTAATATGTTATCTGGAGTAAAACATTAACCAACCACACAGATAATCTGACGTGATTCTGATGTGTGATTGTGGTTGTAAATCCTGCAAACTAAGCAGAGTTTACATTCAGCTTAATGTGACATCCGTTTCGAAATGGCAAAAAAAAAAAAATAAATCAATGAAATTTTCTATTCTGATCTTGGCCGCTTACATTTGTGAAAACAAATTGCATAATAAACTTTTTTTTTTTTGCAATTCATGTGATACTTATGTCAATCAAACTGAACATGCATCATAACTGCATGCTTGATTTGCTCTTAGTCTTCATCATCGCACACATTAGTTGTGGTAAACGAAAGGACAAGCATGTTTGCTTGACATGCAAGAACCAATGAGGTTCATTCTAGTGTTACACAGCACGTTTGAGCTTCAGCAAGAACCAATGAGGTTCATTCTCGTGTTACACAGCACGTTTGAGCTTCAGCAAGAACCAATGAGGTTCATTCTCGTGTTACGCAGCACGTTTGAGCTTCAGCAAGAACCAATGAGGTTCATTCTAGTGTTACACAGCACGTTTGAGCTTCAGCAAGAACCAATGAGGTTCATTCTCGTGTTACACAGCACGTTTGAGCTTCAGCAAGAACCAATGAGGTTCATTCTCGTGTTACGCAGCACGTTTGAGCTTCAGCAAGAACCAATGAGGTTCATTCTCGTGTTACACAGCACGTTTGAGCTTCAGCAAGAACCAATGAGGTTCATTCTCGTGTTACACAGCACGTTTGAGCTTCAGCAAGAACCAATGAGGTTCATTCTAGTGTTACGCAGCACGTTTGAGCTTCAGCAAGAACCAATGAGGTTCATTCTCGTGTTACGCAGCACGTTTGAGCTTCAGCAAGAACCAATGAGGTTCATTCTCGTGTTACACAGCACGTTTGAGCTTCAGCAAGAACCAATGAGGTTCATTCTCGTGTTACACAGCACGTTTGATCTTCAGCAAGAACCAATGAGGTTCATTCTAGTGTTACGCAGCACGTTTGAGCTTCAGCAAGAACCAATGAGGTTCATTCTCGTGTTACGCAGCACGTTTGAGCTTCAGCAAGAACCAATGAGGTTCATTCTAGTGTTACACAGCACGTTTGAGCTTCAGCAAGAACCAATGAGGTTCATTCTCGTGTTACGCAGCACGTTTGAGCTTCAGCAAGAACCAATGAGGTTCATTCTCGTGTTACACAGCACGTTTGAGCTTCAGCAAGAACCAATGAGGTTCATTCTCGTGTTACGCAGCACGTTTGAGCTTCAGCAAGAACCAATGAGGTTCATTCTCGTGTTACGCAGCACGTTTGAGCTTCAGCAAGAACCAATGAGGTTCATTCTAGTGTTACACAGCACGTTTGAGCTTCAGCAAGAACCAATGAGGTTCATTCTCGTGTTACACAGCACGTTTGAGCTTCAGCAAGAACCAATGAGGTTCATTCTCGTGTTACGCAGCACGTTTGAGCTTCAGCAAGAACCAATGAGGTTCATTCTCGTGTTACACAGCACGTTTGAGCTTCAGCAAGAACCAATGAGGTTCATTCTAGTGTTACGCAGCACGTTTGAGCTTCAGCAAGAACCAATGAGGTTCATTCTCGTGTTACGCAGCACGTTTGAGCTTCTGCAAGAACCAATGAGGTTCATTCTCGTGTTACACAGCTCGTTTGAGCTTCAGCAAGAACCAATGAGGTTCATTCTAGTGTTACGCAGCACGTTTGAGCTTCAGCAAGAACCAATGAGGCTCATTCTCATGTTACGCAGCACGTTTGAGCTTCAGTAAGAACCAATGAGGTTCATTCTCGTGTTACGCAGCACGTTTGAGCTTCTGCAAGAACCAATGAGGTTCATTCTCGTGTTACACAGCTCGTTTGAGCTTCAGCAAGAACCAATGAGGTTCATTCTCGTGTTACACAGCTCGTTTGAGCTTCAGCAAGAACCAATGAGGTTCATTCTCGTGTTACGCAGCACGTTTGAGCTTCAGCAAGAACCAATGAGGTTCATTCTAGTGTTACGCAGCACGTTTGAGCTTCAGCAAGAACCAATGAGGTTCATTCTCGTGTTACACAGCACGTTTGAGCTTCAGCAAGAACCAATGAGGTTCATTCTCGTGTTACGCAGCACGTTTGAGCTTCAGCAAGAACCAATGAGGTTCATTCTCGTGTTACGCAGCACATTTGAGCTTATGCAAGAACCAATGAGGTTCATTCTCGTGTTACACAGCACGTTTGAGCTTCAACAAGAACCAATGAGGTTAATTCTCGTGTTACACAGCACGTTTGAGCTTCAACAAGAACCAATGAGGTTAATTCTCGTGTTACGCAGCACGTTTGAGTTTCACAAGAACCAATGAGGTTAATTCTCGTGTTACACAGCACGTTTGAGCTTCAACAAGAACCAATGAGGTTCATTCTCGTGTTACGCAGCACGTTTGAGCTTCAGCAAGAACCAATGAGGTTCATTCTCGTGTTACGCAGCACATTTGAGCTTATGCAAGAACCAATGAGGTTCATTCTCGTGTTACACAGCACGTTTGAGCTTCTGCAAGAACCAATGAGGTTAATTCTCGTGTTACACAGCACGTTTGAGCTTCAACAAGAACCAATGAGGTTAATTCTCGTGTTACGCAGCACGTTTGAGTTTCACAAGAACCAATGAGGTTAATTCTCGTGTTACACAGCACGTTTGAGCTTCAACAAGAACCAATGAGGTTCATTCTCGTGTTACACAGCACGTTTGAGCTTCAGCAAGAACCAATGAGGTTCATTCTCGTGTTACACAGCACGTTTGAGCTTCAACAAGAACCAATGAGGTTCATTCTCGTGTTACACAGCACGTTTGAGCTTCAACAAGAACCAATGAGGTTCATTCTAGTGTTACGCAGCACGTTTGAGCTTCAACAAGAACCAATGAGGTTCATTCTAGTGTTACGCAGCACGTTTGAGCTTCAACAAGAACCAATGAGGTTCATTCTCGTGTTACACAGCACGTTTGAGCTTCAACAAGAACCAATGAGGTTCATTCTCGTGTTACACAGCACGTTTGAGCTTCAACAAGAACCAATGAGGTTCATTCTCGTGTTACACAGCACGTTTGAGCTTCAGCAAGAACCAATGAGGTTCATTCTCGTGTTACACAGCACGTTTGAGCTTCAACAAGAACCAATGAGGTTCATTCTCGTGTTACACAGCACGTTTGAGCTTCAACAAGAACCAATGAGGTTCATTCTAGTGTTACGCAGCACGTTTGAGCTTCAACAAGAACCAATGAGGTTCATTCTAGTGTTACGCAGCACGTTTGAGCTTCAACAAGAACCAATGAGGTTCATTCTCGTGTTACACAGCACGTTTGAGCTTCAACAAGAACCAATGAGGTTCATTCTCGTGTTACACAGCACGTTTGAGCTTCAACAAGAACCAATGAGGTTAATTCTCGTGTTACACAGCACGTTTGAGCTTCAACAAGAACCAATGAGGTTAATTCTCGTGTTACACAGCACGTTTGAGCTTCAACAAGAACCAATGCGGTTCATTCTAGTGTTACACAGCACGTTTGAGCTTCAACAAGAACCAATGAGGTTCATTCTAGTGTTACACAGCACGTTTGAGCTTCAACAAGAACCAATGAGGTTCATTCTAGTGTTACACAGCACGTTTGAGCTTCAGCAAGAACCAATGAGGTTCATTCTCGTGTTACACAGCACGTTTGAGCTTCAGCAAGAACCAATGAGGTTCATTCTCGTGTTACGCAGCACGTTTGAGCTTATGCAAGAACCAATGAGGTTCATTCTCGTGTTACACAGCACGTTTGAGCTTCTGCAAGAACCAATGAGGTTAATTCTCGTGTTACACAGCACGTTTGAGCTTCAACAAGAACCAATGAGGTTAATTCTCGTGTTACGCAGCACGTTTGAGTTTCACAAGAACCAATGAGGTTAATTCTCGTGTTACACAGCACGTTTGAGCTTCAACAAGAACCAATGAGGTTAATTCTCGTGTTACACAGCACGTTTGAGCTTATGCAAGAACCAATGAGGTTCATTCTCGTGTTACACAGCACGTTTGAGCTTCAACAAGAACCAATGAGGTTCATTCTCGTGTTACACAGCACGTTTGAGCTTCAACAAGAACCAATGAGGTTCATTCTAGTGTTACGCAGCACGTTTGAGCTTCAACAAGAACCAATGAGGTTCATTCTAGTGTTACGCAGCACGTTTGAGCTTCAACAAGAACCAATGAGGTTCATTCTCGTGTTACACAGCACGTTTGAGCTTCAACAAGAACCAATGAGGTTCATTCTCGTGTTACACAGCACGTTTGAGCTTCAACAAGAACCAATGAGGTTAATTCTCGTGTTACACAGCACGTTTGAGCTTCAACAAGAACCAATGAGGTTCATTCTAGTGTTACACAGCACGTTTGAGCTTCAACAAGAACCAATGAGGTTCATTCTCGTGTTACACAGCACGTTTGAGCTTCAACAAGAACCAATGAGGTTAATTCTCGTGTTACACAGCACGTTTGAGCTTCAACAAGAACCAATGAGGTTCATTCTAGTGTTACACAGCACGTTTGAGCTTCAACAAGAACCAATGAGGTTCATTCTAGTGTTACGCAGCACGTTTGAGCTTCAACAAGAACCAATGAGGTTCATTCTAGTGTTACACAGCACGTTTGAGCTTCAGCAAGAACCAATGAGGTTAATTCTCGTGTTACACAGCACGTTTGAGCTTCAACAAGAACCAATGAGGTTAATTCTCGTGTTACACAGCACGTTTGAGCTTCAGCAAGAACCAATGAGGTTCATTCTAGTGTTACGCAGCACGTTTGAGCTTCAGCAAGAACCAATTGGTTCTTGCTCATTGGTGCTGTCTTACACAGCACGTTTGAGCTTCAGCAAGAACCAATGAGGTTCATTCTAGTGTTACGCAGCACGTTTGAGCTTCAGCAAGAACCAATGAGGTTCATTCTCGTGTTAGACAGCACGTTTGAGCTTCAGCAAGAACCAATGAGGTTCATTCTAGTGTTACGCAGCACGTTTGAGCTTCAGCAAGAACCAATTGGTTCTTGCTCATTGGTGCTGTCTTACACAGCACGTTTGAGCTTCAGCAAGAACCAATGAGGTTCATTCTAGTGTTACGCAGCACGTTTGAGCTTCAGCAAGAACCAATGAGGTTCATTCTTGTGTTACACAGCACGTTTGAGCTTCAGCAAGAACCAATGAGGTTCATTCTAGTGTTACACAGCACGTTTGAGTTTCACAAGAACCGATGAGGTTCATTCTCGTGTTACGCAGCACGTTTGAGCTTCAGCAAGAACCAATGAGGTTCATTCTCGTGTTACGCAGCACGTTTGAGCTTCAGCAAGAACCAATGAGGTTCATTCTCGTGTTACGCAGCACGTTTGAGCTTCACAAGAACCAATGAGGTTCATTCTCGTGTTACGCATCACGTTTGAGCTTCAGCAAGAACCAATGAGGTTCATTCTCGTGTTACGCAGCACGTTTGAGCTTCAGCAAGAACCAATGAGGTTCATTCTCGTGTTACGCAGCACGTTTGAGCTTCAGCAAGAACCAATGAGGTTCATTCTCGTGTTACGCAGCACGTTTGAGCTTCAGCAAGAACCAATGAGGTTCATTCTAGTGTTACGCAGCACGTTTGAGCTTCAGCAAGAACCAATGAGGTTCATTCTCGTGTTACGCAGCACGTTTGAGCTTCACAAGAACCAATGAGGTTCATTCTCGTGTTACGCATCACGTTTGAGCTTCAGCAAGAACCAATGAGGTTCATTCTAGTGTTACGCAGCACGTTTGAGCTTCAGCAAGAACCAATGAGGTTCATTCTCGTGTTACGCAGCACGTTTGAGCTTCACAAGAACCAATGAGGTTCATTCTCGTGTTACGCATCACGTTTGAGCTTCAGCAAGAACCAATGAGGTTCATTCTAGTGTTACGCAGCACGTTTGAGCTTCAGCAAGAACCAATGAGGTTCATTCTAGTGTTACGCAGCACGTTTGAGCTTCAGCAAGAACCAATGAGGTTCATTCTCGTGTTACGCAGCACGTTTGAGCTTCTGCAAGAACCAATGAGGTTCATTCTAGTGTTACGCAGCACGTTTGAGCTTCTGCAAGAACCAATGAGGTTCATTCTAGTGTTACGCAGCACGTTTGAGCTTCTGCAAGAACCAATGAGGTTCATTCTCGTGTTACGCAGCACGTTTGAGCTTCTGCAAGAACCAATGAGGTTCATTCTAGTGTTACGCAGCACGTTTGAGCTTCAGCAAGAACCAATGAGGTTAATTCTCGTGTTACGCAGCACGTTTGAGCTTCTGCAAGAACCAATGAGGTTCATTCTCATGTTACGCAGCACGTTTGAGCTTCAGCAAGAACCAATGAGCTTCATTCTCGTGTTACGCAGCATGTTTGAGCTTCAGTAAGAACCAATGAGGTTCATTCTCATGTTACGCAGCACGTTTGAGCTTCAGCAAGAACCAATGAGCTTCATTCTCGTGTTACGCAGCATGTTTGAGCTTCAGTAAGAACCAATGAGGCTCATTCTAGTGTTACGCAGCACGTTTGAGCTTCAGCAAGAACCAATGAGGTTCATTCTCGTGTTACGCAGCACGTTTGAGCTTCAGCAAGAACCAATGAGGCTCATTCTAGTGTTACGCAGCACGTTTGAGCTTCAGCAAGAACCAATGAGCTTCATTCTCGTGTTACGCAGCATGTTTGAGCTTCAGTAAGAACCAATGAGGCTCATTCTAGTGTTACACAGCACGTTTGAGCTTCAGCAAGAACCAATGAGCTTCATTATCGTGTTACACAGCACGTTTGAGCTTCAGCAAGAACCAATGAGCTTCATTATCGTGTTACACAGCACGTTTGAGCTTCAGCAAGAACCAATGAGCTTCATTATCGTGTTACACAGCACGTTTGAGCTTCAGCAAGAACCAATGAGGCTCATTCTCATGTTACGCAGCACGTTTGAGCTTCAGCAAGAACCAATGAGGCTCATTCTAGTGTTACGCAGCACGTTTGAGCTTCAGCAAGAACCAATGAGCTTCATTATCGTGTTACACAGCACGTTTGAGCTTCAGCAAGAACCAATGAGGCTCATTCTCATGTTACGCAGCACGTTTGAGCTTCAGCAAGAACCAATGAGGCTCATTCTAGTGTTACGCAGCACGTTTGAGCTTCAGCAAGAACCAATGAGGTTCATTATCGTGTTACACAGCACGTTTGAGCTTCAGCAAGAACCAATGAGCTTCATTATCGTGTTACGCAGCACGTTTGAGCTTCAGCAAGAACCAATGAGGCTCATTCTCATGTTACGCAGCACGTTTGAGCTTCAGCAAGAACCAATGAGGTTCATTATCGTGTTACACAGCACGTTTGAGCTTCAGCAAGAACCAATGAGGTTAATTCTAGTGTTACGCAGCACGTTTGAGCTTCAGCAAGAACCAATGAGGTTCATTCTAGTGTTACGCAGCACGTTTGAGCTTCAGCAAGAACCAATGAGGCTCATTCTAGTGTTACGCAGCACGTTTGAGCTTCAGCAAGAACCAATGAGCTTCATTATCGTGTTACGCAGCATGTTTGAGCTTCAGTAAGAACCAATGAGGTTCATTCTAGTGTTACACAGCACGTTTGAGCTTCAGCAAGAACCAATGAGGCTCATTCTCATGTTACGCAGCACGTTTGAGCTTCAGCAAGAACCAATGAGGTTCATTCTAGTGTTACACAGCACGTTTGAGCTTCAGCAAGAACCAATGAGGTTCATTCTAGTGTTACGCAGCACGTTTGAGCTTCAGCAAGAACCAATGAGCTTCATTATCGTGTTACGCAGCACGTTTGAGCTTCAGTAAGAACCAATGAGCTTCATTATCGTGTTACGCAGCACGTTTGAGCTTCAGCAAGAACCAATGAGCTTCATTATCGTGTTACGCAGCACGTTTGAGCTTCAGCAAGAACCAATGATCTTCATTATCGTGTTACGCAGCACGTTTGAGCTTCAGCAAGAACCAATGAGCTTCATTATCGTGTTACGCAGCACGTTTGAGCTTCAGCAAGAACCAATGAGCTTCATTATCGTGTTACGCAGCACGTTTGAGCTTCAGCAAGAGGTTTGTTCTTTTGCGTCAAGCATGTTCGGTTGAGTTTCTGTTTATGTTCACTGATCAGTGTTTATATGTGAAAGCTTAAATTCAACCTGTTCATCATATAAAGCCATCGAGTCTCTTCAGAAATTTTGGACTAAACCACTCAATTCATTTGGATTAGTTTTACAATCTCTTTATGAACTTTTTGAAGCGTTAGAGTGGTAGTTGACTGTCAATGGAGGGACAAAAATCTCTCAGATTTTATTAAAAACTATCTTCATTTGTTTTCGGAAGGCGAATCTTACGTGTTTGGAACGACATAAGTGTGAGTAAATGATGACAGAATTTAAATATTTGGGTGAAGTATCCCTTTAAAGAAAAGGTAATAAGAAATAGACTGAAATATTTCAATAGTCCATCCAGAAAAAGAGCTAAAAATGAATGTGAGCCGCTCAGAATATCTGATGAGAAATATTAGAGCTCATATTGAGATCCATGACTTTTGATCCCATACCAGTACTTCTTTGCAAGGGTAACAATGTGTCAATAAAATGAATATGGATGCACCAATATCAAAATTTTGGCCGATACCGATAATTCTTTATATTTAAAAGCAGATAACCGATATATTGGCCGATAAATCTAAGTCCAAATTTGTATATAATTTTTGAGAGCCTGATTACAAAAACAAAAGTCTCACCATTAAATCCATGTCCCAAACACACGATTATAATGTTCTCATGATAATGTTATGTAGCCGATATGACAGACTTGCGCTGCACATGTTGCACTGAACTGTATTTTAAATTTTAAAAAAAAGTGATTTCAATCATATTTCAAGCTATTCAAACCCATCATGTTGAACAGTGCGCATCTGAAGCGTCTCAGCTGAAGTAAATAATACATTATTTATCAACTTACTATTTATCAGAAGATCAAACAAATTTTCTTATTAGGCCGATAACGATAACATCAAAAATTAACAGATATTGCCGATACCGATATATCATGCATCCCTAAAAATGAACAGTGTAAGAATATAGCAACATCCAACGGATCAGTTCTCAAGCACATGACAGTACCATGATACAGTAATGGTATCATATATTTATATATCTTGGCATTTTAATAAACAGAGATGATTTCCATATTTGTACACCATGGTAGGCTATTCACACAGCCTTTAAAGAATACCATGGTGCATGTCCAACATTGTTGTTTTTGTAAAAGCACACAATGTGCACATGCTCTACTATTCTCTAAACTCTATGCCATTGCAAACGATGTGCAGTGGCATCACTGGTCCAGCAGAGCCACCATTACTGGATCAGATCAGCACTGGCACGTGCCTCTACTACCACAGTCACTCACTCACTGGCATTACATCATCGCTCACATGCTTCATAAATCCAACACACACACTTAAATACCCTGATACACTGTTTAATAATCACCGCATACGCTTATAACTCGATGGCACAAACGCAAACGCGATGCATAAATGTAAACATGCAGGGTTGATGCATCAGACTCGCGCACCGCAAAAACACACAACATTGACAGTAAAAACCGGAGATGGAGGCCTGTACACACACACACACACACACACACACACACAGCCCTCGTGCTTTAAAGATGACATCTCACTATACATGCACTAATAACGCATCTTCACCTTTCGAAGCGGCTCGCGCAACATGATCTATTAACAAGCATTAACAGCATCAGTGAATAGGCCTAGTGATGCTACTAACCAGTTACCGACGCGTTCAATAGTCTGCGTTTATCATAATAACATCATAAATTGTGCATTTAACGACGGATGCACAATGAAGATCCAGCGTTCACCTGATCGCATTACATAATGCGTGTTTCTGCTCATGCAAAATGATGCATCACTGAATCCGCATCCCTCCATGACAACAGCAGCATCCAGTGACTCGAGTCTCTCCATCTCACACACACACACACACACACACACATACACACATACTCACTGTCTCACCGCGGATCCGTCAGTCCGTGTGTCTGTCCGTTCGTTCGGATGCTGATCTGCCGTTGCGAGCGAACGAACGAACGCGATGCGTTGCCGCTGACGCCCGCGTTGAAGATGAAGTGCGCGCGCGCATCAGCTGAGAGACACACCCACCTGAGCCCCGCCCCTTTTGGACGCGGGCAGCCACGCCCCCTTCCCGTATATAATTTAAACGGTAACACTTTACAGTAAGGTTCGTTAATCTTTGTTAATGTTGATTTCAACATTTACTAATACTTTATTAAAATCTTGTTAACAATAGTTAACGCACTGTGAACTAACATGAACTAAAAATGAATGACTGTATTTCTATTAACTAACATTAACAAAGATTAACAAATACAGTAACAAATGCATTTCTCATGGTTAGTTTATGTTAGTTAATACATTAACTAATGTTAACTAATGAACCTTATTGTAAAGTGGGTTACACTTTATTTTAAGGTGTCATTGTTACACTGTAATTATACATTTAAAGTCCCCCTGTGGTGAGAATCCAGCTTTTAATGTGTATATGTGGTGTTTTTAATATGCTTTAAGACAAACCATGTGTAAATTCATAAGTCGACAGCATTGCTGAGTATTTCCTCCTTAAAACTGCAGTGAACCAAAGACAGTCTCAAAAACACGCTTTGAAATCGCTGGTGTTTCTGACGTCACAAACTACCTTGTAACCAATCAGATCAACGTGTGATCGTCAACTAGTGGATCTCTGAGCTGAGGGAGTGAGTGGAGGCGGGGCTCATTTGCATATTCATAGAACCGCGCATACTAAATGAGGCAAGGGTGTCGAGTTACATTCAAGATATTTTAAGGCATTTTTCAAGGAAAAAACATTTAAACATGTCATTTTGGTGATCAAAGATGAGTTTTAAGGGATAAAGTTAATGACTACAGGGGGGACTTACTAGTACCAAGTAATAATAATTAACTACATGTACTTACTATAGGGTTAGGAACTTAGGGGTTGGGGTTTGGTTTAGTTGTGTGTAATTATGCATAATTTTTAGTTATTACTATAGTAACGTAACATATATGTAACAATGTCACTGTAAAATAAAGTGTTACCATGTCATTGTTTTTTATTGGTGTGGGTTAGAATTGATCTTACTTTCCTAAAAACATTTTTTTTTTTCATGAATCCAACTTTAAGTATCTTTATTAAATTAGTAATTAATTGCATTATTAAAACCAAAAGCTGTGTATTTTTCAACTAACATGAACAAAGAACAACTGTATCTTAACAAAGATTAATAAACGCTGTGAAAATATATTGTCAATGTAACAACTGCTTTTCATTAGTAAAGATAAAGGAAATAAAGTGAGATCGTTGTATTGTTCAAAGCTTTATCTTCATTTAAATATGCAAAGATTCATCAGGCATAAATGACAGCATCAGAACGAATATATATTACGCATGCATTGCTTTAAAAACAAACTCATGAAACATTTGAGATGAAGATTGTTTTCTCCTCATAATAAACACGGTCCTTCCAGTGCAAATATCAGCTTTCCTTCAATTCCACATTATTTCTATTCTACCATTCAGTTCAGACCTTAATCACGGTTTGACATCCACAACTAATATAACCCTGCCGTTGATGAACGTCACATTAATATTTCTCTCTCCTCATTCACAAATTCATCTGTGACATTAACAACTTCTCAAGGTTACTATGGCGATGGTCTCCATCCAACTGGAGCACAAGCTGGTGTCATGTGACGGAGGAGAACGAGTCTAATTAGAGCTGAGAAATTAAGGCACGACTTCCCATGATTCCACTGTTACCATGAAGGTTCGTTTAGTGAACAGTCCAGATCATTAACACGTCTGAAGCTCAACTTTGGACAAGAAACAATGAAGATATGATCTTTTTTTGTTGTTGTTGTATTACACACAATTAAATGCAATGGCTTCACCAGACATGAACAAAAATGTTATATTTCCTCTTTGAAACACAGTGTGAATTTATATTTTTTGAAATCACAGTGTTTGCCATGTCTCAAAATGAAAGATTATTGTGAAATATGCAGAGATTCATTCAAAAATGCACATAAATGAGATTAAGACTCTCTAAATATATCATAACAATCTGTGCATTATATTCTGAATCACATAACATGAAATCACATGACAGAAACACATCATAATTACATTGAAATAACAGAATAACAAATGGTACAATATTATTCTGTTTAAAAGAGGGATATACAAATACAGTATGAGACAGAATTCATTTGATTCATCAAGATCAATGTTAGCTAGAAAACGTAATGCTTATCTATTGATGTTTTGAAGAGGGAGCCGATGATTTAAAGGGACAGTGCACCTAAAAATAAAAAAAATTATATTATTTTTTAAGAGTTATTTACTCATCTTCATGTTGTTCCAAACCTGTAAGAGCTTCTTTCTTCTGTTGAACACAAAAGAAGATATTTTGAAGAATGTTTTGAAGAAACCGTTTTTGGACCCCATTGACTTCCATAGTATTTTTTTCACACAGGTTTAGAACTCGGAGGGTGAATAAATAACAGGATTTTAATTTATTTTTTTGGTTGAAGTATCCCTTTAACAGCTCTAGAACCTCTTTTCAGACACGTGCCATTACAAAATAAAAGTTCTTCCAGGAAGCTCAAGGCACACTGAGGATCGGTGTTTGATTCATTTCTCCACAGAAAGCACGCCAGCGAGATGAAATCAGCCCTGAATATCTTACTTTTCACACTTTACACTTAGTTTTCGTCTTTACAAGATCGAAACTCTCCCTTTAAGTGAAGTGAATAAGAACTTTTACACTGTATGTGCATTAGAAAGCGGACTCTGATCTCAGTTTAGTCCAAGTGAATGCTGATCGGGTCTCAGTCCACTTTCGGTTCACACCTGGTCAGATTCAACATTATATGATTTCCTCTTATTTATGCACACTGTAAATTGAATATTAAATATGATTATGCAGCATAAAGGCTGTTGAGTTTGTTTCAGTATAAAGGAGCTCATTTAGAGCGTTCACATGTAATTCTGCTCTTAAACCCCTGAAACAAACCGAGTGTGACTTCAGTGGTTTCTGTATTTGGTCCGAGAGTAAACTGAGAGTTTTACTGCGTGAAGCACCTCAAGTCATGATGGAATGATCATACTTACAGAAAAACTACATTTCCCATAATTCTGGCAGTAATAATAGTGGTAGTGCTGAAGTGAAGCCAATATTGAGCCAATATTGAATACTGAACTGAATTATAATTGAAGTAGCAAACAGGATACAGAATTGTAAATGAAGTTAATTTAATTAAATATCAGGTGAAATAAATAAATAAGCCCTTACAGTTTTTGCCTATCCCCCACATTGTATTCTATTGTTCTTTATTTTTTTTAACCGTGCAAAAATAAAAAATAAAATCATAAAAGTAAATTAGAATAAAATCCAAAACATTTATTTTTGGCTAAACATAAAATTTGGCTATTTTTAAGAAAATTTTTATTTTTTCATTTTTAGAATGAAATTTGTTTTTAATTCATATACAGCAGCTGTGTTTCTTTTCACTTAGAAAGCCAATGTGAATCTTGTTGTAAAAAATTTAATGTGATTTTATGGATTATTATGGTAGACGACTTCATTTGGTGCTGCATGACAAAAGTTTGCTAATTGCTTTAACAATATTAGAGAAAAATGGCAAATTAATTCAGACGAATATAAACTAACAAATGTAATTTAGTCCAAATTAATTGTGTTTTATTAAAATATATGTTTCAGTGTTATTATAGTTAACTGAAACTAAAATTAAAGCATTAAAAAAATGTTGGTGTTTAAAATAAAACAAACATTATATGTATATATTAACAAAGTAATATAAAAAAACTTTATAACATTTCTCATTTACATTTAGTTCTTGATGTACTGAAATAACTCAAACTAAAACTGAAATAAAAATCAGACATTAAAAAAAAAATAATAATTGAAATGAAAATGAATTTATTTGCTTAAAATAAAACAAACAAAATAACAAAATAAAATAAAAATATAAAAAACAAACATTTTATTTCAGTAACATATCTCATTTTCATTTAGTTCAACTTGATGTACTGAAATAAACTAAAACTGAAATAAAAAACAGACATTAAAAAAACCTGAAATGACAACAATAAAAATCAAAATGAAAACGGAAAATATATAAAAAAAACAAAATTTAAAATATTTATAAAAACTACAGTATCATACTATCTCAGTGAAGTTTTGAATTTCTTTGAACTGTAACTCATTGAATAAATACTTCCTGTCATTCCAATTCTACATCCTGTATGACCAATTCAACTCGAATTCACCCTGAATTTCATAAACACCCGAATTTTGCATGAGTTTGCCCGATCGCGTTTGTTTCCCGTCATAAGAAATAAAGTGCATAAATCAAGTGAACCTCTTTACTTCATAGAGGTTAAACTCTATACGACTTTACTCCTCCCTCTCAGCTCGACCAATCAGAGGCTCCGTATCACTGTCGTCTCCGCCCACGCTCAGGTAGTCACATGACCTGACGGGTTCTGGCCGAGTCTTGATGGTGAAAGCACATGCGGCGAGAGAGAAGAGCAAACCCAACATCTGGATGAAGAAGCTTTCCCCGGGGATCAGGCTGCGGCTCGGCTGAGATCCGGGGTTCCCTCGCTGCAGGTTGTGTTCGATCACACACATGCACGCTACACACACACCCAGCACCGACACACAGCTGACCGCTGAAATGAGAGAAACACACACATTAGTAGAAGAAATGCGATGCTTGATGAATTCATCATGGTGCACTGCAATAAATGCTTTTCTTACTTAGTAAAAAAAGTAAAATATCTAAAAATTCTTAAATCAAGATGTTTTTTTGTCTCGTTTCAGTCCAAATATCTAAAAATTCTTAAATCAAGATGTTTTTTTGTCTAGTTTCAGTCCAAATATTTAAATATTCTTAAATCTAGATGTATTTTTGTCTCGTTTCAGTCCAAATATCTAAAAATTCTGAAAATCAAGATGTATTTTTGTCTCGTTTCAGTCCAAATATTTAAATATTCTTAAATCTAGATGTATTTTTGTCTCGTTTCAGTCCAAATATCTAAAAATTCTGAAAATCAAGATGTATTTTTGTCTCGTTTCAGTCCAAATATTTAAATATTCTTAAATCTAGATGTATTTTTGTCTCGTTTCAGTCCAAATATCTAAAAATTCTGAAAATCAAGATGTATTTTTGTCTCGTTTCAGTCCAAATATCTAAAATATTCTTAAATCTAGATGTATTTTTGTCTCGTTTCAGTCCAAATATCTAAAAATTCTAAAAATCTAGATGTATTTTTGTCTAGTTTCAGTCCAAATATCTAAAAATTCTGAAAATCAAGATGTATTTTTGTCTAGTTTCAGTCCAAATATTTAAATATTCTTAAATCAAGATGTATTTTTGTCTCGTTTCAGTCCAAATATCTAAAAATTCTGAAAATCAAGATGTATTTTTGTCTCGTTTCAGTCCAAATATCTAAAATATTCTTAAATCTAGATGTATTTTTGTCTCGTTTCAGTCCAAATATCTAAAAATTCTAAAAATCTAGATGTATTTTTGTCTAGTTTCAGTCCAAATATCTAAAAATTCTGAAAATCTAGATGTATTTTTGTCTAGTTTCAGTCCAAATATTTAAAAATTCTTAAATCTAGATGTATTTTTGTCTCGTTTCAGTCCAAATATCTAAAAATTCTGAAAATCAAGATGTATTTTTGTCTCGTTTCAGTCCAAATATTTAAATATTCTTAAATCTAGATGTATTTTTGTCTCGTTTCAGTCCAAATATCTAAAAATTCTAAAAATCAAGATGTATTTTTGTCTCGTTTCAGTCCAAATATCTAAAAATTCTAAAAATCTAGATGTATTTTTGTCTCGTTTCAGTCCAAATATCTAAAAATTCTAAAAATCAAGATGTATTTTTGTCTCGTTTCAGTCCAAATATCTAAAAATTCTAAAAATCAAGATGTATTTTTGTCTTGTTTCAGTCCAAATATCTAAAAATTCTAAAAATCAAGATGTATTTTTGTCTCGTTTCAGTCCAAATATCTAAAAATTCTTAAATCTAGATGTATTTTTGTCTCGTTTCAGTCCAAATATCTAAAAATTCTTAAATCTAGATGTATTTTTGTCTAGTTTCAGTCCAAATATCTAAAAATTCTTAAATCTAGTTGTATTTTTGTCTCGTTTCAGTCCAAATATCTAAAAATTCTGAAAATCAAGATGTATTTTTGTCTCGTTTCAGTCCAAATATCTAAAAATTCTTAAATCTAGATGTATTTTTGTCTCGTTTCAGTCCAAATATCTAAATATTCTTTTAAAAAACCCAACGTGTCTGAATAAACTTTGGTTTGACTGTAGGAACGACCCCATCACACTCGTGCAGTGAGTTCAGGTTGAGTGATGTCACCTGTGGAGACGTGCAGTGATGTCACCAGCTTGGATTGATTGACAGACGCTCCGAGGAAATCCATCAGGAATGAGGAGCTTGAAAACAAGACGGCGCAGTAACTGAGAGCGGCCAGCGAATACAGGAGCCACATTCCCCATCCGTGCAATCCACCCAACGGACCTACACACACCAGAACAAGTCAAGTCTCCTTCATTTATTCAGCGCTTTAAACAATACGGACCGTTTCACAGCAGCTTTACAGTGATAACAGGAGATTACAGAAACAGAGAGTGTTTAGGCTTTACAGCAGATCTAGAATAAAGTCATTGCGCGACGCGACATAAAAGCCTCTTCTCCATGTTGATCAGAGAGTTTGTCCTAACCAGGAGCGACGGCGACACGTGACGATTCTGTTTTAGAAACGGTTTCTATTTTTCTGCGACGTTGCGCTGGAACAACAAACACAAAGTGTGGCGATGATGATCTCAGGCGCTGTTTATGTGCTTTATTTAATGTTAAAAGCGTGTCATGTGACTCTGAATATCATTTAGTGCTCCAACTTTGAGGCTGTAAAAGCAACAATGGATAATTCACCTCAGATCTTCAAATTAAACACATGGAAACAAGAACGTTCAAACTGTGAACAAGTGTATTCTTTGACAAAGATTGTTTTAGTAACTCAGTAGCCTGTGTATTTTTAATAATGTTTAAATGGTGTAATATTTGTGAATTTGATTATGTAGCGACTTATCCATTTTAATGCGAGTGCCGTCGAGATTACTCTCTGGTGCCGCGAGACTCCGCCCACGCGCTGTTCTGATTGGCTGACTCCGCCCACACGCTGTTTTGATTGACTGACTCCGCCCACACGCTGTTCTGATTGGCTGACTCCTCCCACACGCTGTTCTGATTAGCTGACTCCGCCCACACACTGTTCTGATTAGCTGACTCCCACACACTGTTCTGATTAGCTGACTCCTCCCACACGCTGTTCTGATTAACTGACTCCGCCCACACACTGTTCTGATTAGCTGACTCCTCCCACACGCTGTTCTGATTAACTGACTCCACCCACACACTGTTCTGATTGGCTGACTCCGCCCACACACTGTTCTGATTGGCTGACTCCGCCCACACACTGTTCTGATTGGCTGACTCCGCCCACACACTGTTCTGATTGGCTGTGGGTTTTGATTGTTTTTTACGCATCTTGCAGTCGCGTCTAGTGTGGGCAGACACATTATTTGTCGCTGGAATCTTATCACATCGCGTCTGGTTAGGACACGGTGTTAAACGACACCGTTTTAACAGAAAACCCTTAACGCGCTCCGGCCGCTCACTCGCACAACACAGTGTTAGGAGCTCAAGAACGCAAACCTTGAAACAGGTTCCAAGGTGCAAGCCATGTTTAAAAAGGGGTAATCTCTGCGCAAACCTTAAAAAACGCAAACCCGCGAAAACGCTGACGGCTTGCACATGCTTATTACGTGTTTAGTCTATAGATATGCGCATTTGAATATATAGTGCGCAGGCGTGTAGTCTTTCTTTACAAATTGACCGCAACAAACTACTTGTCTGGCCTTAAAAATGAATAATACAGAATTATTTATCGATTCCTCATAGCCATGTGAACCATGTGTTAGTTTGAAAACGCATCTTTTTCTCTCCGTTCCGTCCTTCCGTCCGTCCACACTGAGGCGGCGTTTTTATTAATGAAAACTAAGCTTTTTGAAAACACGGATAAATTTGAAAACGCTGTTTTCGCGTTGTAGTGTGGACTGTCAAAACAGAGGTATTTAAGAACGATGACGTAAGTTTAGTCATGTGACACATATTGTACCAATTAGATATTCATGTTTATACCAGTATTGTGCTGTTCACTTTCACACAGTTGCTAAAATTTGTTACTTCACACACTCTTCATATCACAGTCCAGCAAAGATGACAGAATTTACTCACATTTGCTGTCCGGCGGTAAAACATGAGAGCAGTTTTAGCGTTTTAGACCAAACATGTAATGGTGAGTGAGTGCGACCTGGACGCTTCAGGGAATGAAGAGATATTCTGCTAAATAAAATTATCCTGTCAGAAGACCTGCGAGATGACGTCGGAAAACGCCTGAAACGTTTTGAAATGTATCCGGACTAATGTAGACGTAGCCTGAGAGGCTTTTCATTGTGAACACCAGGGTTTTAAATGAAAGGGGTGGTATAATGCCCTCTTCACCAGATGTAAAATAAGTCTCTGATGTCCCCAGAGTGTGTGTGTGAAGTTTTAGCTCTAAATACCCCACAGATATTTTTATATAGCATGTTAAAATTGTCACTTTTTGAGGGTGAGAAAAAACGCAGTTTTGTGTCTGTTCCTTTAAATGCAAATGAGCTGCTGCTCCCGGCGCAGGGGGCGGAGCTTCAACATCTTGCGTTCTGAAAATTTCACAAACTTTTAGCCTTTTATGTTCAAACCGGAGTCAGACAATGATGGAGAGACTCAAGAAGAAGTGACAACATGTAGACAACATTTCTGAATGGTTAGTTGATGAATTTATGTAGATTATGTGGAGTTATCTTCTAGTCATTGATTAGCATATTCTGTCTTGATCATCTATGTAAATTTTAGGGTTTGTGATAGCACTAATCACTATCTTACATAAGTACTGTGTTTATAGGAAAATCCAGAAGTATCGGATCAAACCTGTGTCGGTGCGGTTCTGGTACGCGTTTATCGTGAAGGCCACGCCGTAGATGAGTTTGCTGTCGGGATTGGAGGAGTTCTGGACCTGGATCCAGTTTGGGTCTGCGATGGACGTGCACAGCGACACCAGAGTGAAGCACTGGCACACGGCCGCAGGGGTCAACGCCAGGGTCATGCTGAGTGAAAGATGGGATTTAAAAGCAGCACATTCTGTGTGGAAACAATAATTCAAGGGAAAAAATGCCCATATCATGCATCTTATGCACTGAATTCAAATGCTTTTGCACACTTTGAGCGTTTAAGGTTCCTCATAAACAGAAACACCAGCAATATTACTGTCTGGTGACACACATAAAGTGCACTTGTGTAGAAGATTAGGGCTAGTTGTCACATTAGTGAATATTATGGAATATTTCTCAGGGGTTTTTTTCTCTCTTTTTTTTTTTTTACAGTTAGACACAAAACTTAAAGTCTCTCTCTCTCTCTCCATATATATATATATTATACCCTAGAGATAATGTAACGTAATTAATAAACTACAAGATCACAACATAAAACAAGCACGTGAACACCCGTACCTGCCCTTTGGTCCAGATCACGTGACAAGTAGCCCCGGTCTCAGGACTGTAACTAACTCATTCAAAGCGATATTAAGCATTACAAACCATTCGAGGAAAACAAAACCAAAACAGAGATTAAATTGGCATAATACCTGACAGAGTTCCGCGTGATGTCACCGAATGAAAACGACGTTTCTCACCTTGGCAGTCGAAGAATCGCTCGTGACATTATAACCGCTATAAAACATTCTCTACGCTAAACAAAGCGTCGATTTTCTGCACCTCTCATGCTGGACACAGATAAAGATGAACGATATGTCTTCTGAACACGTTATTTAAATCTCCAGCGCATAAAAGCTCATCGTGGCGGTTTAAAACACGGAACGAATCAACAACATAAGCAGATGAAGAACACTGCGCATGCGCAGCTCCGCTCACACAGCGCCCTCTAGAGGCTCGACGCACACATGCAAGACACACATGCACAACACGAGACATCTGACTCACAGTTCTTTTGATTTTATTTTATTTTTTCTGTTTATCCTGATGCAGAATGTATCCTATCCTATATATAAACCCTGGCTGTATTTTTAAATCTTTAAAACCAATATAAAAATGATGTGCAAATAGAAAATGTTGTGCTTCAGGGAAATGAATGTCACAAGCCAAACAACCAGTAAACAATTATAATTCCTGCCGAGAATAAAGCAATCCTCTCATATGCATGCTTTCCGTTTCACATTCGATACTGCTGGGGAGAATCAAAATAATAAAGACGACCAGCTAGTTTAAGGAAAAATAAACAATAAAAGCCTTACATGTTTAAAATGTCATTACAATAAATCCAACTGTAGTTTTTCGAGATATTTTTTATTGGGACAGGACAGTCCACAGTGACAGGGTTCCCAGTTTCTGACCAATAAACATCCATGACTTTTTCAGTTGTTTGTGATAAAGGCCTTAACCAATCATTTAACAGACATTATAAGTGCATGAAATATTGTAGACTTGATCCTTGATAGAAAAATATACTATGAAAATCAAAACTAGTGATCATTTTTAAAATCCCCTCATGTTTCCACAGTCATGAGAACCCCGTCTGAGATGTGCGTGTGAGACTAATGATATACAATCTCCTCCTCAAGCACTGAAAATGATTCCTCTGCGCTGAAATAAGGCAAATATCACCGCAGGTTTCTGCCATGGAATAAAAAATAAAAAAAGGTATTTGCTATTTTTTGTTCATGACTAAAAATTCTTTATTCTTTATAATCGTTTACAACTCACAATTCAGACTTTTTTTTAAATCAGAATTGTGAGAGACACTGCAAAAACTGTTTTTATTAGTATTTTTTTTTTTTATTGTTTCCAGTTAAAATATCAAAAAAAAATCTTAAATCAAGATGCATTTACTAGATTAGTAAAATGCCATTAGATATTATGTCTTGTTTTCTTCGGAAATAAATTTAAATTAAGTTAGTTGTTGCTTAAAAAAGACAAAATTATTTTCCAATGTTGTTTCTGTTTGAATTAACATTATTTTTCTGACCCCATTGGTGGATAATTTAGCTTGTTTTAAGCAACAACTCACTCAATTTTGATTTATTTCCCCAGAAAACAAGACATAATATCGAATGGCATTTTACTCC
Organism: Squalius cephalus; assembly: GCF_949319135.1. Taxonomy (NCBI): domain Eukaryota; kingdom Metazoa; phylum Chordata; class Actinopteri; order Cypriniformes; family Leuciscidae; genus Squalius; species Squalius cephalus. The sequence continues at coordinate 49,899,767 of NC_137126.1, read as the reverse complement.
TCTAGTAAATGCATCTTGATTTGAGAATTTTTAGATATTTGGACTGGAAACAAGACAAAAACACTAAATAAGAAAAGCATTTTCTGCAGTGTATAAACTCTGAATTGTGAGATTTAAACAGAATTGCAAGAAATAACATCAGAATTGTGAGATATAAAGTTTCCTTTCTTTTATTGTTTCACTCCGTGTCAGAAACGAGCTTCTATCCGCAGTTCTGGCATGACAGACTATAAATGATCCGCTGCATCCCTCTTGATTCACAAGTCCTCGTGACGAGAAGATAAGGCCTCTATGTTGCGGGTGTGCTCTGGATGTCGGGCGTGAGGTTGATGAGGGTGTTGCTGGCTTGAGCGAGTTCAGTGATGGACACTCGTCCTCTCTGCTTGATGAACTGAGCCACAGCGTTCAACTCCTCCGGCGTGATGAAGATAAACTTCCCTCGGTCGTCGATCACTCCTGGAGAAACACACCAGATTATCTTAATCTCTTCTTTGGTGACGAGGGCGGGGCTATAACCTGTCACTCACATCAGATCCACCAATAGCAAACCACAACCATCCAATCAATTCCACAAGGACAAAATCAAGCCCCGCCCACATTTGTTTTTTTGGACATAATTTGTGAACGTATGAATTAAGACTTTAAGATCAGCAGAAACCCTGTATTGTATTATTAAAACAGTAGAGATGCACCGATATCAAAATTCTGGCCGATACCGATAACCGATAATTCTTTATATTTGAAAGCCGATAACCGATATATCGGCCGATAAATCTAAATCCAAATTTGTATATAATTTTTAAAGGCCTGGTTACAAAAACAAAGTCTCTCCAGTAAAATCCATGTCTCAAACACACAATTATAATGTTCTCATGATAATTTCATGTAGCCGATATGAGCCGATATTTTTTTTTTAAAGTGATTTCAATCATATTTCAAGCAATTTAAACCCTCATGTTGAACAGTGCACATCTGAAGAGTCTCAGCTGAAGGAAATAATACATTATTTATCGGGACAAATTTTCTTACTGGGCCGATAACGATAACATTAAAAATATCGTCCGATACCGACATGTTGGCCGATATATCGAGCATCTCTAAAAAACAGGAAGGTTGAGGAACTGCTGTAATGGTGTAAAGTGTGTGTTCTGCATCAGGATGAAGTCACACACTCGTACCTGTGAGGGAACCGTCTGCGATCAGGTCCTGGAGTCGGGCAATAGCGTCCTGACGTGGAGAAACACATGAATCAGCTTAAAGCACTCAAATGTGTTCAGAAGTCAAAACTGTGGCACTGAACTCTGACCTGTGTGCGCAAGCCGAAGTGAGACGCCAAGTCCTCCAGCAAAACCACTTTCGATTTCTGAGATAGAAGTGAATACAAGTGCCATAAATATATTTTGTTGTAGTAGATATACAGTCAAACCAACATGTATTCAGACTCCTTCAACATTTCTCACATTATCAGTTTATTCGCTATAGTTTAGAAAATGGTAATAAAATATGAGCAGAACTCAGTTGATATTTGACTGGTTTTGTCCGTCCTTCTGTTAGACTGTCTCACACATGAATTATGTTGAATATCTGTCAGCTGTTAAATTTAACTACACAATTAGATAATACCAGTTTAGCTCAACCAATCACCAAGCAATGCTTCATTGTGTTCAGTCTGTGTGTAAAAAGAGCATTAGCAATTAAAGAAAACACACTTCAGCAAAACATGATCAGCTCAAAGTGTAGGAATCATTTTTGGGCCCAAATGTGTATAAATGTCACTGTTAGTCACTGGATGAAGAGTTATTGTGTATAATATCTCACAGTTTACTTTATTTTGCTCTCTTCACTCACAGAAATGAACTATAGTGTCCTGATCACACTAGTAGAAATTATATCAAACATTATATCTGGGGTCTGAATACTTTTGGTTTGACTGTGTTTGCTTCACATTATATTTACACAAGATGTGCATCACAGTTCTGTACAAATGTGCCTATTTTACTACTCTTCAACACCTTTGAATTGATTAATTGAATCAGAATCGGTTTTGATTTCCATAAAAAAGACTGATTCATTAATTTGATATTAATCATCAATGGAAGCTTGTTTCCGCCATAGAGTGAAAAATAAAAAAAGGTAATTGCGACTTTATCTCACAATTCTGACTTTTTATCTCAGAATGATGTGATATAAAGTCGCAATTGCAGGTTATAAAGTCAGAATAATGAGATATAAACTCGCAATTGCGAGAAATATACTTGAAATTCTGACTATTTTTCTATTTTTGTTTATATCTCGCAATTTTATTTTAAAAATTGTAAACTTTATAATACGCAATTGTGTGTTATAAAGTCAGAATTGTGAGATATAAACTATTCTGAGTTAAAAAAAAAAAAAAGAGAATTGAATTGGACTTTATATCTCCCAATTCTGAATATGTATCTCCCAATTGCGTATTATAAAGTCGCAATTGCGAGATATAAAGTCAGAATTGCGAGTTATAAAGTCAGAATTGTGAGATATAAAGTCAGAATTGCGAGATATAAAGTCAGAATTGTGAGATATAAAGTCAGAATTGCGAGATATAAAGTCAGAATTGTGAGATATAAAAATTCAGAATTGCGAGATATAAAGTCAGAATTGTGAGTTATAAAGTCAGAATTGCGAGATATAAAGTCAGAATTGTGAGATATAAAGTCAGAATTGCGAGATATAAAGTCAGAATTATGAGATATAAAAATTCAGAATTGTGAGATATAAAGTCAGAATTGCGAGATATAAAGTCAGAATTATGAGATATAAAGTCAGAATTGCGAGATATAAAGTCAGAACTGCGAGATATAAAGTCAGAATTGTGTGAGATAAATTCAGAATTGCGAGATATAAAGTCTGAATTGCGAGATATAAAGTCAGAATTGTGAGATATAAAAATTCAGAATTGCGAGATATAAAAAGTCAGAATTGCGAGATATAAAGTCAGAATTGCGAGATATAAAGTCAGAACTGCGAGATATAAAGTCAGAATTGTGTGAGATAAATTCAGAATTGCGAGATATAAAGTCTGAATTGCGAGATATAAAGTCAGAATTGTGAGATATAAAAATTCAGAATTGCGAGATATAAAAATTCAGAATTGCGAGATATAAAGTCAGAATTGCGAGATATAAAGTCAGAATTGCGAGATATAAAAATTCAGAATTGCGAGATATAAAGTCAGAATTGTGAGATATAAAAATTCAGAATTGCGAGATATAAAGTCAGAATTGCGAGATATAAAGTCAGAATTGCGAGATATAAAGTCAGAATTGTGAGATATAAAGTCAGAATTGCAAGATATAAAGTCAGAATTGCGAGATATAAAGTCAGAATTGTGAGATATAAAGTCAGAATTGCGAGATATAAAGTCAGAATTGTGAGATATAAAGTCAGAATTGCGAGATATAAAGTCATTGCGAGATATAAAGTCAGAATTGTGAGATATAAAGTCAGAATTGCGAGATATAAAGTCAGAATTGCGTGATATAAAGTCAGAATTGTGAGATATAAAGTCAGAATTGCGAGATATAAAGTCAGAATTGCGAGATATAAAGTCAGAATTGTGAGATATAAAGTCAGAATTGCGAGATATAAAGTCAGAATTGTGAGATATAAAGTCAGAATTGCGAGATATAAAGTCAGAATTGTGAGATATAAAGTCAGAATTGCGAGATATAAAGTCAGAATTGCGTGATATAAAGTCAGAATTGTGAGATATAAAGTCAGAATTGTGAGATATAAAGTCAGAATTGTGAGATATAAAGTCAGAATTGCGAGATATAAAGTCAGAATTGTGAGATATAAAGTCAGAATTGCGAGATATAAAGTCAGAATTGCGAGATATAAAGTCAGAATTGTGAGATATAAAGTCAGAATTGCGAGATATAAAGTCAGAATTGCGAGATATAAAGTCAGAATTGTGAGATATAAAGTCAGAATTGCGAGATATAAAGTCAGAATTGTGAGATATAAAGTCAGAATTGCGAGATATAAAGTCAGAATTGCGAGATATAAAGTCTGATTTGTGAGATATAAAGTCTGAATTGCGAGATATAAAGTCAGAATTGCGAGATATAAAGTCAGAATTGCGAGATATAAAGTCAGAATTGCGAGATATAAAGTCAGAATTGTGAGATATAAAGTCAGAATTGTGAGATATAAAGTCAGAATTGTGAGATATAAAGTCAGAATTGCGAGATATAAAGTCAGAATTGTGAGATATAAAGTCAGAATTGTGAGATATAAAGTCAGAATTGTGAGATATAAAGTCAGAATTGTGAGATAAAAAGTCGCAATTATCTTTTAAAATGTTTTATTCTGTGGCGGAAACAAGCTTCCATAAAACAAGCTTCCAAGCTTCCTCTGATCGTTCGCTTTAAGCGCATCATTCAAGTTCCAAATAAAGAGAGACAATTATAATAAAATATCTTTCATTAGTACAGCATATCATACTTTATAGTGCATTATCATAAAAGGCATATTTCAACTCACCGCTGCCTTTCAACTCATTAATATGAATGCAACAGCTTTAATCTGAATGTATAACGGACACACTTTACCTTGACGTACTGGATGAACTCCTGCAGAAGGTTGCGAGACTGAAAAACACAAAATAACTTTAAAATCTGATAGATTCTGCTTTACATCCAGATTCGCCTGTAGTGTCTCGCCTGTAGGGGTCATGACACGAGAAATCAGGTTCAGTTTCTGACGGACTCCACACGCTTGAGTCTGTCGACAACAGGACAAACGCAAGAGTGACAGAACGTTTATCCAGTTGGTCTGAGTCTCTGTAAAGACTTCAGAAGATCCCAGCATCAGAAGATCCCAGCATCAGGAACAGTGGATGGTTTATTATAATGGCGTCCCGGATCGTGTCACAGGATTATATGTTTGTTCGGAGCATTTGACTGCAGATTGTTTTGCAATGGAGAGAGTTCACAAAGAAACTTTAGTTGAACGATGAAGCAGCGACTGTAGTGGATCTGACATCACAAACCCTGAGTAAATGATTTCATAATGCTTTGTTTGTAAATTATGGTATCATATGGATCAGTGTGAGTGTGTGTTGATACCGTTTCCTGTGCAGTGACGTTAGCCAATCACAACAGTGGCTTTTACTGACAAGCCTTAAAGTCCCCCTGTGGTGTAAATCCAGCTTTTAATGTAGTTTATGTGTCTATGTGGTGTTTTTAATCTGCTTTAAGACAAACCATGTGTAAGTTCATAAGTCGACAGCATTGCTGAGTATTTCCTCCTTAAAACTGCAGTGAACCAAAGACAGTCTCAAAAACACGCTTTGAAATCGCTGGTGTTTCTGACGTCACAAACTACCTTGTAACCAATCAGATCAACGTGTGATCGCCAACCAGTGGATCTCTGAGCTGAGTGAGTGAGTGGAGGCAGGGCTCATCTGCATATTCATAGAACCGTGCATACTAAATGAGGCAAGGGTGTCGAGTTACATTCAAGGCATGAAGATTTTCTTCTAGAAAAAAACGTTTAAATATGTAATTTTGGTGATTAAAGATGAGTTTTAAGGGATAAAATTATCAGATAGAGGGAGACTTTAAAGGTGCACTGTAAAAAGTGATCATTTCAGACAGAGGCTCAGAAAAAGGGTTAAAAGTAATAATTTTTCTACATATGTATTTGTTTTTCGTGCAAAAAAAAAAATCCATGTCATGACCCCTTTAATAAATGAACCATACAACAAATGTAACAACTTCCGGTTACACTTTATTTTAAGGTGTCATTGTTACAGTGTAATTATATATTTAAGTACTGAGTAATATTAAGCAACTACATGTACTTACTATAGGGTTAGGGTTTGGTTGAGGGTTGGCTGCATGTAACTATGCATATTTTACTGTTATTACTATCGTAAGTACATGTAACATATGTAACAAGGACACTGTAAAATAAAGCGTTACCCAGCTTCCTTTGCAGGTTTGCATTGATACATTGTTGCAAACACACTCACTCCCGTCACTAAACACAAAATAACTTCATCGGATGGACAGGACAGAAAAAACATTTAAATATGTCATTTTGGTGTTTTAAGGGATACAATTATTTACTAAAGGGAGACTTTGAAGGAGCCACGCTTAAAGATAATTTCTGACAGAGGCTCAGAATGAGGGTTAAAAATAATAATTTTTCTACATATATATTTGTTTTTCGTGCAAAAAAAACTATTAAAATTATACGTGAACCTCAAGGAACATATTAAAATAAAATAAAAAATCCATGTCATGACCCCTTTAATAACTACCAGGAATGACCCTAAAATAAACTTTTACAACCTTTGCAGGTGTGCACGGATACATTGTTGCAAACACACTCACTCCCATCACTAAACATTAAAGCCCCTTTCACACAGTGCGATGATCCCGGCAAATTGCCGGGAAATTGCCAGAACGCCCTCTGTGTGAACGCAAACACGACCCGGGATTGATGCCGAGTTGGGGACCTAGTAACATTACCGTGATCAGTCCCGGAATGCACGCTGTGTGAACAAAATCCGTAATAATGCCGTGTCGTAGTGATGCTGCTGAAGCCGGGATCGTTCGCCAGCTGTGAAACGGTACGTAATGAGCAAGTTTATGATCGAATCAGAGAAAAAAATGCACAAGCGTGGTTTCTCGAGAGAAATCACAGTTCATAAGCAAACTTTAGACGCTTCTGAGACATTACAAGTCACATCGATGTCACGTGTCTTTACGGGATTTTTACGGGTTGTGTGTGAACGCACTCTCTGATTCCGGAAAATCACTGGCAGTGTGAATGAACCAAAATCAAACGAACCCGGGTCAAATCCCATGTCACTTTATCCGTGTATTTTTTCCGGAATCTCTGTGTGAAAGGGGCTTAAGTAACTTTAGCACCGGATGGACCGGGCCGCAGATGTTCTGAGGAACGCACCTCTTGTTCGTCGAGCTCTTCTGCTTCTCCCTGATCCTCGATCACAAACGCCTCCTTCATCCGCTGGTACTCCTCCTCTTCTCTCCGCTCCTGATCCTCTTTGGCACGACGCAACTCATCCTCCTGTGGACGAGACAGTTACAAACATTCACTGATATTTAAGCAGGAAAGCTGTTTTTCAGTGTTCCACATGAGTTTCACAGTGAATTACACATATAAAGTAAAGAAAAGAAATTAAAAATATATATTTTCACTGATATTTAAGCAGGAAAGCTGACTGTTTCACAGTGAATTACACATATAAAGCAGCTTCGACTAAATTATTTTTTGATGCCCAATGCCAATATCTTGGTTAGATTAGGTCGGCGATGGCCAAAATAAAGCCCTATTTTAAGGTAGTAAATAACACATGCATCATTTCTGCAATGGAATTTATATGTATTTTACATAATGTTTGCTAAAATAAATAGAGATGCACCGATATCAAAATTTCAGCCGATACCGATAACCGATAATTCTTTATATCTGAAAGCCGATAACCGATATATCGGCTGATAAATCTAAATCCAAGTTTTTATATCATTTTTGAGAGCCTCGTTACAAAAACAAAAGTCTCACTATTAAAATCCACGTCTCAAACACACAATTATGATGTTCTCATGATAATGTAATGTAGCCGATATGACAGACTTGCGCTGCACATGTTACTCTTTACTGCATTTTCCATTTTTGAAGTGATTTTAATATTTCAATCAATTAAAAACTATCATGTTGAACAGTGCGCATTTGAAGTGTCTCAGCTGAAGGAAATAATGCATTAATTATCGGCTTTAATATATCAGCCAAATTTTAATCAGCCGATAACATTAAAAATTGACATATATCGGCTAATACCGATATGGTGGCCGATATATCGTGCATCCCTAAAAATAAAGAATAAATCATTTGAAAATGAATTAATTTGTGATCAATTCCCCACGGAGAAAATGCGTTTTTTACTACATGTCGACAGCATATGGACAAAGTATTAAAGCGTTTGATTTTCATTGTTTGACAAAGACCATAAACTGATGAAGACAGAGAATTGGTGCTTCTGCTTATCTGGGTTCTCAGCGCTGTCAAAATAAAAGTCCCGCTTCTGACACTTACTATAGTAAGTGTTTTCTTACTCTGTATTTTTGTCTTGTTTCCAGTCCAAACATCTAAAAACTCTTAAATCAAGATGCATTTACTAGATGAGTAAAATGCCATAAGATATTATGTCTTGTTTTCTGGGGAAATAAATCAAAATTACATGAGTTGTTGCTTAAAACAAGCAAAATGATCTGCCAATAGGATAAGAAAAATAATATTGTTTCTGTTTGAATTAACATTATTTTTCTGACCCCTTTGGCAGATAATTTAGATTTTTTTAAGCAACAATTCACTTAATTTTGATTTATTTCCCTAGTAAACAAGACATAATATCTAAAGGCATTTCATTCATCTAGTAAATGCAACTTAATTTAAGAATTTGTAGATGTTTGGACTGGAAACGACAAAAATACTGAGTAAGAAAGCATGTTTTGCAGTGTCGCCAAACAGAAAAGCGTTATTTGTCAAAATGACCTGTTTTTGCTCTTGCAGTTTCTCCTTCTCCTCTTCTTTCTGTCTCTCTTGATCTCGGAGTTCCTGCATCTTCTTCCTCTCCTCTCGCTCTTCCAGCTCGGCCTAAAACACACACACACACACACATTAATCACCATACGTCTAATACGTCTGAAACGTGAGATTTAGCATATGGAGTGAATTTTGTGCCATAAACAAACAAATCCAGCATTTTGCAAACGAACTCGATCTGCTTTGCAAAGGAAAACTCGACTCGCAAACAAACAGAAAGCAATGTGCGAATTATTAGGCCTGGGTAAAAAAAATATTGATTTCTCGATTTTACGAACCGATATCGATTCTTAAATCCCAAGAGTCGATTAGTCATCCTGTTTTCAGTTGATGAATGAATGGAACATTGTAGCGCGCATCCCATCCAATAAATCACAATAATCTTTGTGCTTTGTTATTATTGATATGAAACAAAGTCTCAGATTTCAAATTACGTCCATTTTCTAACGAAATTCATAAGCATAATTAGCGTTTTGGCACTGCGGCGTGAGATCGCTCTGGCTCAGCTCGAGAGAAGCACATGATCTTCTCTTCCGCCTTAACACCAGTTACAGCGCGAAATAAACATGAACGAGCATCTGAACATGTGTTAAAAGATAGAGTACAATTATCAGTAAAACATCTTGTAAACAATGTCATGCAACGTCACATTTACCTCAGAAAAACCATATCCAGTGACCATAAACTCGTTAGTCAGCTAGAAAAATTAACTCTAGAGAGGAGCATTTTGCTAAATATATGCACCATATTCATTATATTTTTTAATGTTCTTCAATATTTAATGCATGTTTGAATAAATCTGGCGAGTTTTTATGACAGACACCATTTAAATGTTTATATTTCATATAACTTTATTATTATAAAAATGAATAAATGTGTAATTTAAGAGTTTGTATACAAATCAGTTGATTTTTACCTTCAATATTATAGTAGGCTAATGAAGCCTAGAAGGCTACAACTGACTCTCATAGATTACTGCATTAGTTAAGAGATTTGTTTTCCTTGAGAAAATTTGCCATGTATTGTGCCCGATATCCAAAATAATTGATATTGAATAGAATCGGAATCGAATTGCAAGCTTGTGAATCAAAATCGAATCGAATTGTGAAATTTGTGTCAATACCCAGCCCTACAAATAATACAACGGTCAATCTGATCAGAAACGCAGAGGAGTAACAAATATGTATTGTGTTTTACAAATATGAATAAATGAGCCTAGATAATATTCCACAAATAAACATGAATGCAGCATTGACTCCACAGTGGCGGTGGTGTCGTGACCTCTCTCTGAGCTTTCCGCGCTTGCTTCTCTTCCAGCTTCTTCTGTTTCTTCGCTCCCACTTTCCCGGCGGCCTGAGGTCGTTCTTCAGACGCTGGCCGGTCCTCCTGATTCTCATCGGCTTCCACAGGACTGTCCTCTGAAGAGAGATAAACACTTTCAAGTTCACTGAAAACCTCTTCTGTGATATACAGTGGTGGACTAAATCATTCAAACACTGCAAAACATGCTTTTCTCACTCAGTATTTGTGTCTTGTTTCCAGTCCAAATATCTAAAAATTCTTAAATCAAGATGCATTTACTAGAGGAGTAAAATGACATAAGAAATTATATCTTTTTCCTGATAAAAAATAAATAAATTAAGAGAATTTTTGCTTAAAACAAGCAAAATTATCTGCCAATGTTGTAAGAAAAAACTCTTTTTTTTTTTTATCAGAAATGTCATTTCATTTTATGTCATTTTAGTAAATGCATCTTGATTTAAGAATTTTTTAGATATTTGGACTGGAAACAAGACACAAATACTGAGTGAGAAAAGCATGTTTTGCAGTGAACACCTGACAGATCTGAAAATATTGACTTTTTTTTGCCTCCAAAACATTATTTAATTTTATTAAACGCAATTACAATTTCAATGCAATTACAGCAAGTGTCGATATATTTCCATTATTTACAAATATGATCTAATATAATGTGATCACAACACTTCCTCCTGTTGATGAATCGTGGTACACCGTTCTGTATTACACGATTTGTGAAAGGTTGTTTAAATATGCAAATGAGTGCAATTAAATATGCACTAATTTGCATAACGTTCACCAGACATTGGATTAAGACGGGCTCAAAATTTGTTGAAGTATGTCTGAATTGTTGAAATATTAGTCCAGTTAAACAGCGCTTTATACGGTATAATACATATAGTTTCAAAGCAGCTTCACAGTAATAAACAGGGAAATAACAAAATACTGTCAATAGCCAGAAAAATACATTTCACAATAATATTAATAAATAATGTTTTATTTATATAGTGCCTCTCAAGAACCAAAGGACATTTTACATAATATTTACATAATATTTTTAGGATTTTTTAAAATAAAAATCAGGCAAGTTGTATATATATATATATATATATATATATATATATATATATATATATATATATATATATATATATATATATATATATATATATATATATATATATATATATAAACAATTTAGAATTTAAATAGGAATTAAACATACTTATTAATTTTAATCCTTGTTATTATTTATATAATTAATTTATAATTAAAAATAAACGTTTCCCCTTACTATAGTGCTGTACTGTTATATTTATTATTCTTTGTTCATTATTTATTTTAATCAAATTATTTATGTAATTATTTCAATAAAATTGTATGTATGTATTTACTTATTTTAGTATAATTTATTTACTTATTTTAATTTTTTTTTTATTATTTATTTTAATATAATTTATTTACTTATTTATTTTAATCTTTTCATTATTTATTTATTTTAATATGTTTTATTACAGCTCTGGAATGATGTTTATTGTGTTATTTTATGTTTTCTTTCCACTAGTCTGAACGAAGCAAAATTGACCAGTGTAACACTTTACATTAATGTTTGTTCATGTCAGTTCACAGCGCATTAACTAATGTTAACAAGATTTTAATAACGTGTTAGTAAATGTTGAAATTAATATTAACTAAGATTAATAAATGCTGTAGAAGTGTTGTTCATCCTTAGTTCATGTGAACTAATGAACCTTATTGTAAAGTGTAGCCAAAACAATGAACTTCGCTACAAATGTAACGCTTCCTCTGCCGTCACTGTTACAGTATTGCGTGGAGATCAGGGGTTTATGAATGACGGTGTTGATTGTCACTGTTACAGTGTTGCGTGGAGATCAGGGGTTTATGAATGACGGTGTTGATTGTCATTGTTACAGTGTTGCGTGGAGATCAGGGGTTTATGAATGACGGTGTTGATTGTCACTGTTACAGTGTTGCGTGGAGATCAGGGGTTTATGAATGACGGTGTTGATTGTCACTGTTACAGTGTTGCATGGAGATCAAGGGTTTATGAATGACGGTGTTGATTGTCATTGTTACAGTGTTGCATGGAGATCAAGGGTTTATGAATGACGGTGTTGATTGTCACTGTTACAGTGTTGTGTGGAGATCAGGGGTTTATGAATGACGGTGTTGATTGTCACTGTTACAGTGTTGCGTGGAGATCAGGGGTTTATGAATGACGGTGTTGATTGTCACTGTTACAGTGTTGCGTGGAGATCAGGGGTTTATGAATGACGGTGTTGATTGTCACTGTTACAGTGTTGCGTGGAGATCAGGGGTTTATGAATGACGGTGTTGATTGTCACTGTTACAGTGTTGCGTGGAGATCAGGGGTTTATGAATGACGGTGTTGATTGTCACTGTTACAGTGTTGCGTGGAGATCAGGGGTTTATGAATGACGGTGTTGATTGTCACTGTTACAGTGTTGCGTGGAGATCAGGGGTTTATGAATGACGGTGTTGATTGTCACTGTTACAGTGTTGCGTGGAGATCAGGGGTTTATGAATGACGGTGTTGATTGTCACTGTTACAGTGTTGCGTGGAGATCAGGGGTTTATGAATGACGGTGTTGATTGTCACTGTTACAGTGTTGCGTGGAGATCAGGGGTTTATGAATGACGGTGTTGATTGTCACTGTTACAGTGTTGCGTGGAGATCAGGGGTTTATGAATGACGGTGTTGATTGTCACTGTTACAGTGTTGCATGGAGATCAGGGGTTTATGAATGACTGTGTTGATTGTCACTGTTACAGTGTTGCGTGGAGATCAGGGGTTTATGAATGACGGTGTTGATTGTCACTGTTACAGTGTTGCGTGGAGATCAGGGGTTTATGAATGACGGTGTTGATTGTCACTGTTACAGTGTTGCGTGGAGATCAGGGGTTTATGAATGACGGTGTTGATTGTCACTGTTACAGTGTTGCGTGGAGATCAGGGGTTTATGAATGACGGTGTTGATTGTCACTGTTACAGTGTTGCGTGGAGATCAGGGGTTTATGAATGACGGTGTTGATTGTCACTGTTACAGTGTTGCGTGGAGATCAGGGGTTTATGAATGACGGTGTTGATTGTCACTGTTACAGTGTTGCGTGGAGATCAGGGGTTTATGAATGACTGTGTTGATTGTCACTGTTACAGTGTTGCGTGGAGATCAGGGGTTTATGAATGACGGTGTTGATTGTCACTGTTACAGTGTTGCGTGGAGATCAGGGGTTTATGAATGACGGTGATGATTGTCACTGTTACAGTGTTGCGTGGAGATCAGGGGTTTATGAATGACGGTGATGATTGTCACTGTTACAGTGTTGCGTGGAGATCAGGGGTTTATGAATGACGGTGTTGATTGTCACTGTTACAGTGTTGCATGGAGATCAGGGGTTTATGAATGACGGTGTTGATTGTCACTGTTACAGTGTTGCGTGGAGATCAGGGGTTTATGAATGACGGTGTTGATTGTCACTGTTACAGTGTTGCGTGGAGATCAGGGGTTTATGAATGACGGTGTTGATTGTCACTGTTACAGTGTTGCGTGGAGATCAGGGGTTTATGAATGACGGTGTTGATTGTCACTGTTACAGTGTTGCGTGGAGATCAGGGGTTTATGAATGACGGTGTTGATTGTCACTGTTACAGTGTTGCGTGGAGATCAGGGGTTTATGAATGACGGTGTTGATTGTCACTGTTACAGTGTTGCGTGGAGATCAGGGGTTTATGAATGACGGTGATGATTGTCACTGTTACAGTGTTGCGTGGAGATCAGGGGTTTATGAATGACGGTGTTGATTGTCACTGTTACAGTGTTGCGTGGAGATCAGGGGTTTATGAATGACGGTGTTGATTGTCACTGTTACAGTGTTGCGTGGAGATCAGGGGTTTATGAATGACGGTGTTGATTGTCACTGTTACAGTGTTGCGTGGAGATCAGGGGTTTATGAATGACGGTGTTGATTGTCACTGTTACAGTGTTGCGTGGAGATCAGGGGTTTATGAATGACGGTGTTGATTGTCACTGTTACAGTGTTGCGTGGAGATCAGGGGTTTATGAATGACGGTGTTGATTGTCACTGTTACAGTGTTGCGTGGAGATCAGGGGTTTATGAATGACGGTGTTGATTGTCACTGTTACAGTGTTGCGTGGAGATCAGGGGTTTATGAATGACGGTGTTGATTGTCACTGTTACAGTGTTGCGTGGAGATCAGGGGTTTATGAATGACGGTGTTGATTGTCACTGTTACAGTGTTGCATGGAGATCAGGGGTTTATGAATGACGGTGTTGATTGTCACTGTTACAGTGTTGCGTGGAGATCAGGGGTTTATGAATGACGGTGTTGATTGTCACTGTTACAGTGTTGCGTGGAGATCAGGGGTTTATGAATGACTGTGCTGATCGAGTACCGTTGTCCGATGCCCGCTGTGCCCGCTGGGCGCTCACTCGGGTGTGCAGGTTTCTCCGGCGGCGGGGCATTCCCACGGGACGCTCCTCTGGAGCCTGCGGACGAGACACGGATCGAGACGCCACATCCCGACGGTCCTCACGGTCCGCTGAGAGAAGAAGAGAACACAAGAGTTCAGGCCCACAGGTCACACACAGCTAGAGATGTCTGTGTGTAAACACACACTACATACTAGACTTCATTACTTTTTTAAAACTTACATTTTAAATCAATTTTATAATCAGTTTCTATTAAGTTACATTGTTTTCTCTCCTCACTGTAGTGCTGTACTGTTAGATGTATTATTCTTTCTTTAGTATTTATTTATTTTAATCAAATTATTTATGTAATTATAACAATATCATTGAATTTTGTATGTATGTATTTTAATATAATTTATTTACTTATTTTATTTTAATATCATCCATTTACGTATTTATTTTAATCTTATTTTAATTTATTTTGACAATTTATTTACATATTTATTTTGATCTATTAACTTAATTTTTTATTATTTATTTTAATATAATTTATTTACTTATTTTTTATCTTTTGTATTATTTATTTTAATATAATCTATTAACTTATTTAAATTTTTATTTTAACAATTTATTTACATATTAATTTTAATATTTTTATAATTTATTTTAATATAATTTATTTACTTATTTATTTGTAATATTTCGTATTATTTATTTTAATATAATCTATTTACTTATTTATTTTAATCTTTTTCATATTTATTTTAACAATTGATTTTCTTATTTATTTAATCTTTTTATTATTTTAATATAATTAATTAATTTTAATATTTTTTTATTTGTACATTTTTACACCGTTTTCCTCTAAGCTTTTCCACATGTGAAAACGCTGTTCTAGGAGGTTCATGGACATTTTGAGGGGAATAAAAGATTTTACAAAATTAGTTTTTAAGATGCAAAAGTGAAAACTAAAAGTAAATCAGCTCTGGAATGATATTTATTGTGAAAGCAAAATGCTTTTCTCACACAGTATTAAGAAGTCTGTAATATTATAAATACTTGAAACTAAGTAAATGTTCTTTTCCTGAGATTATGAGTTTAATAAGAGCAGTAATATGTGGTTATTAATGACAGCTGCTCTGTCGCATCACTGACTGCATTAATGTCCATATGTACACACACCTTCCTCCGTCCGTCCACGAACTCTCACAGCAAACACGATCAGAACGAGCAGAATAATCGCAGCCACGATATACAGAACCACATCCATTTCGCTGACAAATAAATAAAATTAGCACTGCTAACTACAAACAGCTCCGTGCAGAAAGAGGAAGTTGACGTAAGTCTTGATCACACGTCACTTCCGTCTCACAGCGCGACCCATACAGGCGTGGAGGAATAACGTAATAAATATAAATATAATGTAATATGGCACATTAATGATGCACTTGTATTTACTATACAATATACTAATGATATAATATTAATATATAATTAAATTAACTTATTCATCCAATCGTCTATTCTCCTCTTAATTCATTTAACTTGTATATATACTTATTTAATGATTTTACTTATTTGAATAATTCTTAATATTTATTTTAATATAATTTATTTACTTATTTGAATATTTCTTAGTATTTATGTTAATATAATGTATGTGCTTGTATATTTTTGTTACTTTTTACTATTTATTTGAATATAATTAATTTACTTTTTTATATTTCGTATGGGAATTTGCATTTATAAACATAATATAGATTTCAGGATATATATATATATATATATATATATATATATATATATATATATATTAGGGCTGTCAAACGATTAATCGCATCCAAAATAAAAGTTTGTGTTTACATAATATATGTGTGTGTACGTGTATGATTATTTTCTATATATAAATACACACACATGCATATATATTTAAGAAAAATATGTTATTTATATATAAATTATATATAATATAAATATATATACACAGTATATACATGCAAATATTTCTTAAATATATACATGCATGTGTGTGTATTTATATATAGAAAATAATTATACTCCATACACACACATATATTATGTAAACACAAACTTTTATTTTGACAGCCCTAATAATATATATATATAATATAATTTTTATTGACAGCCCTAATTATATATATATATATATATATATATATATATATATATATAATTTTATTATAAGAATGTACATTTCAAAAAATTGTCAATTTAAAAAAATGATGTATTAAATTAAAAGTTACAAGGAATATATGACATTTTTTTATGTGGTAAAAAAAAAATATATTTATTAATTCTCTAAATAAATTCTTTCAAAAAAGTATTGGAACCAATATTTCAGAAAAATATTTCAGATTATACTACGTTGGAGACAAATATCAGAAAAAGAAAATAACATCAAGACAAATATTTATTTATTAACAGCAGCTGACAAGTCAATTTTGCCTAAACCTAAACTTGTTGAGTGGCACTGATTAATTACTAAATTAACAATATTACATGGTCAACGATAACAAATAAATGCAAAAAACAATATTCATTACAGGATAACAGATGAACAGGGCAAGCTATCATCATTCACGTCCGCACACTCATGTGGAGAACTCCTTCAGGGCCCAGGCCTTGGTGGCGATCTCCTGGCGCAGGCGAGAGTATTCCTCAGCGAGAGCCTCGAAGTCTCTGCCGTAGATCTCGAAGGACGCCAGCTTCGACTCCACCGCCTGCTTGTCCATCTCCGAGGTCCTCAGCTCTGCGGTCAGCTTCTCCCTGAGACAATCACACACGCAACACTGATTATAGCAAGATAACTGTTGAAAAAATAATTGATTAATAAGATAATTGATCAAATGATCATTCTTGATATCGGGAATTACATTTCCACTAGTAACAATGCTAATTCTTGATATCAACAATGACGTCATCTCAAATGCTGACACAGTATATAGAGCTGCCATTGGACCACAGCATGCATTCACTGGGCCCTATTTTAACGATCTTAAGTTAGCACCAGTATTCAAGTTTCTGCTTTTTGCACACCGATAATGGATGTAGATGTGTTCGGTACACTGCGAAGAAATAAAAAAATGAAATCAACAAGAAGAGCCAAATCACGTAAACTGTTAAGACTGGCTACTGTAATATCAGTTTCAGGTAAGATTACTTTCATTTCTGCACTTAATTACCTAACGTGTAAATTATACAAGTTAAAACTTTTTATTCCAGTGGGTTTATTATAAGAACCCAGTTCTAGAAAATCATGATGATAAATGTATGTTTAGTTTTTTTATACTACAATTTTTATACAATTTTTACAAAACAATAAATAATACGTTAGGACGTTTTACTTTATATTTAAAAGTACTTCATTTCAAAATACATTTGATCAAATTTCATAAATTGTGTTCAATGGCCGTTTTTAAGTTATATTCCTGAAATGCACTTGTACATTCTGAACACGTGATCTTCTGCAATGCCCACATGTAAAACACAGACACTCCTACCTCGGTAATAAACACGGAGATGTTAGTCCCGTCCGAATCCGTACATGAAATCACAGTCGTAGATTGATAAGAATTGTAACTCAAACGTCGTTTGGAAAACTAGTCCCGTCCGAATAGGGCTTTTGATCACCAAAATTACGTATTTAAAAGTTTTTTCCTTGAAAAAAAGGCTTAAAATATCTCGAATGTTATTCGACACGCTTGCCTCATTTAGTATGCACGGTTCTATGAATATGCAAATGAGCCCCGCCTCCACTCACTCCCTCAGCTCAGAGATCCACTGGTTGACGATCACACGTTGATCTGATTGGTTACAAGGTAGTTTGTGACGTCAGAAACACCAGCGATTTCAAAGCGTGTTTTTGAGACTGTCTTTGGTTCACTGCAGTTTTAAGGAGGAAATACTCAGCAATGCTGTCGACTTATGAACTTACACATGGTTTGTCTTAAAGCACATTAAAAACACCACACAGACATATAAACAACATTAAAAGCTGGATTTTCACCACGGGGGACTTTAAAAAAGGTAAATAGTGTCAATAAAACACCGACTCCTGTGAAAACCCAACTCACGTTATTTTCTTGTGAGCTGCTATCTTGTCTCTTGTGTAGGTGTCCAGCTGAACTTCAAGCATCTCGGCCCTGCAGGAACAAACCTGTCATTATGAACATGCAGATGTCCTCAAAACTACATTTCAGAGCATAAGCCAAAGCTGCAAAGATCATCGCACCTTATCTTCTGCAAACCAATCTCACACTTGGCCTCGAAGTACTCGATCTTCTTCCGGTCTAGATCTTTCTGAGCCTTTAGCCTGAGATCCAGGACGAGACACTGAAGGATCTTCATACACTTCAGCAGCTCCTGTCAAAGCAAACACTGCTAATGTTAGGGATGCACGAAATATCGGCCACTATATCGGTATCGGCCGATATATGTTCATTTTTAATGTTATTGTTATCGGCCTGATAAGAAAATTTGTCCAATATATTAAGGCCGATAAATTTATTATTTCCTTCAGCTGAGACACTTCAGATGAGCACTGTTCAACATGATGAGTTTAAACTGCTTGAAATATGATTGAAATCACTTCAAAAAAGGAAAATACTGTAAAGTGTAACATGTGCAGCGCAAGCCTGTAAAATTATATAAAATTATAATGAGAACATCATTATAATTGTGTGTTTGGGATGTGGATTTTAAAGATGAGACTTTTGTTTTTGTAATCAGGCTCTCAAACATTATTTAAAAATTTGGATTTAGATTTATCGGCCGATATATCGGTTATCTGCTTTTAAATATTTAGAATTATCAGTTATCGATATCAGCCAAAATCTGTGCATCCCTAGTTAATGTAACCATAATAACCTGGCATAAACTCAATCTAATGACGTCAGACATCATTTCATGAGCATCTACCATCATCAAACACTGACATTAAATATGATGTCCTCATTTTAAGCCAAAATCAATCTCAAAAACTCATTGCTTTGTTTCATGTGCAATTAAGAGTTTGTTTGTTTTTTAACATCATGCCATGGTGAAAAAATTTACAACAATATCTATTTTTCCTAAAAACTCAAACTATATTAGATTTAACCTAATGAAAGATTCCTTAAGAGTAGTAAAATATTGCTGATGCGAGAACATTTCTAACATCTGAAAATGAAAAGCTTGTAAGGATGCACCGATATGAACATTTTGGCCGATACCGATAACCGATAATTCTTTATATCTGAAAGCCGATAAATCTAAATCCAAATTTATATATAATTTTTGAGAGCCTGATTACAAAAACAAAAGTCTCACCAGTAAAATCCACGTCTCAAACACACAATAATAATGTTCTATGATAATTTTATGTAGCCGATATGACAGATTTGCACTGAACTGTATTTTCCTTTTTTGAAGTGATTTCAATCATATTTCAAGCAATTCAAAACCCTCATGTTGAACAGTGCGCATCTGAAGAGTCTCAGCTCTCCGTTTCTTCTTTATTCTATTGACACACGCAACATTACTAACAAAAATCAAACGAGTTTGACAGGTTGTCCGGCAGCGATCCAGATGTTGATACAACATGACAGTGGAGACATGAACGTAGTTTCTCTGGACTCACAGACAGGTACGCGTGAGTCTGTCTCTGCAGTGTCGTGGCGTTCTCTCGGTTTCTCTCAGTGAGGCTCTCTGCTTTCTTCTGTTCACCGTCCAGCAGTTCAGGGAGTTTAGAAAGCTTCACACTCCTGAGACCCTCGCTTTCATTCTCTGAAAGAAGTAGTAATACATTTTCCTCTTACTCAGCATACTAAAAAAATATTAGGGATGCACGATATATCGGCCACCATATCGTTATCGGCCGATATATGTTCATTTTTAATGTTATCGTTATCGGCCTGATAAGAAAATTTGGCTGATATATTAAAGCCGATAAATAATGTATTATTTCCTTCAGCTGAGACACTTCAGATGTTCGCCTTGATGTTTTGAATTGCTTGAAATATGATTGGAATCACTTAAAAGGAAAATACAGATGCAACATGTGCAAATATAAAAATTTGGATTTAGATTTATCAGCCGATATATCGGTTATCGGCTTTTAAATATAAAGATTTATCGGTTATCGGTATCGGCCAAAATTTTCATATCTGTGCATCCCTAGATGAGATATTTTGTAGTAGATGCACCGATATAAACATTTGGGCCGATACCGATAACCGATAAATCTTTGTATTTAAAAGCCGATAACCGATATATCGGCTGATAAATCTAAATCCAAATTTTTATATAATGTTTGAGAGCCTGATTACAAAAACAAAAGTCTTACAAGTAAAATCCATGTCTCAGACACACAATTATAATGTTCTCATGATAATGTTATGTAGCCGATATGACAGACTTGCGCTGCACATGTTGCACTGAACTGTATTTTCCTTTCCTTTTTTGAAGTGATTTCAATCATATTTCAAGCAATTCAAAACCATCATGTTGAACAGTGCGCATCTGAAGTGTCTCAGCTGAAGGAGATAATACATTATTTATCAGCTTTAAAGGTGCATTAAGCAAGATTCTGAGTTTTTGCAGAACTATGCCCCCTCTGGCGGCAAGCGAAACTGCAGCCAGAGATGTGCACGCTCACTAGACAAAAGTTTTCTTTTTTTTATCTTACGTGGAGTTTGCGTTGGTGTTTGAAATGAACTACAAGCAGGTCTCTTACAACCCATCTTCTACGGAGAATGCCGGCGAATACACAAACCTGCCAGGCATAGCTATGTGAGCGTGCCGTGAACGCGCATGACGTCAAGCCCAGTCTAAAATTCCGGCCCGAATCCCTCTTATTTATTTTACTTTACAGGATTATAGAGACAATCTCAGTGATCAGAGAAGGGCTCATTCAGCCCATCAGGCAATTGTTTAAGCATGTATGGGTTAGAAAACGGGTATTTTTAACATGAAAAGTTGCTTAATGCACCTTTAATATATCAGCCAAATTTTCTTATCAGGCCGATAACATTAAAAATGAACCGATATCGGCCGATACCGATATATCATGCATCCCTAATCTCATCATTAAAAAATAAAAAATAAATGAAATACGGTTCATCACTGAACTATAAAGAAGAGCTTACCCCACTGGGGCTGATAGTACGTCAGGATATTGACGGCCTTCCTCTTTAGATGTTGCAGGAGCTCTGATGGTAACCTCTGCTTCATTTGCACAATGTCCTGAAGGTAGAAATATGATATAAAAGCTTTAAAATGTGCACAATGTGACTTTTGGGTCGTTTTGGACTTTTTGCGCAAACACATTCTTGTGTTTGTGCTTCGGCTCTGCGTGACTGTGCGGGTGAATATGGTTTCAGATAGTAGTAAAGTACGCCATGAATAATAAAAACTGCATCATCTCCAATTAAACACAAGCTGCTCCTTTTTGTCTCACAAAAAATATTTTTAACAGCAAAACCCGAGATTACAACAACAGCGTTTACTGGCTTTACATCATAACAACAGAAGTTACATTGCATTTAACTTTACACAGATCAGGTCAGAGATGCATGTCTCATGTTAACATGTTTAATGTTTATAATTTGTGGCTATACTTTTAAGAGTGTGTATTTGAATGTTTATTGCACTATTATTAGATTTAAAGTGTTGCATTTACAAAAATACCATTTACTATTCCAGTATGTTTCATATTGTGTAGTAAAAGAGAACATTAAATATTGTTGTTCATGTAATCGCACTTGTATTGAAACTCGTATTTACAGCAAACAAACATTGCATATATAATATATACATCTATAATATATATAATCCATGCTTAATCCCAGTAACATAACACAGAAAAACGTAACTCTTCAGAAAAGTTTAATTTAATAATCTAAAAGGAATTATTGCTAGGCTTTGAATATCACAAAGCCTGAAAGTTTTACACTTTCCAGCAGAAAAAAATAATAAATATATAAATAATAAATGAAAAACTTATTTAAGTCAGTTGCCAAAGCAACATTTCAAATGGTCATTTAGTTAAAGTTGATGCACTAAAATTACTAACTGGAATTTAAAAAAACTAAAATGTTAATCTCAACATTAATGAACATTAACAAAGTTTAATAAATGCTGTAAGAATATATGTTAGTTCATGTTAGTTAATATGTTAAATACTGTTAACAAATGAAAACACTAAAGTGTTACCAATAAAAATAAATTAAACCTAAGTAGTAATTAAAAAAACTAATAAAAATGACCAAATTCACAAAGTACGAGTGTAAAAATAGAAGCTACTTACAATTGTAAATAAAATATATAATAGTGTAGTATTATAGTATTGTAAAAAGCGCTGTATAAATAAAGGTGACTTGACTTTGTTTGTTCACAACTTTGGTTTTTAAAAATTAGTTTAGCAAATATATACACACTCGGTCTCTCTCACACACACACACACACACACACACACACACACACACACACACACACACACACACACACACACACACACACACACACACACACCTCTCTCTCTCTCTCTCTCTCTCGCTCTCTCTTTCACACACACACTCTCTCTTAAATACTCTCACACTCTCACATACACACTCTCTCTCTAACGCACGCTCACACACACCTGTTCAGGAGGCATCTGTCTCATGACTCTTTCTGCCGTCAGTCCCAGAATGCCGCTGTGATGTTCACTGATGTCCACCTGATTCACACACTGACCCACCATCACACACTGCTCCAGCGTGCTGAAGAACTGCACGAGCAAACAGACAAACGTTATTACACTGAGTTATACGATGCTCCTTTAGTGTCTAATATATCTGTGTATACACACTGCCGTTGAGAAGTGTGGGATCTGTACGATTTTTAATGTTTTTAAAATGAGTCTCTTCTGCTCACCAAGGCTGTGTTTATTTGATTAAAAATACAGTAAAAATAGTGAAATATTATTATAATGTAAATCATCTGTTTTCTATGTGAATATATAGTAAAGTGTAATTTATTCCTGTGATCAAAGCTGAATGTTCATCATCATTACTCCAGTCTTCAGTGTCACATGATCCTTCAGAAATCACTCTAATATGATGATCTGATGCTCAAGAAACATTTATGATTATCATCAGTGTTTACACTTATTCCTCTACACTGACTCTAAACCCGAGGGCGTTGATGTCGGCACCTTGTCCTCCGCTGTCTGAGAACTGGAGGCTTTACTGAAGCGGTTCTCCTGGACCATCTCTCGCAGAACCCGATCAACACACTCTACACGCAGCCACGACAACCTCTGAGAGTGCAGCTCCCGCTCCGCCTGAGGACACACACACACACACCCCGTTTCATTACACACACACACACACACACACACGACAACCTCTGAGAGTGCAGCTCTCGCTCCGCCTGAGGACACACACACACCGTTTCATTACACACACACACACACACACACACGACAACCTCTGAGAGTGCAGCTCCCGCTCCGCCTGAGGACACACACACACACACCCCGTTTCATTACACACACACACACACACACACACACACACGACAACCTCTGAGAGTGCAGCTCCCGCTCCGCCTGAGGACACACACACCGTTTCATTACACACACACACACACACACACCTTCTCCAGGTCCCTCCTCAGGTGTTGAGTGAGCCCGGTTCGGTCCACACACACACACACACACACACACACACACACACACACACCTTCTCCAGGTCCCTCCTCAGGTGTGGTGTGAGTCCGGTTCGGTCCACACACACACACACACACACACACACACACCTTCTCCAGGTCCCTCCTCAGGTGTTGAGTGAGCCCGGTTCGGTCCACACACACACACACACACACACATACACCTTCTCCAGGTCCCTCCTCAGGTGTGGTGTGAGTCCGGTTCGGTCCACACACACACACACACACACACACACACACACCTTCTCCAGGTCCCTCCCAGGTGTTGAGTGAGTCCGGTTCGGTCCACACACACACACACACACACACACACACCTTCTCCAGGTCCCTCCTCAGGTGTTGAGTGAGTCCGGTTCGGTCCACACACACACACACACACACCTTCTCCAGGTCCCTCCTCAGGTGTTGAGTGAGCTCGGTTCGGTCCCCACACACACACACACACACACACACACACACCTTCTCCAGGTCCCTCCTCAGGTGTTGAGTGAGCTCGGTTCGGTCCCCACACACACACACACACACACACACACACACACCTTCTCCAGGTCCCTCCTCAGGTGTTGAGTGAGCTCGGTTCGGTCCCCACACACACACACACACACACACACACACCTTCTCCAGGTCCCTCCTCAGGTGTTGAGTGAGCTCGGTTCGGTCCCCACACACACACACACACACACACACACACACCTTCTCCAAGTCCCTCCTCAGGTGTTGAGTGAGCCCGGTTCGGTCCCCACACACACACACACACACACACTAGGGCTGTCGCGGTGAAGGATTTTCCCTTGCGGTAATTATGAGTGGCTCAATAGCGCGATATGCGGTTTTACCGCATTTATTAATTTATTTTGATTTATTTGTTGCTATATAAATAAGTGTTACGATGTGGTCAGCATGCACAAAAACGAGTACATTTTCAGTAACCAGTAAACCGAAACTAAACAGTGTATCTGCGCATTGAAAGCCTGTCACTCAGCGCGCAGTTGTTACAGCAACGGACTGTCTTTGAGTGAGTCATAAACATTCAACAACACGTTCAAAAACGCTGATTGATTCATTAAAAGATAGTAATGAAACAAGGTTAATTATTTTTAACTTTGAGCTCCACTTTTCAAGGCTCAGCTGACCAGCAATGCGTTGCATAGGTAACGCTGAAGCTTCACTTAATAGAAACAAATGGCATTGATTCAATGCGTGACTCACTGAGTTTTGTTTCCCGCGACCGCGAGTTCCTCGCGCTGTGGATGCTGACCAGCGCTGTCGCTGATGCCATTCATGGTAAATACCCTTTATTTTAAACGTTAAAAGGATGACAGGACAAATATTTAACTTTCCTTGTACACGGCAACCTTTTCACGAATATGACTTGACCTCAAAGACAAACGCAGTTAATCGCACGCGCTCAGTCGATCTCTCTCATTCACTGTCTGTTTAGGCTTACGTGCAAATCCACGAAGCCTCTGTACAAATCACCATGATAAAACCATGATCACCACGTCTTATTATCATTATTAACTTATTTAACATTCAATACACATGCACGAAGTTCAAAACAAGAAGGGTATAGCCTTATGAAAAAAGAAAACACGCGAATATCGCGGTTGCTGCGGTAACTTGAATTCCTCTGCGGTTGGCTTGTCAGTAGCGCGGTACTGCGATATTGCGGTTATCGCGACAGCCCTAACACACACACCTTCTCCAGGTCCCTCCTCAGGTGTTGAGTGAGCCCGGTTCGGTCCCCACACACACACACACACACACACACACACACCTTCTCCAGGTCCCTCCTCAGGTGTTGAGTGAGCCCGGTTCGGTCCACACACACACACACACACACACACACACACACACACACACACACACCTTCTCCAGGTCCCTCCTCAGGTGTTGAGTGAGCCCGGTTCGGTCCCCACACACACACACACACACACACACACCTTCTCCAGGTCCCTCCTCAGGTGTTGAGTGAGCCCGGTTCGGTCCACACACACACACACACACACACACACACACACACACACACACACACACACACACACACACACACACACACACACACACACACACACCTTCTCCAGGTCCCTCCTCAGGTGTTGAGTGAGCTCGGTTCGGTCCCCACACACACGCACACACACACACACACACACACACACACACACACCTTCTCCAGGTCCCTCCTCAGGTGTTGAGTGAGCTTGGTTCGGTCCCCACACACACACACACACACACACACACACCTTCTCCAGGTCCCTCCTCAGGTGTTGAGTGAGCCCGGTTCGGTCACACACACACACACACACACACACACACACACACACACACACACACACACACACACACACACACACACACACACACCTTCTCCAGGTCCCTCCTCAGGTGTTGTGTGAGCCCGGTTCGGTCCACACACACACACACACACACACACACACACACACACACACACACCTTCTCCAGGTCCCTCCTCAGGTGTTGAGTGAGTCCGGTTCGGTCCCCACACACACACACACCTTCTCCAGGTCCCTCCTCAGGTGTTGTGTGAGCCCGGTTCGGTCCACACACACACACACACACACACACACACACACACACACACACACACACCTTCTCCAGGTCCCTCCTCAGGTGTTGAGTGAGTCCGGTTCGGTCCCCACACACACACACACCTTCTCCAGGTCCCTCCTCAGGTGTTGAGTGAGCCCGGTTCGGTCCCCACACACACACCTTCTCCAGGTCCCTCCTCAGGTGTTGTGTGAGCCCGGTTCGGTCACACACACACACACACACACACACACACACCTTCTCCAGGTCCCTCCTCAGGTGTTGTGTGAGCTCGGTTCGGTCCCCACACACACACACACACACACACACACACACACACACACACACACACACACACACACACACACACACACACACACACACACACACACACACACACACACACACACCTTCTCCAGGTCCCTCCTCAGGTGTTGTGTGAGCCCGGTTCGGTCCACACACACACACACACACACACACACACACCTTCTCCAGGTCCCTCCTCAGGTGTTGAGTGAGCCCGGTTCGGTCCACACACACACACACACACACACACACACACACCTTCTCCAGGTCCCTCCTCAGGTGTTGTGTGAGCCCGGTTCGGTCCACTCCACACACACACACACACACACACACACACACACACACCTTCTCCAGGTCCCTCCTCAGGTGTTGTGTGAGCCCGGTTCGGTCCACTCCACACACACACACACACACACACACACACACACACACACACACACACACACACACACACACACACACACACACACACACACACACACACACACACACACACACACACACACACACACACTCCTCCTCGATGTGCTGTAGATCACAGTGTCTACAGATCCTCTGCTCTCTCTCTGTCCATGTTAGTCTACGTCTTCCTCTCTCTATCTCTAGATCATGGTCACTTAATCTGTATTTGGAGAGGATTTGTCTTTCTTTAAAATGTTTAATAAATAGATAACTGGCCAATTTAGTGGTTCTATTAAGGGTCGAGTAACATTGGAGTTTATTCTGGAGGGCAAAATGTGCTTTTAGTGCTTCATCATGAGTGACTTTTAGATGTTTGTGGATTT
Source organism: Squalius cephalus (assembly GCF_949319135.1). Classification (NCBI taxonomy): domain Eukaryota; kingdom Metazoa; phylum Chordata; class Actinopteri; order Cypriniformes; family Leuciscidae; genus Squalius; species Squalius cephalus. Next base: position 49,872,030 of record NC_137126.1, on the reverse strand, counting down.
CGTTAATGATAGGTTTGATGGGGAGTATAGTCTGATGGACGAGTTGGAGAGCGAGTGTGTTCAGAGGATGAGGTTCTGCTGAGGTTTCATTGGTGAGGAGGGCTTTATATTGCACTGACTCTGGGTCAGACTGATGGAGATGATGCCAGAACTGAACACATCTCCTCTGGATCTCGATGTTCAGCGGGTACAGGCCCAGCTCAGCCCTGCAGGCGGCAGTGGACGTGTTTCTGTGAACCCCGAGAATATTTTTGCCAATTTCCAATTGTAATTTTTCTACTGATGTTTTATCCCAATTTTTACAATTTAGTACTGGTCCCCAAATTTCACATCCATATTGGTTTTATTATTGAATTATATAATTTTATCCAGGTTTTAATGGGTAATTTTTAGTGTCCACATCGTGACTTTATAGCATAGAAAGCCCTCCGAGCCTTTTCACCGAGTGTTTTCACAGCCAGACCGAAGCGTCCCGAAGCGCTGATGTCGATGCCCAGATAGCTGTAGCTAGAGCTGTTCACACACACACACACACACACACACACCTTCTCCAGGTCCCTCCTCAGGTGTTGAGTGAGCTCGGTTCGGTCCCCA
>NC_137126.1:49848936-49851436 GCF_949319135.1 Squalius cephalus | reverse complement strand
GTGAATCCCCCCACAAACCACGTCTCACTAAACACACACACACACACACTTAAAGGAAAAACCACACCGGATGCATTACACTAGGCGGCCGGCCAGAGATTAAGATTCTCCTAAAGCATTATATAGTAAATCTAGAGTCTGAATGACTGAATAAACTCTGAATTAACTCTTTCATGACCAAAGACATACAGCAGACCAGGGATATCACCATTTACTAAAACTATGATCATTTAAAAAAAAAGAAAAAAAGATTAGTTTAAAAAAAACTTAACAGTAATAAAAAAACAACTTATTTAAAAAAATTATTTTATTTCATCTAGCTCATTTAAATTTATATTGATGTACTTAATGTACTAAATTAACTCAAACTAAAATAACAATTGAAGACGATATAGACCTTTTAAAAACAGCAAACTGATTCACTATGGTGAGCCTGTTACAGCTGTAATCGAAACTTGTAACAGTTGTAAACTTTGAACTTGCGAACTTTACTTCCAGTGGTGTCTCTGGGAACATTTAGTACCTTCGATATCTTTTATATCCTGTTCCTTGTTTGTGAAGGGTGATGATACTGTCTCTTTTTGAACCATTCTTTTGACTTTGACGCTCAACAAACCAATCGAGTTCAGATGTGTCATGTGTTCTAGCTCAAGCACACCTGGTGCGACTCATGAAGCCCTTGATTAACGAGACGACGGCTGTTCTGCAGATCTGTGAGGGGGTCTATCAGGGGGTGAATACTTTTGAGACTGCAGAAGTCAATAAAAGTTGCATTTCCACTTGAAACATTTGCGTTGAGCCATTTCAATAACTTTTGTTTGATTAGTTCATTGCAAACAGCTGAAAGTCTGTTCATTTTGCCAGTAAACCTGATTTGAAATGGGGGTTGAATAATTTTGATTACAAGTGAAACAAACGCGGAACACAAGAGAGTCTTCTGGAGAACGAGACCGAGCTCGTAATAAAACAAGAATCAACATTAGCGTGGCTTGAAAGGGGTGGTTGATTATGATTTGACTTGTCTAGCTTTAGTTAGTGTGTAATGTTGCTGTTTGAGCATAAACAACATCTGCAAAGTTACAACGCTCAAAGTTCAGAGCAAAGGGAGATATTTGCTTTTAAAGAAATTGCTTTTTAAGGATATAAATTTGAACAAAGTTTTTGAAAATTTCAGGACACAAGCTGTTGAAGCTCCGCCCCCTGCGCCGGGAGCAGCAGCTCATTTGCATTTAAAGGGACACACACAAAAACGGTGTGTTTTTGCTCACCCTCAAAAAGTGACAATTTTAACATGCTATATAAAAATATCTGTGGGGTATTTTGAGCTAAAACTTCACACACACACTCTGGGGACATCAGAGACTTATTTTACATCTTGTGATTATTACCACCCCTTTAAGAGATGAGAGTTTGCAAAAGTGACACGGAGATGCTGTTTTTAATTACTCATGGTGTACTTTATTACTATCTAGTGAACGTTTTATGAGGAGAACCATATGTGACCCTGGATCACACAAATAAATAAAAAAATAAAATGACTTTATAAATATCACAAATTCATTGCTTATTTATTATTATTATTAAATATGTGACCCTGGATCACGTCACCAGTCGCACGGGTATATTTGTGGCAATATCCAATAATACATTTTATGGGGCAAAATTATCGATTTTTCTTTTATGCCAAAAATCATGAGGATATTAAGTAAAGATCATGTTCCATGAAGATATTTAGTAAATTTCCTACTGTAAATATATAAAACATGTATTTGTGTGAGTGAATGCAGCACAATCGCCAACATAAATGAACAACTTTAAAGGAGATTTTCTCAATGTTTAGATTTTTTTGCATCCTCAGATTCCAGATTTACAATAGTTGTATCTCGACCAAATATTGTTCTATCCTAACAAACCATACATCAATGAAAAGCTTATTTATTCAGTGTATAAATCTCAATTTCAAAAGATTGACCCATGTGACTGGTTTTGTGGTGCAGGGTCACATATTAGTTCAACCAAGCACAACCAAAACAATGTTCTTCTGCAAAATGCATGGTTTTGTTTTTTTAACTGCTAGCGGCTAAATAGTGTTAACAATGGAGACCTTATTGTAATATCACCGAATGAACAAATATGAAATTATTTGACAAATGCATGAAGTTCAAATTATTACCACATTTGACTGCAGAGGAAGGGCAGGTGAGTGTGTGTGTGTAAACCTGGACGATGGAGGATGACGCCGAGCGAAGAAAAGCACAAAAATAGACGTCGTCTTTCAATCATTTTAATACATGGTTACCTGTACACATGAGGAAGAAAAGAAACACTAAAATTAAACATTTCGAAATTATAATATCCCTTTTCATTAAGCAATGAAGTTAATACTAGATCAATTTGTAACTAGTCAATCATACATATATTAGATCACACAGAGTAGAAAGGAAAAACAGAATTAAAAAGGTTACTGGATCGGGACTGTACAGGAGTCCACAGTGTGTAC
>NC_137126.1:49793936-49843936 GCF_949319135.1 Squalius cephalus | reverse complement strand
AGTGGCAGAAAATAATATGACGGAGCCGGAAAACTGTTAGTCGGGCAAATAAAACCTCTCAAGCGAGTCCCTGTGATGATGTTCACACAGAAGAGACACAGTGAAAGTGTTTCAGAGGTACTTGCCTAGCTTTTTATAATACTGCTCCCACGCTTTGGAATAGTCCATCTGGCCGGTCTGAGATCCATTATGACCTGAAATGACCAGAATTAAATTAATCTGACGGTGCTCAGAACTGTGGTAATTTCGTTATTATTATTAATATTTGTCATTATTTTCGTCACGAGACGAGAACTAAATAAAATCCAGTTTTGAGTGACTAAAACTAGGGCTGCACGATTAAGACAAATCAATTGTCGATTATTCCCTTGAAATTGTAATTTCACGATTATCACAATTTACATTGAATGATGTTTTGAACAGCTTTATGCCATTGTTTGAAGCGACCGCATGCCATATTGTCGTATCAAAATAAACAATTCCTCAAACTTTTATTTGCTTTTCTATAGGATAAAGCCGCAACATGTCAAAAATAAAAAAAGATTTAAAGACACTGTAGAAAGGAATAACACATCTGAAGCGCACAGCATCATGTAAGTGAACTTTGCATAATGTAATTGCGCCTTTATAAAGCATTCACTGCTCTTTAACAGCTTTAATAAGGATTAATTATATTTAAATTATGCAAATAAATGTCTGCTTGAAATAAAGAATGATGTATGCAAGTCGTTATAAAGAATGCATAATATCATGTGTTGTACTTTAGGAGAAGTGGTTTTGTTTCATTTTAATGTTTCATGTCACAGCAATTAAACCCGTGTCTCTATTACATGTTCAACCTTTAAAATCATTCATATTAACAGGTTAATTATAGATGTTTTCTCCGGGAGTATATAATGGGTTCGGAAACTTTAGAGAAATTCGAAATTAATGCATTATTATTGAACTAAACCCATTAGATTATTCGTCGACTAAATATACTGTAGATTTAGAGATTCAAATCTTATATTTGTCGACTAAAACAATTCAGATGACTAAAATATGACTAAAACTAAATGGCATTTAAGTCAAAAGACCATGACTAAACCTAGACCAGAACTTGCTGTGTAAATGAGCACGGCCTGAGAGGAAGCTGTGGAGATGTGAAACTCACTGGGATCCTGTTGGCTCTGGGGTTGCCATGTCTGATATGTGGTTCCCCATCCGCCGGTCATGAACGTCTGCGGACCACTGAACAAAACAACACCTCGCAGGTTAAACACACACACACACACACACACACACAGTCTGGTCTGAAACGCACTGCTGCACACGGAAGTGATGTGGAGAGTCATGTGAACGATGAAGAACTAGACCAGCGTGTGAGACTCGAGGTTTTGAGGAACTCACAACAAGCAAAACAAGATCCTGGAGGGAAACGATATTCTGTTCTGCTGTCAGACTGAAGAAGCTCTGGGGCAGGATAAACTCACCGGCGGGAGAGTGACGGAAGGAATGGAACAAATGGAAAAAAAAAAAAAAAAAAAAAGGAACAAAGAAAGGGAAGAAAGGGGAAGGAACAGAGCGAAGGAAGGACATGAAAAAGGAAGGAAGAAAAGAAAGGGAGGAAGGAAAGGACATGAAGGATGGAAGGAATGGAGGAAGGCAGGAAGGGAAGGAAAGGAAAGGAAAAAAGGAAAGGAAGAAAGAAAGGAAGGTAGGTAAGGAATGAAGGATGGAAGGGAAGGAGGAACGAAGGAACGAAGGAACAAAGGGAAGAAAGAAAAGAGAAGGAGAGAAGGGAAGAAAGGAAAGAAGGGAAAGAAAGAAAGAAGGGAAGAAAGGAAAGAAGGGAAGAAAGGAAAGAGGAAAGGGAAGAAATGAGAGAAGGAAAGGAGGAAAAGGGAAGAAAGGAAAGAAGGAAAGGAGAGAAGGAAAGGAAAGAAGCAAAGGAGAGAAGGAAAGGAGGAAAGGGAAGAAAGGAAAGAATGGAAGGAGGAAAAGGGAAGAAAGGAAAGAAGGGAAGGAGGAAAAGGGAAGAAAGGAAAGAAGGAAAGGAGAGAAGGAAAGGAGGAAAGGAAAGGGAAGAAAGGAAAGAAGGAAAGGAGAGAAGGAAAGGAGGAAAGGGAAGAAAGGAAGGAGGACAAGGGAAGAAAGGAAAGAAGGGAAGGAGGAAAAGGGAAGAAAGGAAAGAAGGAAAGGAGAGAAGGAAAGGAAAGAAGGAAAGGAGAGAAGGAAAGGAGGAAAGGGAAGAAAGGAAAGAATGGAAGGAGGAAAAGGGAAGAAAGGAAAGAAGGAAAGGAGAGAAGGAAAGGAGAGAAGGAAAGGAGAGAAGGAAAGGAAGAAAGGAAAGGGAAGAAAGGAAAGAAGGAAAGGAGAGAAGGAAAGGAGGAAAGGAAAGGAGAGAAGGAAAAGAGGAAAGGAAAGGGAAGAAAGGAAAGAAGGGAAGGAGAGAAGGAAAGGAGAGAAGGAAAGGAAGAAAGGAAAGGGAAGAAAGGAAAGAAGGAAAGGAGAGAAGGAAAGGAGGAAAGGAAAGGAGAGAAGGAAAGGAGGAAAGGGAAGAAAGGAAAGAATGGAAGGAGGACAAGGGAAGAAAGGAAAGAAGGGAAGGAGGAAAAGGGAAGAAAGGAAAGAAGGAAAGGAGAGAAGGAAAGGAGAGAAGGAAAGGAAGAACGGAAAGGGAAGAAAGGAAAGAAGGAAAGGAGAGAAGGAAAGGAGGAAAGGAAAGGAGAGAAGGAAAGGAGGAAAGGAAAGGAGAGAAGGAAAAGAGGAAAGGAAAGGGAAGAAAGGAAAGAAGGGAAGGAGGAAAAGGGAAGAAAGGAAAGAAGGAAAGGAGAGAAGGAAAGGAGGAAAGGAAAGGGAAGAAAGGAAAGAAGGGAAGGAGAGAAGGAAAGGAGGAAAGGAAAGGAGAGAAGGAAAGGAGGAAAGGGAAGAAAGGAAAGAATGGAAGGAGGAAAAGGGAAGAAAGGAAAGAAGGGAAGGAGGAAAAGGGAAGAAAGGAAAGAAGGAAAGGAGAGAAGGAAAGGAGGAAAGGAAAGGGAAGAAAGGAAAGAAGGAAAGGAGAGAAGGAAAGGAGGAAAGGGAAGAAAGGAAGGAGGACAAGGGAAGAAAGGAAAGAAGGGAAGGAGGAAAAGGGAAGAAAGGAAAGAAGGAAAGGAGAGAAGGAAAGGAAAGAAGGAAAGGAGAGAAGGAAAGGAGGAAAGGGAAGAAAGGAAAGAATGGAAGGAGGAAAAGGGAAGAAAGGAAAGAAGGAAAGGAGAGAAGGAAAGGAGAGAAGGAAAGGAGAGAAGGAAAGGAAGAAAGGAAAGGGAAGAAAGGAAAGAAGGAAAGGAGAGAAGGAAAGGAGGAAAGGAAAGGAGAGAAGGAAAAGAGGAAAGGAAAGGGAAGAAAGGAAAGAAGGGAAGGAGAGAAGGAAAGGAGAGAAGGAAAGGAAGAAAGGAAAGGGAAGAAAGGAAAGAAGGAAAGGAGAGAAGGAAAGGAGGAAAGGAAAGGAGAGAAGGAAAGGAGGAAAGGGAAGAAAGGAAAGAATGGAAGGAGGACAAGGGAAGAAAGGAAAGAAGGGAAGGAGGAAAAGGGAAGAAAGGAAAGAAGGAAAGGAGAGAAGGAAAGGAGAGAAGGAAAGGAAGAACGGAAAGGGAAGAAAGGAAAGAAGGAAAGGAGAGAAGGAAAGGAGGAAAGGAAAGGAGAGAAGGAAAGGAGGAAAGGAAAGGAGAGAAGGAAAAGAGGAAAGGAAAGGGAAGAAAGGAAAGAAGGGAAGGAGGAAAAGGGAAGAAAGGAAAGAAGGAAAGGAGAGAAGGAAAGGAAAGAAGGAAAGGAGAGAAGGAAAGGAGGAAAGGGAAGAAAGGAAAGAATGGAAGGAGGAAAAGGGAAGAAAGGAAAGAAGGGAAGGAGGAAAAGGGAAGAAAGGAAAGAAGGAAAGGAGAGAAGGAAAGGAGGAAAGGGAAGAAAGGAAAGAATGGAAGGAGGAAAAGGGAAGAAAGGAAAGAAGGGAAGGAGGAAAAGGGAAGAAAGGAAAGAAGGAAAGGAGAGAAGGAAAGGAGAGAAGGAAAGGAAGAAAGGAAAAGGAAGAAAGGAAAGAAGGAAAGGAGGAAAGGAAAGGAGAGAAGGAAAAGAGGAAAGGAAAGGGAAGAAAGGAAAGAAGGGAAGGAGAGAAGGAAAGGAGGAAAGGAAAGGAGAGAAGGAAAGGAGGAAAGGGAAGAAAGGAAAGAATGGAAGGAGGACAAGGGAAGAAAGGAAAGAAGGGAAGGAGGAAAAGGGAAGAAAGGAAAGAAGGAAAGGAGAGAAGGAAAGGAGAGAAGGAAAGGAAGAAAGGAAAGGGAAGAAAGGAAAGAAGGAAAGGAGAGAAGGAAAGGAGGAAAGGAAAGGAGAGAAGGAAAGGAGGAAAGGGAAGAAAGGAAAGAATGGAAGGAGGACAAGGGAAGAAAGGAAAGAAGGGAAGGAGGAAAAGGGAAGAAAGGAAAGAAGGAAAGGAGAGAAGGAAAGGAGAGAAGGAAAGGAAGAAAGGAAAGGGAAGAAAGGAAAGAAGGAAAGGAGAGAAGGAAAGGAGGAAAGGAAAGGAGAGAAGGAAAGGAGGAAAGGAAAGGAGAGAAGGAAAAGAGGAAAGGAAAGGGAAGAAAGGAAAGAAGGGAAGGAGGAAAAGGGAAGAAAGAAAGGGAAGAAAGGAAAGGGAAGAAAGGAAAGAAGGAAAGGAGAGAAGGAAAGGAGGAAAGGAAAGGAGAGAAGGAAAGGAGGAAAGGAAAGGAGAGAAGGAAAAGAGGAAAGGAAAGGGAAGAAAGGAAAGAAGGGAAGGAGGAAAAGGGAAGAAAGAAAGGGAAGAAAGGAAAGAAGGGAGGGAGGAAAGGGAAGGGAAGAAGGGAGGGAGGAAAGGGAAGAAGGGAAGAAGTCACTCACTTCTGATGAGGAGTCGCTGGTCCTTGAGTGAAAGGACTGAGTCCAAAGCTGCTGTTTCCTCCCATTCCAGATGCCTGAGAGGAAGAGGAGAAACACCATCAGACACACTGAACACACACACTGAACACAGAACTCACACTGAACACACTCATCTGTTCATCAGACACAAGTATCCCATTCCCGACCTGGATTATCGATTCCCAACCCTCCAGAAGAGTCTCTTTTAAACTCTCACGACCCCAAACTTTTAAACGCTAATGTGAAATTAACACCCAGTGCATCCACCAATAGAGCGCGTGGATTAGGCGAGCGCTCACCCCGATCTTCTCGTCGATCAGCTGTCGGGCCATCTCCATCTGCTGAGGAGACCCGCGGATGGAGAAGATCCTGACGTTGGGATCGGTGTTGGGAGGAGGGTTTCTCTGCAGCTCCACGTGAGCGCCGGACTGCTGGTTGATGTTCTTGATGGTCTCTCCACCTGAGCAGAACACACACACACACACCCACACCATGTGTAAAGTCGACACCATTGCTGAGTATTTCCTCCTTAAAACTGCAGTGAACCAAAGACAGTCTCAAAAACACGCTTTGAAATCGCTGGTGTTTCTGACGTCACAAACTACCTTGTAACCAATCAGATCAACGTGTGATCGTCAACCAGTGGATCTCTGAGTGAGTGAGTGAGTGGAGGGGGGGCTCATTTGCATATTCATAGAACCGCGCATACTAAATGAGGCGAGGGTGTCGGGTTACATTCAAGATATTTGAATGCATGAAGTTTTTTTTTTCCCCAAGGAAAAAATGTTTAAATGACATTTTACTGATCAAAGATGAGTTTTAAGGGATAAAATTATTGAGTACAGGGGGACTTTAAAAAACAGTCTTTGAATATAAATATATAACCTTTAATTTTCTTGCAAACATTTGTTGACTGCATAAAAACATTTGTTAATTGATGAAATAAAATATAAATATTAGTAAAAAGAAAAGAAAATTAGAAATGTTGCATTTGCAATAAACTGAAATAAATTTAAGTTAAAGCAATAAAATAATTAATCAGAGAATATATATATATATATATATATATATATATAAAACTAAATGGCAATATTAAGAAAAAGACTAAAACAATGTCAAAAGCACATTACTAAAAATTAAACTAAAATTAACATGAAAACCAAACATTAAAAACGATCGAAATATTATAAAAATAAAATAACACTGGTCTGCGTGAAGATGCAGATAGAATTTAAATAATTTTCTCATGTAATTTATTTACACGTTTTATTACTAATTTAATAAATGTGAAATTAATCTAAAATTAATTTCACAATTTTTCCCAAAAAAATCAAGTCGAGCAACATGAAGCCTCTTTGAATCATCTGCCCGAGGGAACACGAGGGGCCTCGGGATTGTGTACGAACACAGAAAGCCTGGTAAAGGGAAACACAGTGATGTCTGAACATTTGTTCACTTGTGGGAGGCGCATCTATGCGGCGTGACCCCGGCTGACCCCGGCTGAAAACGCCCATCTAAAACACTCCTCCTCTCTTTGCCGCCGATGGACTGAGACGGGACATTAAGCTATTGTCAAACAAATTTAACTTCTGCATTAATGAAGCCATTATGAGCTCCGCAGTCAGATAAAGAGCCGGGCGTCCAGTTCATGGACGGAGAGGACTGGTTAAACTGCTGGTGGTCTTCGACACACACCGAAGAGAGAGTCTAACAAAGCTGATCAACAATGAGCTCAGAGGTGGGCATGAGAAACGCAAATCCCCTAATTAATGCATTAGATGGCAGAAAATTACCTTTTCATGATTTTGCATTGAGGTTTGTTGACGTTCATGATAAAATGCATCTAAAGGAACGAGACAACGCTTCATCTTTAGGAGATTTGATGACAAATGTGGACAGATAAACTACACATTAAAATGACCTGCATATATAACCAAACCCAAAGGGATCGCATTAATAATCCATTAGTGCTTCTGACAATCTCTATAATGTAAATTAAAAGAACAGATTCATAACTGAATTGCCAAATTGAAAAAAAATTTAAAAACTGAAATATTACTACATTAAAACAGTCAAGAATCAACCAATAAATATTACCCACAATCCAACAGTTCCTGTTTTAGTATCATTGCGAAACTATTATGGTTTGTTGATACTTTCAATTAGACTTCACTTTTATATTTTATGGTTTTTAAATTTTAGTTAAAAGTTTTAGTATTTTTTGTCATTTTTATTAGTTTAACATTTAAATTTCGTAATAGAACAAAACCAACTGATACTTAAATTAAATGGAAGTGTTGATGAACCATTCAGTCGCCAGTGAACAGAACGTCACTCATCGGATGAATGGCACTTTTAAGACCACCTAGTAGATGTTTTACACCATAGTAGTCTAATAAAGAGCTTAAAGGGTCCCTACAGAGTGAGCACTTAAGGGTCATTGTATACAAAGTGATGTTTCTGACAAACGTGCATCTGACAGGATTAGTTTTGAGGAAAGTATAATTTTCACCAACTCAATTTATTCCACTATGTTTTCTAAATGATGCGTGTTATTATTCAGTACTCTCATTACAATGCAATTATAAAACAACTTTACAAACAATGCTTCCTAGTTTTGTTGTCTGTCGCTTTAAATGCTCAAGAGCTTTAGAGCTGAGTGGATTCTGATTGGCTGTCAATGTTTTTATTGTTCATCAGCTGAAAACAATCGTTCTGAAACTGAGTCTAACGATATTGTTCCTCGTTATCATAGTTGTGGGGCGGACTTCTCTATTATAATAGATGTAGTTTTAGTTATTGTCCTTGAAGCGAACGGGCCTTTAGTCTTGAAGCTTGGCAATGTGGTACACGAATATTGCTGCGCTTGATATGATCAATTGTTTGTGACATTTAAATCTCTTAATAGAACAAAACCGACCGATATTTAAATCTCTTAATAAAACTGACCGATATTTAAATCTATTAATAAAACAACACTGACCGATATTTAAATCTCTTAAAACAAAACCGACCGATATTTAAATCTCTTCATAAAACAGACCGATATTTAAATTAATTACAACAAAACAGACCAATATTTAAATGAATTAGAACAAACCGACCAATATTTAAATCTCTTAATGAACCACCGACTGATATTTAAATCTCTTAAAACAAAACTGACCGATATTTAAATCTCTTATTATAAAACAAAACCGACCGATATTTAAATCTCTTCATAAAACACCGACCGATATTTAAATGAATTAGAACAAAACCGACCGATATTTAAATCTCTTAAAACAAAACTGACCGATATTTAAATCTATTAATATAAAACAAAACCGACCGATATTTAAATCTCTTAAAACAAAACTGACCGATATTTAAATCTATTAATATAAAACAAAACCGACCGATATTTAAATCTCTTCATAAAACACTGACCGATATTTAAATGAATTAGAACAAAACAGACCGATATTTAAATGAATAACAAAACCGAACAATATTTAAATGTATAATATAACAAAACAGACCAATATTTTTTATTTTTAGCACAAACGCAGGTAATTCACACACACATCTCTCATCTCCCACTGCAAACATCAATAACAGCTTTAACTTGTCAATGCTGGAAATTGACCATGGTATAAGCGGGATAACCCATGGCTAGCTGTGCATTAAACCATTTAAACGGTGGTTCTTTGCCTCCACTTCGTGCACAGCTAGCCATGGATTATCCCTTACATATTGTAATACTGTATAATATATCAGCACATGGTCTAGTTCTAACCTTTCCCGATCACAAGTCCACACTTATCCGCCGGTATTGTGTAGGTGACCTCCTGCAAGCCTCCAGGAGTTCCCATGTTCCAATCACCACGACCTCTGCCACGACCTCTGGGTCCAACCGGACCTCCAAAACCATCACGCTCCTGAACGACAAACAGAGGAGAAACATAAAACACGAGCCACACAAAACATCCAGAATTGGTCATGTGGACATTAACTAAAATTGGGGCTGATTACATAATCTGAGAATATTTATTTTCCATTTTAATTGGTTAATTTAAAAAGTAGACATTTTAAGCTTTCTATAGATATATTTCTCATATCTGTGAGGCAGACTGCTTTGAAACTGTCTGGATTGTATAATGCGCTATAGAAGTAAAGCTGACTTGACTAGAATCACGAAGTACAACAAATGGCTATAATTCCTGAAGATCTGGATGTACCTGTGCTGTTTGGACCAGATCATTGATGAGGTGAACGGCGTGTTGACATCGGTCGGGCTGACCCATGACCTGTGCGATCCGGTCGGGACTGATCCCATCATCTGAAACACATTTAAATAACAATTCAGTAACTGAATGAATTCAACAGGCCTTCTCAAATGAATTGCTCAGCTGCATGTGAATATTCATTGGATTGTAAACAGTGTAAACACATGTGAGAGAACAGTATATTAATCCTTGTAAACTTCTTAACGCTTCAATGATCCCTGCTGGGCCTCCACGGGTCTTAAGAGATTTGCGTGATCAAGTGTGTCCCAACATGACCCTAACCGGAGTTCTCCAACATCCCCAAACAGATACAGGTAAACCACACAGGAGGAGATACAGTAAAACTGAAAATATTTTACATTTTTAAATAAATGTCAAATATAAATATTAGTTGAAAATCCGAAACTAAAATTATTCAAAATATGAATAAAACTATAATAAAACTGCTATTCGTGAAATAGGATGTGTGAAAGTAATGGTAAGAATGAGAAAAAAAGCAGTAAAACTGCATATTGGTCCACAAACTTTTAAATGATCTTACAGATTTCAGTTTCACTGCCGCTCTATTCCTCTAAATCTGCTTTAGATCTTTGGACTTCTCTATTATAATAGATTTAGTAATAGTTATCGTTCTTGAAGTAAACGGGCCTTTAGTCTTGAAATTCGGCACTGTGGTAGCCGAACATTGCAGTGCGAGATATGATCAAGTGTTTGCGACATTTAAATCTCTTAATAGAACCAAACAGACCGATATTTAAATTAATTAATAGAACAAAAGCGACCGATATTTAAATTTATTAGTAGAACAAATTGATCGATATTTGAATTAGTAGAACGAAACAGACCGATATTTAAATTAATAGAACAAAGAGACCGATATTTAAATTAATAGAACAAACTGATCGATATTTGAATTAATTAGAACGAAACAGACCGATATTTAAATTAATTAATAGAACAAAGAGACCGATATTTAAATTAATAGAACAAACTGATCGATATTTGAATTAATTAGAACGAAACAGACCGATATTTAAATAAATAAAGCAAAACCAACCGATATTTAAATTAATAGAACAAAACCGACTGATATTTAAATTAATTAATAGAACAAACTGACCGATATTTGAATTAATTAGTAGAACAAACTGACCGATATTTGAATTAATTAGTAGAACGAAACAGACCGATATTTAAATGAATAAAGCAAAACCAACCGATATTTAAATCTCTTAATAGAACAAAACCAACCGATATTTAAATTAATAGAACAAAACCGACTGATATTTAAATGAATTAATAGAACAAACTGACCGATATTTGAATTTAGTAGAACGAAACAGACCCATATTTAAATTAATAGAACTAAACCGACCGATATTTAAATGAATTAATAGAACAAAAACGATTGATATTTAAATGAATTAATAGAACAAAAACGATTGATATTTAAATTAATTAATAGAACAAAAACAATTGATATTTAAATTAATTAATAGAACAAACTGACCGATATTTGAATTAATTAGTAGAACGAAACAGACCGATATTTAAATGAATAAAGCAAAACCAACCGATATTTAATACATTTTTTGAATAAAACTGATCGACATTTAAATCTCGTAATAGATCTCGCACTGTTCTATTCTTTGTAAATCTGCTTTGGATCTTGTGTTGTAAAACGTGTAACAAATCCATTTCAAGGTAAAACACTCCTCAACCTGGAGTAGTGAAAGTTTCGTAAGTTCTTGTCTATATGGACAGAATAAGATGCAATATGAACTAGACTTAATACTGATAAGCATATTTCATGTATGCTAATGTTGGAAACACATCCAAAAGGAAAATTAAAGAGGCCATATTATGCCTCTCCTAGAACAGGTTTTCCTGTTGTAATGATTATTCTCCTCATATTCTCCATTGTTGCGGCTCCTCTCTTCCCAGTCTGTCAGTAACGCTCTGTTTACTTCCTGTCTCTATGAAGCCCCTCCTTCTGAAAAGCACACTGTGCTCTGATTGGTCGGCTGGAGCAGTGTTGTGATTGGTCGAGCGCTTCGAGTGTGTTTGGGAAATGTCCCGCCCCTTTCTATAACCGCCAGTTTAACACACTACTAACTCAACCAGGCCCTGCCCCTTTATTCTGCACATTAATTATTATAATGAGGAATATTGTGACATGTTCGTTCCCCGAAGAAACTCAAAACTACAATGGAGGCGTTTCAGGAGTTCAGAAACACTGACATAGAGATTAACTGGAGCTTTTTTTTAATGCTCTAACAGCAACATTACACACTAAAGAAAGATGAACCATAAAAAAACCATAATAGGTCCTCTTTAAATGAAATGTTAGTGAACACTGACCTGGCTTAAACTGGATCCTGACACCCGCATCGTTCTGAATCTTCTTGATCATCTCCCCGTTTCTGCCAATGACGATTCCAACGGCAAACCTGGGCACTGCCACCTGTGTGTGCAAAACCTAATAATGAATTATTTCTGGCATATTCTCAAGCTCAAAATGTCTTAACTGCAAAAAATGCTTTTCTTACTTTGTATTTTTGTCTTGTTTCCAGTCCAGATATCAAAAGATTCTTAAATCAAGAAGCATTTACTAGATGAGTAAAATGACATAAGAAATTCTCTCTTGTTTTCTGATAAAAAAAAATAAAATTAAGCAAGTTTTTGCTTAAAACAAGCAAAATTATCTGCCAATGGGGTAAAAAGATTTTTTTCCTTACCCCATTGGCAGATAACTTTGCTTGTTTTAAGCAAAAACTCGCTTAGTTTTATTTTTTTTATCAGGAAACAAGACTTGTCTAGTAAATGCATCTTGATTTAAGAATCTTTAGATATTTGGACTAGAAACAAGACAAAAACACGAAGAAAAGCATTTTTTGCAGTGTTGGAGCTCAGGAGCTGAACACGTCTTACATCGATGCTGCTTCCCAGCCTGGATCCGAAGTCACTGCGGCCGCTCCTGAAATCTCCCTGATCCTTTTCCCTGATGATCTCCACGACCAGCTCCCGCGCTTGCTGTACAAAACACACACAGACTCAGACGTCACTCGACATGACTGTGGATCTGGGACTGTAAAGACCCCGATATACTCTTTCATTCTTCGTTTATGCCTTTGCAGCGAACGTCCTGATGATGCACCGATATCAACATTTTGGCCGATACCGATAACTATTTGAAACCGATAACCGATATTTTGGCCGATAAATCTAAATCAAAATGTTTAGATGCTTTTTGAGAGCCTGATTACAAGTCTAACCATTAAAATCCATGTAATAAATACATAAATCAACATAAATCCCACATATACAGTAACCTAGTTTGAACCAGAGTAAATTTTACAATTATTTTCCTTTTCTGAAGTGATTCTAATCATATTTCAAGCAATTCATAACATCATGATGAACAGTGTGCATCTGAAGTGTCTAAACTGAAGGAAATAATACATTATCAGCTTTAAGATATCGGAAAGATAATAACATTAAAAATTAACATATCGGCCGATACCGATATTGTGCATCTCTACAAAAAATAAGGATGAATAAATTTAAACATACATGTAAAAATATATTGAAACAAGAGTATGTGTCCAAAAAATTAAAATATGAGCAGAAAATGTCAGAGAGCACAAAACTAATATAATTATATATTCAAGGAATTTTTAATTCATGTTTCAGTTCTGTAAAATATATTTTTTAATGTGGTTTTGATTCAAGCTTTTAAAAAAAAAAAAAAAAATTAGATTCCCCCTTATTTTTAAATCAGTGACATTGAAAAACGAATGCGAAATTATCCAAATACCAATTTTGTGTTGTATACGTTTTACATGTTTTTCAATTTTTGAATTGTTTCCTTATCAGT
Source organism: Squalius cephalus (assembly GCF_949319135.1). NCBI lineage: Eukaryota > Metazoa > Chordata > Actinopteri > Cypriniformes > Leuciscidae > Squalius > Squalius cephalus. Next base: position 49,830,904 of record NC_137126.1, on the reverse strand, counting down.
GCCTGCAATACTTTTGGCCGGACAATTTAATCCCATACGTCTGACTTTGACGGATTGAAAAGAAGAAAGTAAATTTCCAAATCAAAGAAGGCGGAGCCTCATAGCCACACCCACATATTGCATCATCATCACCACCGACCAATGGCAGTTGAAGGTTTTAGAAACTTTAAGAACTTCAAACACACTTCGTTTTGGCCTGATTTGGTTTGAAATGACGCCACACCAGTTCATTCTTCAATTACGCTGCAAGTATATCAAGGTCTTAATGTTATTAAAGAGACGAACCTGAACTTTATAAGGGTCTCCAGTGATTCTCAAGGGTTTGTCTGATCCAGTGGGCATCGGGTCGTCCTGAATCATGATCATCTTCACTCCTGTCCTCTCCTGTGGGCGCACAAAATACATGCATTTCATTTAATTGCTTAACTACATCATTTGATATAAATGTATAATACAAAACTCATGGGGGAAAATGTTCCTGTACATGTTGAACTTCAGGAGCATTAACATTAAAATTGAATCTAGAAAAATTCAAACAGAAAACATAATTTGGGAAAAATAAAAAGGATTACAAAAATAAAACCGAAACAAATAAAATAGATTTCAATGAAATATTTTAGACATGCTTTTCGATTACTAACATTTAATTTAACCATTAAAAAAAGAAAAAAAAAGGGAAAAAATAATTTAATAGAAAAGAAAGAATAGTTAATAGAATTTTTTTTAAATTGTTAAAACTATTGGTAAAGCATCTGATGCATGACTTGTTAAATCTGGAAGGGAAAGGAAAAAAATTATAATTTATTTAAAGTATATGTATTTATTTAGATTTATTTGAATAAATAATATATAATTAACTAAAATAAGACTCTTTTTAAACACTAAAAAGATTAAGCATTTCTCAATTTTGTGTGATTTTACATAGCTTGTTTATAAAAAAAATTACTAAAATATAAAAAAAGTTAAATGCACAAAGAATATTTATTTAATGTAGATATTTTAAAATAGAAAATTAAGATATTTCTCTCCTCCATTTCCAAAAAAATTATGTATTTTGAGGGAGCTACACATCTCTGTATCGCAACAGAAAATAGTAGTGAATGCATCACCACTTTTAGCCATTTTGATTTTATGTTGTCATTGAATACAAAAAAAAACAAGAGGATATGGATATGGAATTATGGGTAAGGATGTAACAACCTGAAATGTTAAAAAAAGCTTTTAAAGTGTAGTGGGCATCACGGATCAGAGGGTTAAAGAGTCGTGGGACGCCTGACAGAGATTGAGTGCTGGAAACACACTATACGAGATGAAACGATCAAATCTTGCGTCCCGACGCCCGTTGTCCCCACGACACCCCACGTCAAACTGATCGGGCCTAAATCATGTAATCTGAACCATGTTGTAATTTCCACCCAACCTGAAGTTGTTTGATGGTGTCGCCTCCTTTCCCGATGACCAGGCCGACTTTACTGGCCGGGATCAGGATCTCCTGGACGGCGCTGTTCCCGTCCATCTGACTGTGGAAGCCCGGCCCGTTCCGACACCGGTCCACGATCTGCCCCAACAACCTCTTCGCTTGCCTGACCGACGACAGAGAGAGTTACTGAATGCCACGTCAGCATCTAAGGCTATTATCACGGCAAAAACTCAATTACAAAAATACAAATATCATAAATACAATAAAACCAAGAAAGCAAGCAAAGAAACAAGTCATATTACACAAATTTAAAATTAACATATGATAAAAAAATATATTAATGTATATTTAGTGTATTTTGATTAATAAAACAGAACATACAATCAAACCAGAGTTTATTCAGACCCCTTCAACATTTCTCACATTATCACAGTTTATTCGCTATAGTTTAGAAAATGGTAATAAAATATGAGCAGAACTCAGTTGATATTTGACTGGTTTTGTCCGTCCTTCTGTTAGACTGTCTCACACATGAATTATGTTGAATATCTGTCAGCTGTTAAATTTAACTACACAATTAGATAATACCAGTTTAGCTCAACCAATCACCAAGCAATGCTTCATTGTGTTCAGTCTGTGTGTAAAAAGAGCATTAGCAATTAAAGAAAACACACTTCAGCAGAACATGATCAGCTCAAAGTGTCCGAATCATTTTTGGTCCCAAACGTTTATAAATGTCACTGAATGAAGAGTTATTGGGTATAATATGTCACAGTTTATTTTGCTCTCTTCACTTACAGAAATGAACTATAGTGTCCTGATCACACTAGTAGAAAAATATAAAAAATGAAATCTGGGGTCTGAATAATGTTTGGATTGTCGATCAATCAGTGTTTCAAACCGCGGAAAGACGTCAATAAAACAGCTTGAGAACAATATCAACTCACATTTACCTCAGAAAAGCCATTCGAGACTCTATAGTTAACTAGAATAATGCGCATTTTCATACATATAAGACTTAAATATTCATATAATATACTTATATATTTTTAACTTTACCTGTTTTTCATGATAGATTTATTCAAGCATGTATTTTAGGAATGCAACGATATAAAAATTGGCCGATACCGATAATTCTTTATATTTAAAAGCCGATAACCGTTATATCGGCCGATAAATCTAATTTTTTATATAATTTTTGAGAGCCTGGTTACAAAAACGAAAAGTCTCACCATTAAACATCCATGTCCCAAACACACAATTATAATGATGTTCTCTTTATAAGTTTATGTAGCCGATATTACAGACTTGTATAACTGTATTTTCCTTTTTTGAAGTGATTTCAATCATATTTCAAGCAATTCAAAACCATCACGCGCATTCTGAAGTGTCTATAATACATTATTTATCGGCTTTAATATTTCGGCCAAATTTTCTTAGCGGACCGATAACGTTAACATTAAAAATGAACATATATCGGCCGATACCGATATGCTGGCCGATATATATCATGCATCCCTAAATATATTTAATATTCAAGAACAAGTTATGACGAATTGGAGTAGAAACATAATTACGTCATTAAATATTTATATAAAAACTAAGTGTTTGTATACAAATCAGTTGTTAATTTTAACCTGCACTTTTTTTTCGTAACTATACCGGATATATTTTCAACATAGAATCTAATCGAGATCAGAATCGAACTTGTGAATGGAAATCAAGCAGTGTTTGAGGCTTAGTTGAACAGAAGTGTGTGTAAGCTTTGTTGCATTATTTTCCTGTTATCTTTGAAACAATCTGTATTGTAAAAAGCGCTGTATAAATAAAGGTGACTGTAAGGGCAGTGAACTCTTACTCGATGCTCTCTGGGGTCCCAGTCAGGGTGCAAGGCCTGTCCATCATCCCTCCACTGTCTGTGGGAGAGAACACACACATAATCATAAACAAACTAAAATCACAGCACAAACTGTGGGCAAACTGGCCAGCGCTTCGGCACCAGGGTCACACACTGGTTTTGCTCAGATTCTCTTGTGGCCATCAAATGTTTATTTTACATTAAAATTTCTGCTCTACATGACTCAAGTTGCACTAGCGCTTTAAAGCTTCAGAGATTGTTTCATCTCTGGATCACGGTTATTATCGTCAACTAAAACTATACACATATTTGTTAATTGTAATAAAGCTGAATAGTTGAAAAACTTAAACTAAATGAAAATTTGAAATGTTGCCTTGGCAATAAACTGAAATAAGTTTAAGTTGAAGCACTAAAATAATTAACTTGAAATTAAAAATCTAAAACTGAAATAAAAATAAATAAAACCTAAATGGGAATGTTTAGGTTTAAAAAAGTAATGAAATGACAAAAGAACATAATCAAAATTATAAATATATAAATAAATATCTATCTATCTATCTATCTATCTATCTATCTATCTATCTTTATCTATCTATCTATCTATTTATCTATTTATTTATTTATTTATTTATTTATTTATTTATTTATATATATATATATATATATATATATATATATATATATATATATATATATATATATATATATATATATATATATATATATATATATTTGAAAAACAAACTAAATTAAAATTGCTTCATAGGCAATAGACATCAAATGTTTATTTTACGTTACAATTTCTGCTCTACAAGACTAAAGTTGCACTAGCGCTTTAAAGATTGTTTCGTCAACGAAAACCAAACATATAAAAATATTTTTTAATTGTAATAAAGCCAAATAGAAATATTAGTTGAAAAACTTAAACTGAAATGAAAATTGGAAATGTTGCCTTGGCAATAAACTGAAATAAGTTTAAGTTGAAGCACTAAAATAATTAACTGGAAAATAAACAAGCAATCTTAAACTGAAATAAAAATAAATTAAAGGTAATAAAATGATAAAAGCACAACCAAAAAACTAAAAAAAAGTAACTAAAATTAACATGAAAACCAAAAATATAACTAAAACTGAAATGAATTAATAAATAAGATTAAACAAGTAAAAATAAGTAAAAATAAAATAAACACATATACATATATATATATATATAAAAAAAGACAAAACACTGAATAAGAAGCACTGGACTTGATTAAAGCCTACCGGCAGCGATCTGGATCTTGCAGTTTGATTCCAGCTGAATTCTTGTGATCTGTTCGCCGCCCCGTCCGATTACTGACACACAATAAAGACACAGAGCTCAACTTCTGTTAGGACTAACACATTTCTGACAGAAGATGTCGGACACACGTTTCTCAATGGTCAAAGCACATATATGTAGAGAACATCTACAGAAGCAAGTGACTAAACAACAGCTGAAATTTATTACTTTTAAAAAATGTGCACATAGTGGTAGAACTAAAATCTGTCACAAATGTACTTTTTTTTTGATGATTCATCCACAAAAATTTCATCATAGAAGCTGCTTTAGATTTTTGCAAACCCATTTGATTATAAAGCCCAAATATGAACATTATCTATCAGAAACAGATTTCACTCAGATCTTCAGTACTTACTGAATCCAACCATCTTATCAGGCACTTTGTAGTCTTCTGTTATTATAGCCCTAAACAAACAACATACGCATACTGTAAATATCAACATAAGATTATTGTAGAACAGTTTTAATGAATAAAAGCGCTCACCTTGTACCATGTACCATTGCACCGAGCTGGTTCGCCACTTAGATGAAGAAAAAAGAAAAAGTGCATTAGTATTAATTACTGATAAATTCACAGGATATCGTCTCAGCCAAAAGTGACTCCAAACCCAAGGACATTTTATCAAGTAATGCATCAACAACATACATTTATCAACTACACTAGAATAATTCCTTCCATTAGCTCCGTTTCCATCCAAAGTTGTGAATTTAACTTTGTAATATCGCATAAAACATTTGCGAATAAAGCAGCGTTTCCATCCAATGTGTTCAAGAGAACATGAGTTGCTGTCATGTTCTCTTGCGTTCGGATGCTGGTGTTCGGGAACACACTCGTGAGAGACGCTTCTGAAAAGAACTTTTTTATAAAATGTTTTTGTTATGAAAAATGCGCAAAAACACGATTTTCAATTTTAATATGAAATAAATATTTTCCAAAACACATTTTACTCTTAATATGTGAGAAAATGAAACCCATAAATCTTTGAGTGAGAGTGTGTTCGGCCGCAGTACCAAACGCTTCCACTAGAGGAAATTCGTCTCATTCATTTTCACTGCGCTCATTATTGACCATGAATTGCACAAGTGTGACTATTCTTTTAGGTCAATGTAAACTTTTCAAATCATATACATGATTTTTTTTTTGTGTGTGCGTGTTCACACAGCAAGTGCCGACACCATGCAAAACACAAGTTTCGCACAATTCCGATGAAGTAAAAAAATTAAAGCAGAAAGCCCGCCGGCCCAAAGTTGCAAGGGTGGTTTTTCGGCTCACAGGCGCTCGGGGGGGGGTGCGAGACAACCACCATTCAACTCGAAAAAAGTCAGAACTATTCCAATGACTCCGAAGCTGTTCGGTTAAGGTAAAAAAAGTTACTTAGTTCACCTTTAAAAGTAAAAAATGAATAAAAAAAGTAACATTTTCCCCTTAAAAATTACCATACAGCCCCAGAGGGTTAAGATGTGTTCAGTGCATAGATAAAGGTTATGTATTATAACTGTGGTTACTATTATTCATGAGATCATTCAATGCATTATAAGGCGTAATTACTGCATTAAAACACTTTTATAATGCATTAGGTAACACTTTATTTTAGTGTCCTTGTTACATGTACTTACCATAGTAATAACAGTAAACTACGCATAATTACATGCAACTAACCCTCAACCAAACCCTAATCCTACCCTAACCCTATAGCATTGCTTAATATTACTCAGTACTTAAATATATAATTACACTGTAACAATGACCCCTTAAAATAAAGTGTAACCATGCATTATATATAATGGCTACTTTATTTTAAGGAGTCATTGTTACAGTGTAATTATATATTTGTACTGAGTAATATTAATCAGCTACATGTACTTACTATAGGGTTAGGGTAGGATTAGGGTTTGGTTGAGGGTCAGTTGCATGTAATTATGCGTAGTTTACTGTTATTACTATGGTAAGTACATGTAACATATGTAACAAGGACACTGTAAAATAAAGTGTTACCCAAGTAAAAGTTGAGTAACAGCCAAGAGCATTTAAATAATGAAAAACACACACACTTTGTCATGCATTCAATGGCAGGAGCGTTCGGTCAACTCATTGTTTTTAATGTATGTTGTGCTTTTAACGCCTCCAGCGCTCTCGACACAAATCTGCAACCCACAGAAACAGGTTTCACTTCCTGAAAGACCTCACACTCGCTGTTTGTACCTCTTTCGCAAGCAGTTCAAGAACAGAAGCAGCGATCAATGCCTCGTGCGGAAAAACACTGTCAAAGGGCAAAGCTTCATAAAGTCCTGCATTGATTTCAGAGTTATTTTACATGTGTCCCATTACAGTCCGCTGATCAACACCGACACGACCGCCACAACACCGGCTGAAACCGCTCGTGCGCTCAGATTTCAGATCATTGTATTCTTGTCAAGCGTTGCAAGGCTTTTTACCTCCTTCGTCCAGAGAGCGTTTCTGGCCGCCGTAGCCATAGAGCGAAGCGTCGACGACTGGGGACGAGTTGTTCAGATGCGGAATCTGCTCTCCACTCATCTTAGCAATCTAGAAGACATCAGAGAAACACACACACTCATCTTAGCAATCTAGAAGACATCAGAGAAACACACACACTCATCTTAGCAATCTAGAAGACATCAGAGAAACACACACACTCATCTTAGCAATCTAGAAGACATCAGAGAAACACACACACACACATTAGCAATCTAGAAGACATCAGAGAAACACACACACCTTAGCAATCTAGAAGACATCAGAGAAACACACACACCTGTTATAGAGTTCATTATTTTACAGTCACTGTAATACCAACTGGAGTCAAGCAATGAAATATAAGTGGTATTCAAAAATAAATGAATGCAAAAAAGCTACATATTAATTATAATTTTTTTTTTGCATTGAATTACAGTTTTTGTTGCAATATATGTGATTGATAAATGCAAACATGATGCTTTAAACAAAAGCATGAGTTCTTCATTAATTTACAGTCACTGTATTACCAACAGGAGGAAAGCAATGAAATATGCTATTCAAAATGCAAAAAAGCTATTATATGTTATAATTTTTTTTTTTTGCATTCGTTTAAAATTTTTGTTTAAATATGTGATTGATAAATGCAAAATACAAACATTATTTAACATTATTCAATTAAAATTACTAACAGCAGTATAGCAATGAAATGCATGCAATTCAAAAAAATAAATAAAAGCAAAAAAGCTATATATATTTTTTTATATATAATGCTTATTTAAACTCTGAATCAACATGCACCAAAGCTACATTTTTCTAAATGTCGTAATCATTTGTTAACAAACAAGTATTCATTACTTCAATGAGCTCATTATATCTGCATTAAATTACATTGTTTAAATTAATACATTTTTCGCTAACTGTGATTTTGTATTTATACATTTCTGAAATGCATAACTTAGACAGTCACCTCTGATAACAGATCACTCTATATTGTAATATGGACTCAGTTATACAAATAAATTAAGTTGAATATATATCATATATAAAGTAGCTTTTTTGCATTCTTTTTTAATTGCATTTAAATTTTATCGTCATGTTTGTTTGCATATTGCATTAAAAAAAATTTGTTTAAAAAACACGATTGATGCAAATGAACATGACGATTTAAACAAATAAGTAATTTGATCATTCTTGCTTAATAACAAATATTATTAAAAATCACTATTACCAACAGGAGTATAGTAATGAAATATACATGCAATTAAAAAAAAATGTATGCAAAAAGCTATACATTATATAATTAAATATTTTGCATTGCAATTTTTTGTTGAAATATATAAATGAATGATACAAACATGATGATTTAAACAAAAGCATGTAATTTTATCATTATTGCTTCAGCATAAATATTATTTTACAGTATTTATTTTAAACCACTGTATTACCAACAGGAATATACCAATAAATTATAAATCCAATGTCTTTTTTTTTGCGGTTGCAGTTGTCATGAACACTTCATAATGTTATGAATCAAAATTGACAGATGTTTGTATGCAAGCGCAATCTAACGCACTACTAGAGGTCATATACACTCATCCGACAAACCACACCGCATGTACTTCAAACACTATGAATGAAATGTGCTTTATAACCTTTCATAAAGCGTTTCTGACCATTGCACGTCATGAACGCTTTACGATAGGTTATAATAACGCACCGCTTTCATTAATAAAGCATTTCATTCACTGGAGAAAAGCAAGTCACACTAAACTGAAACATCCAGAAAATTAAGAACAAAAAGCAGAGAATAATACCAGTTAATACTCCATTGCATTAGACTGGTGCATGCAAGAAAAGCACTGTTAAACTCAAAGCAAGAGGCCATTTTGAGGAGAAAGACTTGAGTGGGGTAGAGAGAGGGAGAGAGGCCGGTCTCCACCTCTTCCCTCCAGCTAAACCCTCTTTCTAGGGAATGCTGGGAAGGAATGCCAGCTATGCGAGTGCCTGGATAAATGAGCGACCCGAGGGAAAGTCTCCAGTGAAATGCAGGAGTCGGTAAACAGCAGTCGAGAGAAACACTGGCCACTTGTTGAGCACTCACCCATTCACGCACGAGGAGTGAACTCAATGTAGGTCAATGGAGCCCGTTAATTACCCATGATGCAACAAGCCTAACACCTAACAGGGCAGATACGTCCATGTCAGAGTCAGCGACACAACGCATGCGATCACGGGCGGAGAAACGAGACCTGACTTCTGGATCACGGATGATCAACACGACCTGGTGTGATTGTCGAGTTAAACGTGAAGGTTTTTAAAACTCGACAGCTGTCACTGCATGGCATGGGTGGACCTGATTACGCAACATGTTCACATGCACGTCATCACAAATCAAACACACACCAGCACTCGTTTCTAGCGCAGGGCAAACTACAGATAAAGTGCGTTGTGACACGCTGATAAATCAGGTCGTAAAGAGACGAGTGTAACGATAAAATATCAATGCAATGCACACAAAAAGATGAAAATATATATTTGCATTGCACTGCATTTTAAGGTGTGCAGGTTTTTTGAAGGTAAATTTAAGAACTTTTTAAGAACATTTAAGTAATGCATTGAATATATGCTTTCTAAATGTAAATGTCTAGGGAGAAACACACTGAGATGTATTAGAAACACGTTCTTCCTCAATAAGTGGGTCTTTTTTTGCATTGCAAATCAACATGCATTTCCTTAACATGCAAAAACTCTGTGAAACTTGCAAAAAAAAAAAAAAAAAGGGGAGTTTATGATTAAACCGAGCAAATATCCGGCAGAGGAATTATAAGCTCACTTAATTTTGTAGAAGTCTTCATTTTACATCTGCATCTCAAACAAATGTATGTTGATTTAAATACTAAATACGAAGGAAGATGTGAAGAGTTCAGATGCAAAAGCCTTTAAGTGCCATCAGAAAATTTCTTCTAAAATTATTTTTATCAAGCTTGTATATTTAAGTTCAGTAATTTCACTTTAATGGCAATGAAAATGACCTATTAATTGTCATTTAAGTGAAATTACTGAACTTAAATATACAAGCTTGATAAAAATGATCATTTTAGAAGAAAATTTCAGATGGCACTTAGAGGCTTTTGCATCTGAACTCTTCACATTCACTTTTGCAATGCATGCAACATTTAATGTCATGACTTTATGAATTTATGCTCTGATTTAAGACCTTTTTAAACCCTAATTTGTGTAATTTAGACTTTTTAAGACCCGCAGAAAGCCTGTGTGTATACATACACACACATACATATACACACATACACACACACACATACATACACATATAAACATAAATATATATATAAATAAAAAAAATACACAATATTTACCTTTACATGATTCAGAATTATTCACTGTATATTGACGCAAACACGATTTAAACAATAGCATGCTATATTATCATTCTTGCTTCATAACTAATATTTTTTGCAGTATTAATTTAACGTTCACAATCATCAAGCCCGAACGAGCGCTCGTTTCTATCGCAGGACCACGAGCTACAGATGAGGTGGACTGACGCGCTGATAAACCCGGTCTCGAGTGTAAACGGTGTGCGTTCTCCGCTGTGAAACGGGCCTGTGGTTCTGGACGTGAGCCCAGGTCTATATTCCCCCAGAGTTGATAAAAGCTAAAGCACAGGGTGTCCGGATCGCTCTGAACACACGAGAGGAAAACTCACGGCTGGCCACAGGTGTCCGCTGTGTGTACAGGGTCATGTGACACGGGTGGAGGCCAAAAACGGCTCTTACATGATCAACTATCTGAAGATTAAAGCAGCAACGAAAACTGCAGAACATCACAGAACAATAATGAGAAAAGAAAAGGGTAAAACATTTATTATCAGACAGAAATAAGGAGGTTGGAACAGGGTTGTTACAGTTGACTAAACGAAAATCATAAAATTGTTACTCGAAATCAAATAAACGTTAACTGAAAATATTTTAAGAAGAAATTTTATTTGAGCTAATTGCAAACATTTTTTCATTTAGTTGCACTAAAATAAACTAAAAATTAAATTTTATTCAAAATTAAAGTTTATAAAAAAAAATTTGTACAAAAAAAATTACAATTACAAAAAAAAAAAAATTGCTAAAACTTTATGAAATCAAAATCTCTCAAATTTCTTGAAATCAAATAAACGTTAACTGAAATAAGATATTTAAAGAAACACATTAACCCTAACCCATATTTGAGCTAATTGCCTAACATTTCCATTTTTATTTAGTTAAACTCGACCCACTAAAATAAACTAAAACAAGTTTATAAAAACTAGAAGTAGAAAAAAAAATCAACTAAATTGCTAAAACTTTAAAAAATGAACAAAGTTTTTATAAAACTTTGTTAAAATGAAGCCGATAAGAATATAAAAATAAAAACCAATTAATACTTAATTATAATAGTATTTCAAAGATAACTGCTGTATAATCGCTGTAATGCGCAGCCGCGAGAGGCTTATTGCTTTAAGAAACAACAGCAACAATAAAAGACGTAAATTAAAGACGTAAATTTTCATGCTTTAATTGCCGATGTGTGAACAGCTCGTAACGAAACTTAAAAACGTGACCGTCCCGACGTCCTCGCTTGCCTCTGAAAGCCTGGCGACTGATTTTAATGTGAATTATGACTGATTATGACTGATTATGACTGAGGCAACTAACAAACGCAGTTTGACGTAATTTCCACTGAAACAGGAAGAGAAGGCGGGACATATTGAATGGCTCCTCCCCCTTTTCCAAATAGCCAATAGCATTTAGTTTATTTTGACGTTGCTGAGAAGGCCAGTGCTCACATTCTCCGTGATCATTAGTTTGTGATCTGTCTAACACGATATTAGATAGAACTGTTGTACATATAAAGTAGACAGTGATGAAGAGTTATTAGCGTATGGCGTGTGTTTGATGTCCAGTGTTGCTGAGCAGAAACACATAATCATGTTTCTCTTGTTCTCCTCAGAGTCACGTTGGGTTTTCTCCTCAGCATTAGAGCTTCATCTATCACTGTTTTACATGTTCGTAGAGTTAGTTTCTGGTGTAAATATACAGGCTATAATCTGTGTGTTTAGCTTTTTTTTTTAATGGCGTGTGCTGGTGTTTCGCGTGTGTTCGGCCAATCAGCGAACACTACCGTCACTGTAGTTCCTATAGCGCTGGTTTAGACTGACTCTGAAGGAGGAGTTAATGAGTTCCTCCTAAAGAAGTTCCTTAGAGCTAAAATCGTTCCCAGTTCCTGCGGTGCGTTTATAGCATAGGGGGCGGAGCTTCAGATTCTAGAGAGCATTTGATTGGACAGAAGATGTGACGAGAAGCGGTGATGTCATAAAAATTCCTGATCCATTTTAGCGGAAGTGAGAGACTAAGTTTTAAATCTCCTAAATACGAATTTTGTCATTGTTTTGGAAGCTTATTCATCAGCTTAAGCCTAGCATATGCATGCTAATGGCTAAAAAGAGTAAGTTTTGATTTCAGGGGGCCTTTAAACGTAGCCTGGGTTTCCCCATGTTGCCTTGAGCGCTGCGCGATTTTATTCCCGCTGCTAGGCAGCCTGGACACCATGGACCAGATTTTCCCCTCAAAAAGGGAACCAATCACAGAACAGCGAGGGAGCAGCAAGACGATGACGACGTCTATGCGACACACCGAAGCAGTTTGTTTATATCTATGGATCCAACATGGCAGCAGACGCGACGTTACCTTTCGATGCAGCCTTAGATAGTGTCCTAAGTAGTTTAGAACGCAAGTTTATTTCGTCGTCTTCCTCGTCGAATTTCTGCCGCTCTACATACGTCATCTGGTATAATTGAAACGATTGGCTATGATCTACGTACAGCGCATTTGATAGACATTAGTAGCGCCCAATAAACGGCTCTGGGCATTCGTAAACCACGCCTCAAATACGAGAAAATGAACATGTGGTTCCCAGATCACGTCTCAATGAGAAAGAGGTCTGACGTTAGCCAGGCTACTTTAAACGCGGAACTAACACAGATATTAAAGTGAACCGTCTCTCCTCAAGCTGACAGGCTTTGACAGAGTATTGATCCGTCAGGCGCCGCCTCACAAGCACCGGCACTCTGGAGACTTCCCAATGAAGTCATGCAAGCATTCAGAGACTACAACTCCACTGAACTGCACTCACAGCTCCAAACCGGCTTAGGAAAACAGTCACTCGCTTTCAGTTGTATGTGCATGTCACAAATAAGCAGAAATAATGGAATATTCATGCAGCTCATGTGCTCACGGCTGGTTTTTCATGTTATGCAAACGTGGCGCGGCACATGCATGAGTGACCGGTGTCCGAGAGGCTCATATTCACAGCTCACGCGTCTCTCTGACTGACGCGCGTCACGACAGCTGCAGCGGCACGGCTCACGCTACAGCAATCCTCAGATACAGCACGGGAACAATCACACCACTGGAGGACACACTGCTACTGTGAAGAGTTACCTCCACTTTAACTACCACAGTGCTCATATGAGCAGATATACTATGCAATGCTATATATAATGGTCAAATGAAGATTATGATTCATAAATGTGCTAATATGAGCAGATATACTACATGCAATGCTATATATAATGGTCAAATGAAGATTATGATTCATAAATGTGCTAATATGAGCAGATATACTACATGCAATGCTATATATAATGGTCAAATGAAGATTATGATTCATAAATGTGCTAATATGAGCAGATATACTACATGCAATGCTATATATAATGGTCAAATGAAGATTATGATTCATAAATGTGCCCATATGAGCAGATATACTACATACAATACTAATGGTCAAATTAAGATTATGATTATAAAAAGTGCTAATACGAGCAGATATACTACATGCAAAACTATATGTGATGTTTAAAAAAAAATGAAGAATATGGTTATTAAAAGTGCTAATATGAGCAGATATACTACATGCAAAACTATATGTAATGGTTAAATGAAGATTATGATTATTAAACGTACTAATATAAGCAGATATACTACATGCAATGCTATACGTAATGGTAAAATGAAGATTATGGTTATTAAATGTGCTAATATGAGCATATATACTACATGCAATGCTACATGTAATGGTAAAATTAAGATTATGGTTATTAAATGTGCTAATATGAGCAGATATACTACATGCAATGCTACATGTAATGGTAAAATGAGGATTATGGTTATTAAATGTGCTAATATGAGCATATATACTACATGCAATGCTACATGTAATGGTAAAATTAAGATTATGGTTATTAAATGTGCTAATATGAGCAGATATACTACATGCAATGCTACATGTAATGGTAAAATGAGGATTATGATCATAAAAGTGCTAATATGAGCAGATATACTACATGCAATACTAAATATAATGGTAAAATTAAGATTATGGTTAGTAAAAGTGTCCATATGAGCAGATATACTACATGCAAAACTATATGTAATGGTTAAAAAAAAAAAAAATGAAGAATATGATTATTAAAAATACTAATATGAGCAGATATACTACATGCAATACTAATGGTCAAATAAAGATTATGATTATTAAAAGTGTCCATATGAGCAGATATACAACATGCAAAACTATATGTAATGGTAAAATGAAGATTATGATTATTAAAAGTGCTAATATGAACAGATGCAACATGCAAAACTATATGTAACGTAAAAAATAAATGAAGGATATGGTTATTAAAAGTGCTAATATGAGCAGATATACTACATGCAAAACTATGTAAATGGTAAAATGAAGATTATGATTATTTAAAGTGCTAATATGAGCAGATATACTACATGTACAGCTACATGTGAAGGTAAAATGAGGATTTAGATGATTGAGAGCAGAAGCACAAGGCCACGCTGCTCTGAAGGACACAAACCCTCGCGATGTGCAACACACACTGTGACAGTTGAAGTTTTCCTTGAATCCTAAAACTGGCCGGAGCACATGATCATCGGTGTGGATTCACTACACGAGTGTGTGTGAGTGTGTGCGTGCGCGCGCTTAGCACAAGTGTCAACGTGCACAACAAACTTCACACTGCGCACTTTCCGTCGGTTTGCGCAACGCGAGGAGTGTGTTGTGTCGGAGTGTGTTGCGCGTGCGTTCGCGTGAGTCGAAGTAAGTTGTAAAACGTGTGCATGACAACAACAGGTTGCAGCAGTTTGTTCCTGGTGTTTCTGTAGTTTCTGATCGAGTAGATCGCAATAAAGTTGTTGTCAATGTTGGCAGCGTTAAGTTGTGTTTGATTCTTCCGCGTGTAAATTGTGTTTTATAGTTGTTGAGTTGTGGCCTTAATCTGTGTGAGTGAGTGTGTGTGTGTGTGAGTGTGTGTGTGCTGGAGTTTAAAAGCTCATCCAGCACTAGCAGCTAACAGGCTACACACACACACACTCACGCCAAACGCGCACTCATTAAACACACACAAACACACACAGACGCGTGCGGTCGTCTACACACACATGCTGGCGTGTGTACCTGTCGCGCACGGTGAAACGGGTCCGTGAATCCGTCAGCCTTCATCCCGGCCTGAGCCACCGAGGCCTGTCCCTGCACCAGCTCCGCCATCATCATCATCACACACACACTCACACACACAAGCGCATAAACACACACACGGCGTACACGACCGACCCCGGAACAGGAAACAGCTCGACGCAACAACGCGAGACTTGAGAGGGAGACGAGACTCTGCGAGATTTCACACACGTGGTTCTAACAGCACTGAAAGAGTTCATTTTATTGCTTTTATTTCTTACTTAACCTGATCACACTTGATCATTTAGTCGTTAGCAAGTCTTTTATTTAGTGTACATCTTCACTTCATTTCAATTAATTTATTAATCTACTAAGTTTTTATTTCTTATTTTGTGCAACATTTTGTGACTATTTTTAATAATTTTCATGTGAAGCCCTTTGAATTATTGTAGCCAATGTATATATATATATATATATATATATATATATATATGTATATATATATATATATATATATATATATATATATATGTATATATATATATATATATATATATAAACAATTTGTAAATATGTTATATATGTGTGCAACAATTTTTTTACACATGTTTGTGTGTATATACTGTATATAACATTTTTTTTAAATAATCTATATTATAATATATAAAATATAGGCTAATATATGTATGCATATATAACATAAAATGTTAAATATATGTTTGTGTATATATATATATATATAAATATAAAAAAATGTTACATATATAATGTGTTTGTGTGTGTATATATATATATATATATGTGTGTGTGTGTGTGTAGGCTATATATAACATAAAACTTTTAAATATATAATAATGTGTGTGTGTATGTATATATATATATATATATATATATAATTTTTTTTTTCAAATTCAAAAAATTGTTACTTGTCCAGACATCACATGCATTTAGTCGATTTAAATTTTATGAAGTATGATTTTCATATTAGTGCTAATATGTATATAACTAAACTGAATTACTGTGATCTACCTCAACTTTAACTAATACAAGGTAAACAAACGAAAAAATAAAAAATTACAAAGGTATATTCCATCGCATTATGAAATCTTCATGTTACTGGGTAAATTATTATTAATTGATCAATTAATATGTGAATCAATGAAAAACTACGAGGAAAGATGTCATATATTCACAATTCTTTAGCAAACACTTGCTTTGGTCCAGCACTGGCGTGTGAGTCACGTTTATGGTTATGATGAACTCCTTCAGCACATGTGGGAACATCTGAGAACATCTGGCAGGAACTGTGGGCGTCACAACTGCAAAATTGCCATCAATTTTAGACCTGCTTATGCAAATCGGTTTCGTCGGCTGAATGAGTGACAGGCGTGAGTGTAAGTGTGAAATCTCAGATCAGAAATAATAACTGTGGAAAGTTCATCAATTATTAAATTAGTTCTATTCATCTATACAGCAGTTCTACAGAGAACAGTGATGCGCCAGTACAGCAGATCAGTAGGCCTAGTATTGCTGAACATTAAGTGTCTCCAACTAAGCCAGAGGCGATTGATTTTAAGCATAAATTGTATAGAAGTTATTTCTATTATTTTCTAACAGGCTTTTTTTTTTTTTTTGCAATTCACCTCCAGCTGCAAACACTGTAAAACATTCCCTAAATCAACATCAAAAAGTTCAGTTGCCGCCTTAATTTTTTTAAGTACAATCAAATTGGCTGTACAAGTCATTTCAACTCATTTTTTTTCAAGTTTTGTCTAGTTGAATTTCATATAACTTAAAAGTTGAAATACTCCTTGGATGACTTTGTCTTTTTTTTTTAATACAATTTTTGTCACTTTTTTATATGGAAGCTTGTTTCCGCCACAGGAAAAAAAAAAAAAAAAGGTAATTGCAACTTTTTATCTCACAATTCTGACTTTACCTCAGAATTGTGTTATAAAGTCAGATATAAAGCCAAAATTGCGGAAAAAAGTCAGAATTGCAAGATATAAAGTTGCAATTGCGAGATATAAAGTCAGAATTACATGATATAAAGTTGCAATTGCGAGTTATAAAGTCAGAATTGCAAGATATAAAGTCAGAATTACGTGATATAAAGTTGCAATTGCGAGTTATAAAGTCAGAATTGCAAGATATAAAGCTGCAATTGTGAGATAAAAAGTCGCAATTATCTTTTAAAATGTTTTATTCTGTGGCGGAAACAAGCTTTTAAGCAGAAACTGCGTTGACTATCTTATTTTACACTAAAAAAAACTATGGGTTAAAAACAACCCAACCGTGGTCAGTTTGGCGACCCAGCACTGGGTAGTTTAGATCCAGCAGGGTTGGGATAAATGTCTGTTTTTTTTGTATGGTCCACTTCAAATGTTGACTACCGTAATATGGGTTGGAAATGAAACCCAGAAATCTTGGTAATCACCAAATCACTTTTACACACAAGACTATCAAACGGTCAAAAAAGTTTATTTAAAACAAGAGAAAGAGCAATAGTCAAGAGTAACAACAACAAAGCGCTATACAAATAAATGTGAATTTAATTGAATCAATGTGAGAAGAAATGCAGAAAAGAATGACAATATATATATATACAGTTGTTGGTTCGTCATTCGTTTCTGCATATATACTATATATATATATATATATATATATATATATATATATATATATTTTTTTTTTTTTTTTTGTTACATAGCTTGGTTGACTTCCAATGTAGAATGCGGTGTGTTATTTCTTGATAACAGACGCTGCGAAGTATAACACACCGTTGCCATGAAAAACAGAGCGTTGCTATGGACGCAGAACGGACTATTTTCTTTAGCGGAAGCAATACAATAGTTTTTAAATCAATAAACTCCTTTTTAAATCAATATTTTGTGTCAAATTATTTATTTATTTTGTAGGTAGCCATGTAATAAGCGGGATAATGTAGAGCGAGGCGGGTGTTGTAGCGAATAACAACCCCTTCAGGATTCAAGCTCCGCTTCGCGTCAGGGTCCCGATCAGCCTGTCGGGGGTGTATTCGCTATAACAACCGCCTCGCTATACATTATCCCTTACATATATGTGTGTGTGTGTGTGTGTATATATATATATATATATATATACAGTAGTCAACATTTGAAGTGGATCAAAACCTTTCATCAAAATTATACATGAATTTTGAACAATACGCGTTCTTGTCTTAGGACAACTTTGATGAACTTTTTTGATCCACTTTAAATGTTGACTACTGTATGTACGTATATATATATATATATATATATATATATATATATATATATATATATATATGGGTCATTGACAAATAAGGTTTTTAAAAGTGTAAAAAAATAGAATGGAGATATAACTATATTTGAAACCATTTTTTTAGTTTACCTAGGTGTTACCTAATAAGATTTTGTGGTTTGTACAATCAATTAACACTGTTTTTATCAACAAGATGGAAAAAATGTCACCAAAAAAGTCATTCGGTTTAACCACTGATCTGAAAGTTAAAAACTGATTTGACATTGATGTTGAGATAGTATATAGTGTGTACCACAGAAGAAATATTAAAAAAATGATCACTGATCTCATAAATGTAATCATTTATTGGACTACTCTAAACACTCCAACATATTCAAGTAAAACATTGCACAGGGAAAGGAGAAAAAGGGGAAATGTAAAAAAAAAGAGACTTATCTGCTTTATATTTGTATTATTGTAGTTCCTTTAGTTATTAAAAACAATATTATTCCATTTAAATATTTACTATATCGGTTTTACCGAATGACATTTTGACACTTCAAAATCTTTAAAATACCTTTATATGTAGTAAAATATAATTAAAACCTTTTGGATTCAGTAAAAGAGATCAAGTTGTACTACCTTACATACTTTGGATGTTATATATTTGTTTTTTTATTATTATTAAGGCCTTTGGACAAAAAAATGACCCGTCACGTCATTGACCCATATATATATATATATATATATTCAGAGAGAGAGAGAGAGAGAGAGAGAGAGAGAGAGATTGCCATTTTTGCTTTACATCGCCCTGTCGACCCGAGGCGTTTCATCTCTGCTGTTCTGCTCATGACCGGACAAATGAAACTGAGGTTTGGCACAGGACATGATCTGGTGCTCAGATGCCGAACACACACACACACACACACACACACACACACACACACACATTGACATTATCTGCAGGTGTGTGTGCTCGAGGGCTAAAAGTGCATCAGTAATGGCTCTTCTGCAAGCAGTTATGAGTATGACACAAAGGGCTGCTCAAATATCCATGTCTGCATTTCTGCATTCATAATCATAGTGTCATAATCCACAGCCGTGAGATCTGGAGAGAGACACATGTTCATGTTACAATCTCTATGTTTGATTCTGGCCATTATCACGGCAGAATTATCGAACAGAACTGCAAAGTTCACCAACGTTTCTCATGTTTCTCATGCCGAGTTCACGCGCATTGGTTTAGTACCTATGATCACGCGCATGAACTCGGCAATCGACTACTGTGGACTTCGACCGAAAACAGGATGTAAACACAGGTATGAGCGCTGGCTGAATAAATATCATTTTTATCCATATCTTTCACATCTACTGCAGTCAGATTCACTCGTGTTCACTCTGAAGGAATCACTCACATGACCTGTGCACTTGTAATGACACATCAAGGATGTTAAGAGGCTAAAAGCAGGTTTAAAACTTGCCCCATTGAAGTCAACAGGGTGCAAATTTTAAAAAGAGGATAACTCGGTGTAGGCAACACCGATTTTTGTCGTTGTTCTCTGTATTGACAGCACTCCAAATGTACAAAAAAATGAGCTCAATGTTAAAATTGACCGGAGTTCTCCTTTAACGTTCATCAAGCGACGAGAATACTTTCTGTGCGCAAAAACAAACTAAAATAACGACTTTATTCAACTCTTCATGTTCTTCTGTGTGTCTCTGAGTGAGTTCAGTAGTGTAACAGCACAGCGCTTCTGGGTCGTACGTCAGAACGGAGGCTCACTATTGGCCAGCATCACACGCATGACCAGCGTCGGCCAATAGCGAGCCTCCGTTCTGACGTATGACCCAGAAGCGCTGCGCTGTTACACTACGTGAACTCACTCAGAGACATTTCATTTTTTAACTCACTCAACTTTCATTTTTGGGTGAACGAACCCTTTAAAGTGCACTTTTTCAGTATTTTCAGTGTGAACACACGCACTATTTAGACAACAGAATGGCGTAGAATAGTGCACAAGTACGTGATTTGGGACGCACCTAGAATGGGTGAACTAACCCTTTAAAGCATATTAAAAACAGCATAACATTAAAAGCTTTAACGTGTAGATCTCCAGTGCTCCTGATCTGCAAATTCTCCACCAACACGGATTTAAAAAAAAACAAGACAAAGAAACTTTCAGACGCTTTTAAGAGCAGGTAAACACACTGTGGTCGCCGTCCGCGTTTCCCGCTCCTTCTCGCGTCCCGTAACTCACTCGTAACCTCGGACACTTCACTTGATTCCTCTCGGTTTAGACACTCTCAGCGACTCAATTACACAGAGACCCTGCGGTGAAAATTACGGATGTTTTTCCACAGTTTCTATCTTTCCGCTGGGACGCTTTGACCCCGTCCCTGCTGTTCACCAAAACACACACACACACACACACACACACCATCCCTCCCTCGTTTCTTCTCTTTCTTCCAATCCAGCTCTTATTCTCCTCCACCTGTCCTGTTTTTGTGTGTGTGTGTGTGTGTGTGTGTGTGTGTGTGTGTGTGTGTGTGTGTGTGTGTGTGTGTGTGTGTGTGTGCTTTATTGTATTGGCATCGGTGGCTGTGAGGTAATAACAGGTAAACGCAGTTGTTTGTGCACTTCTCCCAGCATGCTCTAAGAGCGAGTGACTTCTGTTGTCAATTTCCATTCAGCGTCGTCCAGTGATTATACCGGTGTGGGAGGAACTGGACGAGCCATGAAAGCTTTCTGTGCAAACCATTCTCAAACATATGCACACATCAAGAGGAACAACCTGACGCTTTTTGCCTGAAAGCTTCACAGAAACATCCATTAGAATTCATATAATCATGCTGTGCATTCCATAGACGACTCCAGGGTCCGACCTTAAAGACCCTTTATGCCAAAAATGCTCTATATAAGGAGAAAAGTCTGAATACTTTCATGTTTAATTGCTTATTTCAATGTTTTTCTACTGATAAAGTACGTTTAAATTACTGGTAACACTTTACAATAAGGTTCTTTAGTTAATATTAACTAAGAATGAACAACACTTCTTCAGCATTTATTAATCTGAGTTAACATTTACTAATACGTTATTAAAATCAAAGGTTGTATTTGTTAACATTAGTTAATGAACTAACATGAAACAATGAACGGCTGTGTTTTTATTAACTAATATTAACAAAGATGAACAAATACAGTAACAATGTATTGATCATTGTTAGTTCATGTTAGTTAATACATAATGTTGTTCATAAAGTGTTCCCAAATTACTCATAAAATGATTAAAATTAAGATGAAATCCATAAAGTTGTCGATTTCAACATTTACTGATACGTTATTGTTAATATTATTGAATGCGTCTGAGCTGACATGAGCTAACTAGCATTAGCAAAGATGAATAAATACTGTAAGGATTGTATCGCCCATTGTTATATAATATCATAAAGTTAACTAATCGAACCTTATTGTGAAGCGTTAACGAAATCAGATTTGATGGCTGATATTAAAGGGTAGAAGTGAATAGTTTGAAATAAAAATTTCAAATGCACAATTTTGAAAACATAAAGCATAAGCTGAATGAGGTTTTTGTCTGAATTGTGTTGATGGCGTGAGATTATTGACGATTATTGACAGCGGGACGCCCGTCTTATTACACAAAACATATCGAACCCAGAAAATCACTGAGAGAAAATACATATATTGATTGAGATGATCGAGCTGAACCCTGAGAGGGACGACAGCTTTACCGTTCTCATATTCTCCTGAAGCTTTATCCTGTTAATATTGTTCAATATTAAGCAAAAGAAGCCATGATTTCTGATCCGAGAGAACTTTCTTTGGGCTATTGACACTTTTATTGATACAGAGAATGGAGAAAGATTCTTGTTTGTTTATTTATTTATAGATGTATGTATGTATGTATTTTTTTCATTTTATTTTATTATTATTATTATTTATTTATTACAGGAGAGAGAGTTGAAAAATTACATGATCCATGATTTCTGATTTCTTTCTTTTGGCTTTTGACTTTTATTGATTCAGAGAGTGGAAAGGGTTTTTCAGTTGTTTGTTTAGTTCCATTTAATTTATTTATTTTCATATTTATTTATTTTTTAGTTTATTTATTTATTTTTCATATATATTGTTTTATATTTATTTATTTTTGGGATGGGGGGTGAAGTGGGGACAATATTATTTTGAAAAATTCACTTCTGTATTTATTATTTATATATATATATATATATATATATATATATATATATATATATATATACATATATATTTTTATTATTTTAATATTTCATATTTCATAAATATTAATTTATGCATAATATTTTTCATATTAATTAATTATTTTATGGGGGTGGGAGTGAAGTGGCAGGGGCGCGGGAAGATGTTTTAGGTTGGGGGTGCTTTTTGTGTGTGTGTGTGTGTGGGGGGGGGGGGGGTTCTTATTCACCACTTTTGAATAAGAAACAATATCGAGTCTATAAAACTCCTCAAAACTCTGCGAATCAAGTCAAGCGTGTCGGCGAGAGCACTCGTTTAAACAGCACACACACCTGAACTCGTTTAAACAGCACACACACCTGAACTCGACTGCACATTATTGACATTATTGATACTGCTTTCAATCGTAATGCAACGGATCGCTCTACGGGACATACATTAAGCCTTTAAATAAAAGGGTTATTGGGCAGTTTACAGTGTCATATACAATAAAAGAGTGTGCACAGCGACAGGAAATAGAAATGAACACAGAAATCCTGCCTAGAGCCTCACAAATGTTTAAAAATCATAATTTAACATATATATAGTCCTAACACTTTTTAAATTGCCCACCTAAAGTGTTTAGCTATTACAAATAATTTACTAAATGCTTAAAATGAATAAATGTAAATGAACAAAAATTTGCGTTACATTTACAATCCTGTGAAAACAGGATATCCTGTGAAGTGGGGAAATAATTTATTACAATTCTTAAATTCTCCTGCATTTTTATCCTTGTTAATATTGTAAAAGTTCAATAAACCGAGTGAGAGAGAGTGAAGAGAGAGAGTGAAGAGAGAGAGAGAGAGAGAGAGAGAGAGAGAGAGTGAGAGTGAAGAGAGCGAGAGAGAGAGAGAGAGAGAGAGAGAGAGAGTGAAGAGAGAGAGAGAGAGAGAGAGAGAGAGAGAGAGAGAGAGAGAGAGAGAGAGAGAGAGAGAGAGAGAGAGAGAGAGAGAGAGAGAGAACTATATAGAAAATACTCACATCATGCCATTGTGATCACCTCATTCTCGACATAAAATAGCTCTAAAAATAAGGGGAAAAAAGAGATAGTGAAATATTTTCATAAATTAGAATCATATTTGTATTATTAAATAATATTTATTTAATGAACTGATGCATTTAGACATGGGCCTCCTAAATACTAAAACTGCATGAATCAGTATCATGGGTATTATAGTATCGTTCATAAATGACAGTCTCACGGTCGTCATGTGACCATTAAACATTCCTGTGCTCATTTCTGTCTGAAAAAATGCAAATCATAGTGTTATTTATGCATGAATGCAATTATATTATGATAAACCCTCCCCCCCAAAAAATCAACAAATGCATGAAAATATTTGCTGCCAGTGTCTAATGAGTATAAATGCATTAGTACAATTACACTGTTGATCACGCAACAACAATATATAATTAACCCTGTAAAGCCTGACATGAAATAACAGTCAGAAAAAATCTAATGTTTGAAATGGAACAGAAATGAAAAAAAATAATATTTAAAGTTTGCATTTGTGTTTTATCTGATCCATCAGGCTCATATAGTGAGAATACAGATGAAAAATTAATTCAGAGAAAAATATGCAATTTGCTGCAGATTCTGATATTTATATGGACAAAAAGTAAGATGAAATTCTGATGCTTGTAAATCAATGAGATCTTTATAACAGTATAGCAGATTATTCAGACACCAGATATCATTTTTGATATTTTTTTACTAGTGTGTGCAGGACACTGTCATTTATGTGAGTGAGGAGAGCAAAATAAAGTAAACTGTGAGATATTATACCCAATAATTCTTCATTCAGTAAATAAAAAAAAATTTGAGATCAAAAATGATTGGGACACTTTGAGCTGATTATGTTTTGCTGAAGTGTGTTTTCTTTAATTGCTAATGCTCTTTTTACACACAGACTGAACACAATGAAGCATTGCTTGGTGATTGGTTGAGCTAAACTGGTATTATCTAATTGTGTAGTTAAATTTAACAGCTGACAGATATTCAACATAATTCATGTGTGAGACAGTCTAACAGAAGGACGGACAAAACCAGTCAAATATCAACTGAGTTCTGCTCATATTTTATCACCATTTTCTAAACTATAGCGAATAAACTGTGATGATGTTGAAGACGTCTGAATATACTCTGGTTTGACTGTTTTATTATCAGCCGTAATTTTACATCTGCCGTGACAGATTGTGTGTGACAGCAAAGTTTGGATCCTTTATAGGGTTAGCTCAGGCTATACGACACACAGAGCTCGAGATGTGTTGCTCTAGACGTCCGACGAACGCCGGTGGAAGCTCACGAAGGCCTGAAGTGTTTCTGAAAGCAAACGCCAGTGTGATAAAGAGCTATCGATCGCTCAGGCGTTCGTGTGAAGCTTGAAGCTCAAGTAACATGAGATCGGGGGTCTCCATCAGTCATTAACCCCCTCAGATGGGCAACATTAAGCAGCAGGCAAAATATTTCTATTTTTCCATCAATATTTTATCACGTGCAAAGCCGGAAACAAAGATGGAGCAGCTTTGGAAGTAATGGCCCCCCATCTGCTTTTATAGATCTGAGTTTGTGCCCTTTGACAGGAACAGACGTCTGAGACGCGAGAACACACCAACACAGGAGTCGGATGTCAGACGGAAAACACACGGATCAAAGCAGTTCAACACGCTTTCAACGGGATTAAGCCGAAACATGCACTCAAAAGATGATTTTTGCCTCTTGTTCGGTTTAATTCATTCGAATGAGCTGCATTTGGGGGATTACGTGTTGTTTGACGTGTTTCTTAGCAAAGGGAAAGACATGTTAGTGAAACGAACTGAAACTAAAGTCATAAAATGAATCAATGAATAAAAAACATTTTGTTGCTTGAAATAAAATAAACATTAACTGAAATAAAAAAATATATAACATTGTAATTATATTGAATACATAACAACATTCTCATTTACATTTATTTTAACTTGTACTAAAATAACTATAACTAAAATAAAAACGAATAGACTTAATAATAATAATAAAAAAAATATATATATATATATAAACATGACAAAAACTCAAAACAAAATTACTAAAACTAACCAAAATGAAAATTATAAAAAATAAAAACCTTCAATATATATATATATATATATATATATATATATATATATATATATTACACCAGTCTTTAAATGAATTAAGTAAATCAATTAAAAATTAAGTTGGACCAACATAAAGTAATTAGTCATGACAAATGTAATAAAGTTATTACCACATATCACAATAAATTAATTTGACCCAATTCAACTAAATTGTTTTGACTCACTGAAACTGTTTTAATTTGAATTGGCCTAGTGTTGTCATCAAAATCACTGATCCATAATTGGCGGAAGTGAGAGACTGTACTTTTTGAATGCTTGTATATTCTAAATGCGAATTTTGTTAAAAACTAAATTTAGCTTATAGATAACAGGAAGGCTAACATAAGCCAAAAAACTTCACTTTTGGTTTCATGGGGACTTTAAAATTAACAACTCATTCTTATAAAATTAATATAGTGTGGTTTTATAACAATATTATAATACTTTTTAATTAAATAAGAGTAAAAATATAATAAACATGTAATATAGAGCATATATTTAGCAAAATAATCTAGCGTTCATTTTTCTAACTAGCTAACTAGCATGCTAGCCTATGATGATTAGCCTAGCTTTAGGCTATGTGACATTGTTCTCAAGCTGTTTTATTGACGTCTTTCTGCGGTTGAAACACTGATTTGTCGAATACATGAGACATGATTGATTCCAGTAAGTTGTTCTGTATCTTTCAACATTCCTTCTGATGTTCTTCATTTATGTTTATTTGCTGCTGTGACTTGTAGTAAAGAGGAGAGGAGATGATCGGTTCACGAACCGCTAAAGCGATCTGTCACGCCAAGTTAAAGAGCGCCAAAACGGTATTTATTGTTTGAATTTTATAATAAAACTGACAGAATTTGAATGCTGAGACTTTGTTTCATATCAAAAGTAACCTGCTCTGTCGGTGTGTTGTCAGTGTCCTCTTTGTTCCGCGATGATTTTTCATGAATGCGTGAGAAAATTGATGAGGCGATTCTAAGATGGTCGCCGGGTGAAAGGAAATGCTCTTAAAGGGACATTGACAATATTCAAGGAACCGATGAAAACTCTTCCTTGAGAACTTCTGCATCCTGCTGGAAAGAAAGACAATCTTCTTATGCTCTCACCATTTCTTATATATCTAGTCTAGCGCTTCTCATGTTTATTGCCTTCTTAAAGTCCCCCTGTAATCCCTTAAAACTCATATTTGATCACCAAAATTACATATTTAAGCGGTTTTACCTTACAAAAAAAAATTGCATGTCTTAAAATATATTGAATGTAACTCGACACCCTTGCCTCATTTAGTATGCGCGGTTCTATGAATATGCAAATGAGCCCCGCCTCCACTCACTCCCTCAGCTCAGAGATCCACTGGTTGTCGATCACACGTTGATCTGATTGGTTACAAGGTAGTTTGTGACGTCAGAAACACCAGCGATTTCAAAGCGTGTTTTTGAGACTGTCTTTGGTTCGCTGCAGTTTTAAGGAGAAAATACTCAGCAATGCTGTCGACTTATGAACTTACACATGGTTTGTCTTAAAGCAGATTAAAAACACCACATAGACACATAAACTACATTAAAGGCTGGATTTACACCACAGGGTGAAGATAGATAATAGATAAATGTTAATGTGACATTAGTAAATGAGTTTGTTTTTCAATCTAAATTGACGTGTTTTTTTAAATAGGTGGTTGCCAGGGTGTTGCTAAGTTGTTCTGAGGGGCTTTTAGTGTGTTTCCATGCAGTTGCTAATGAGTTCTAGATGGTTGCTAGGTGTGAATCTCTGTCTCTGTGATCTTCGCCTTCAATGTGTTTCTGTGGGATTTTATCTCTATATTAAATGAATAGTTTGATTTTATATTGTTCATCCATTTTCATTATTGTGTCAGTAATTTTGTGTTTTTCCCCCTTTTTATTAGTTTTTATTTACATGTCTATTTAGTTTTAAATAGTAGGACTTTCTTTTGAAAGAAATTAATACTTTTATTCAGCAAGGATGCATTAAATTGATATTTAATAATGTTTCAAAAGATTCTATTTCAAATAAATGCTGTTCTTTTGAAGTTTAAAATTATCAATTAAAATAAATCACAAAAATCTGAAGCAGCTCAACCTGTTACACTGATAATAATCATAAATGTTTCTTGATCATCAAATCCTCATATTAGAGTGATTTCTGAAGGATCATGTGACACTGAAGACTGGAGTAATGATGCTGAACATTCAGCTTTGATCACAGGAATAAATTACACTTTACTATATATTCACATAGAGCACAGATGATTTACATTATAATAATATTTCACTATTTTTGATCAAATAAATGCAGCCTTGGTGAGCAGAAGAGACTTTCAAAAACATTAGCAAATCCCGACCCCAAACTTTTGAATGGTACATAGGTAACAATAATAATAATAAATTAGTTATAATAATGAGTCACAGTGATGCAGTGTAAACTGTAAACCCATTTAGAAATCAGGCTTTACGCCTTAAACAGCCTTTTAAACCAGTCTAACGATCACGCCGGAGAGTCATAAATCCATAACCAGAAGAAATATAGCTGTGAGATTATGACCTCACATCCATCCATTAGATCAAACCTCCAGAGCGTCTTAAAAAACAGATTCCTGTTATAATCCTGCAGGCTTAACAAATCTCATCTCATATCGACAGGTTTTCTCTCATGCTTTTATGTGAACAATTTCAGCTGGGAAAACAGTGACTTCAAATGGCAGGTTTGCTTTCCCGTGGATCTAGATGTCGTTTTACCATTTAACATTTGGCATAATTGTCCGCAGCCCCTTAATGGCAGCAAGACGAGGGGCCTCGGTCGGCTCCGGGGCCCGTGTGTGTGTGTGAGAGCCTGAAGTCTTGGGTTACAATAATTGATGTTAATAAAGGCCCTGAAGTCATTGTTGCAGCGCAGGTGAGCAGAGGGAGGGTTCGTGATTGACAACATGTCAGAACATCTCAGCATTTCTGAGGATCAAAAAGCTTCAGACTCAAATACACACTCTAAAAATATATATGCTGGGTCAAATATGGACAAACCCAACCGTTAAATTAAACACGTCCATATTTTGACCCAAACATGGGTTGAAACGGAGTGGCTTGGGAAAAAATTGGAGAAATATTAACATAATATAAATGACAGATATACAAATGCGATTAAATGACATGTTTGGTTATATTTTCATATGCATATTGCGTTCATACTTGAAAGATGTCAAACTGGCATGAGTGAAATTGCAGTGAACTTAAACCAAAAAAAGAATGTCTAGTTTTTAAATTATGGTTATTATAGTTCACTAAACCTGAAGCTAAAAGCATGAAAATACATTTTTGTTACTTGAGATAAACGTTAGCTGAAAAATAATAATAAAAATGCTGGGTCAAATATGGAGAAACCCAATCGATAAGTTTAAACTGTTGGGTTCATATTTTGAAACATCCCAGCATTTTTTAGAGAGGCTTGGGAAAAAATTGGAGAAACCTTAATTAACATTAATATACACAAAATGATAGATATACTGTACAACTGGAGATTTAATCATTTGGTTATATTTTCATATGCGTATTATTGTTCCCGACCTGGTTTGTACATTGGTATCGTTCAATAAAAAAATAAAAGTAAATAAAATAGATGTCAAACTGGCACGAGTGAAATTGCAGGTACTTAAAAAAAAAAAAAAAATGATGGCTAGTTTTTAAATTATGGTTATTATTAACTAAAAACTGGAAGAAAAAAAAGAGAAAAACTTGAAACTAAAAGCATGAAAAAAAAATATGTTACTTGAAATAAACGTTAACTGAAATTTAAATAAAATGCAAACATTTCTCATTTTAATTTAGAACTTTAGTACTAAAATAACTCAAACTAAAACTGAAATAACTATATAGACAATAAAACAATTAGACTAAAACACCAACAAAATTACAAAAACTTTAACTAAAATGAAAATATAAAAATAAAAAACTGATTTAATAAAAAATAACACTAGTTCACATTTCTATTGGTCTTTTTTAGTATAATTAATATACTTTATAGTATTTATTAATATTTTGAATTAGTTTTTGTTTTTATGTTTTCCATTTTCATTTTAGTTTATTTTATTTAAAACGTTCGTTTATTAATTTTATTTCAGTTTTAGCGATATACTTCTTTAACTAAATAAAAATTATAAATGTTGCTTTAAATATTTAATTTTATTTAAATGAACTATATTTAATTTCAAGTAACACATTTGTTTTTAATTTCAAGTAACACACTTGTTTTGGTTAACAATTATACCATGGTAATCATAGTTTTGGCCAATGCACCAGTAAACCCACTGTTTGCATGTTCATCTATGATGATTTTACTATGGTAAATGTCGGAGAGGAGCCGAACAGAGAGCTCTTTGTGTGACAGTGAGTGACGTGAGACGGACAGCAGAAAAACCCCGTCAGGATTCGTTTTCACTCTCGACTCTTAATTCTCATGTCTTCCCATTGTGTCCCAGAATCCCTCGGGGCTGCGGGGTAATGAGACATAATTGAGGGAAGGTCACGGATCATTAATTCACCTGGACGAGACGGGATGCTTTCATACCTCGGCATCTGAGACACATGTGACGAAACAACTTCCTGTCAGTGATGTCACTCCAACAATGAGAGCTCAGGCTGCGTCCCAAATCACATTCCCTGTTTTGAAGAAGGCGATGTGTGTTCTCGATGTGTGTGTGTTCTCGAGGCGATGTGTGTTCTCGAGGTGATGTGTGTTCTCGAGGTGATGTGTGTGTTCTCGATGTGTGTGTGTTCTCGAGGCGATGTGTGTTCTCGATGTGTGTGTGTTCTCGAGGCGATGTGTGTTCTCGAGGCGATGTGTGTTCTCGATGTGTGTGTGTTCTCGAGGTGATGTGTGTTCTCGATGTGTGTGTGTGTTCTCGATGTGTGTGTGTTCTCGATGTGTGTGTGTTCTCGAGGCGATGTGTGTGTTCTCGATGTGTGTGTGTTCTCGATGTGTGTGTGTTCTCGATGTGTGTGTGTGTTCTCGATGTGTGTGTGTTCTCGATGTGTGTGTGTTCTCGAGGTGATGTGTGTTCTCGAGGCGATGTGTGTTCTCGAGGCGATGTGTGTTCTCGATGTGTGTGTGTTCTCGAGGCGATGTGTGTTCTCGATGTGTGTGTGTTCTCGAGGTGATGTGTGTTCTCGAGGTGATGTGTGTTCTCGAGGTGATGTGTGTTCTCGAGGCGATGTGTGTTCTCGAGGTGATGTGTGTTCTCGATGTGTGTGTGTTCTCGAGGTGATGTGTGTTCTCGATGTGTGTGTGTTCTCGAGGCGATGTGTGTTCTCGAGGCGATGTGTGTTCTCGATGTGTGTGTGTTCTCGAGGTGATGTGTGTTCTCGATGTGTGTGTGTGTTCTCGATGTGTGTGTGTTCTCGATGTGTGTGTGTTCTCGAGGCGATGTGTGTTCTCGATGTGTGTGTGTGTTCTCGATGTGTGTGTGTTCTCGAGGTGATGTGTGTTCTCGATGTGTGTGTGTGTTCTCGATGTGTGTGTGTTCTCGATGTGTGTGTGTTCTCGAGGTGATGTGTGTTCTCGAGGCGATGTGTGTTCTCGAGGCGATGTGTGTTCTCGATGTGTGTGTGTTCTCGAGGCGATGTGTGTTCTCGATGTGTGTGTGTTCTCGAGGTGATGTGTGTTCTCGAGGTGATGTGTGTTCTCGAGGCGATGTGTGTTCTCGAGGCGATGTGTGTTCTCGATGTGTGTGTGTTCTCGAGGTGATGTGTGTTCTCGATGTGTGTGTGTTCTCGAGGTGATGTGTGTTCTCGAGGTGATGTGTGTTCTCGATGTGTGTGTGTTCTCGAGGCGATGTGTGTTCTCGATGTGTGTGTGTTCTCGAGGTGATGTGTGTTCTCGAGGTGATGTGTGTTCTCGAGGCGATGTGTGTTCTCGAGGCGATGTGTGTTCTCGAGGTGATGTGTGTTCTCGATGTGTGTGTGTTCTCGAGGTGATGTGTGTTCTCGATGTGTGTGTGTTCTCGAGGCGATGTGTGTTCTCGAGGCGATGTGTGTTCTCGATGTGTGTGTGTTCTCGAGGTGATGTGTGTTCTCGATGTGTGTGTGTTCTCGATGTGTGTGTGTTCTCGATGTGTGTGTGTTCTCGATGTGTGTGTGTTCTCGAGGCGATGTGTGTTCTCGATGTGTGTGTGTGTTCTCGATGTGTGTGTGTTCTCGAGGTGATGTGTGTTCTCGATGTGTGTGTGTGTTCTCGATGTGTGTGTGTTCTCGATGTGTGTGTGTTCTCGAGGTGATGTGTGTTCTCGAGGCGATGTGTGTTCTCGATGTGTGTGTGTTCTCGAGGCGATGTGTGTTCTCGATGTGTGTGTGTTCTCGAGGTGATGTGTGTTCTCGAGGTGATGTGTGTTCTCGAGGTGATGTGTGTTCTCGAGGCGATGTGTGTTCTCGAGGTGATGTGTGTTCTCGATGTGTGTGTGTTCTCGATGTGTGTGTGTTCTCGAGGTGATGTGTGTTCTCGAGGTGATGTGTGTTCTCGAGGTGATGTGTGTTCTCGAGGCGATGTGTGTTCTCGATGTGTGTGTGTTCTCGAGGCGATGTGTGTTCTCGAGGTGATGTGTGTTCTCGAGGTGATGTGTGTTCTCGAGGTGATGTGTGTTCTCGAGGTGATGTGTGTTCTCGATGTGTGTGTGTTCTCGAGGCGATGTGTGTTCTCGAGGTGATGTGTGTTCTCGAGGCGATGTGTGTTCTCGAGGCGATGTGTGTTCTCGAGGTGATGTGTGTTCTCGAGGTGATGTGTGTTCTCGAGGCGATGTGTGTTCTCGAGGTGATGTGTGTTCTCGAGGTGATGTGTGTTCTCGAGGTGATGTGTGTTCTCGATGTGTGTGTGTTCTCGAGGTGATGTGTGTTCTCGAGGTGATGTGTGTTCTCGAGGTGATGTGTGTTCTCGAGGTGATGTGTGTTCTCGATGTGTGTGTGTTCTCGATGTGTGTGTGTTCTCGATGTGTGTGTGTTCTCGAGGTGATGTGTGTTCTCTGTGTGTGTGTTCTCGAGGTGATGTGTGTTCTCGATGTGTGTGTGTTCTCGATGTGTGTGTGTTCTCGAGGTGATGTGTGTTCTCGATGTGTGTGTGTTCTCGATGTGTGTGTGTTCTCGAGGTGATGTGCGTTCTCGAGGTGATGTGTGTTCTCGAGGTGATGTGTGTTCTCAATGTGTGTGTGTTCTCGATGTGTGTGTGTTCTCGAGGTGATGTGTGTTCTCGATGTGTGTGTGTGTTCTCGATGTGTGTGTGTTCTCGATGTGTGTGTGTTCTCGAGGTGATGTGTGTTCTCGAGGCGATGTGTGTTCTCGATGTGTGTGTGTTCTCGAGGCGATGTGTGTTCTCGATGTGTGTGTGTTCTCGAGGTGATGTGTGTTCTCGAGGTGATGTGTGTTCTCGAGGTGATGTGTGTTCTCGAGGCGATGTGTGTTCTCGAGGTGATGTGTGTTCTCGATGTGTGTGTGTTCTCGATGTGTGTGTGTTCTCGAGGTGATGTGTGTTCTCGAGGTGATGTGTGTTCTCGAGGTGATGTGTGTTCTCGAGGCGATGTGTGTTCTCGATGTGTGTGTGTTCTCGAGGCGATGTGTGTTCTCGATGTGTGTGTGTTCTCGAGGTGATGTGTGTTCTCGAGGTGATGTGTGTTCTCGAGGTGATGTGTGTTCTCGAGGTGATGTGTGTTCTCGATGTGTGTGTGTTCTCGAGGCGATGTGTGTTCTCGAGGTGATGTGTGTTCTCGAGGCGATGTGTGTTCTCGAGGCGATGTGTGTTCTCGAGGTGATGTGTGTTCTCGAGGTGATGTGTGTTCTCGAGGCGATGTGTGTTCTCGAGGCGATGTGTGTTCTCGAGGTGATGTGTGTTCTCGAGGTGATGTGTGTTCTCGATGTGTGTGTGTTCTCGAGGTGATGTGTGTTCTCGAGGTGATGTGTGTTCTCGAGGTGATGTGTGTTCTCGAGGTGATGTGTGTTCTCGATGTGTGTGTGTTCTCGATGTGTGTGTGTTCTCGATGTGTGTGTGTTCTCGAGGTGATGTGTGTTCTCTGTGTGTGTGTTCTCGAGGTGATGTGTGTTCTCGATGTGTGTGTGTTCTCGATGTGTGTGTGTTCTCGAGGTGATGTGTGTTCTCGATGTGTGTGTGTTCTCGATGTGTGTGTGTTCTCGAGGTGATGTGCGTTCTCGAGGTGATGTGCGTTCTCGAGGTGATGTGTGTTCTCGATGTGTGTGTGTTCTCGAGGTGATGTGTGTTCTCAATGTGTGTGTGTTCTCGATGTGTGTGTGTTCTCGAGGTGATGTGTGTTCTCGATGTGTGTGTGTTCTCGATGTGTGTGTGTTCTCGAGGTGATGTGTGTTCTCGAGGTGATGTGTGTTCTCGAGGTGTGTTCTCGATGTGTGTGTGTTCTCGAGGTGATGTGTGTTCTCGAGGTGATGTGTGTTCTCGAGGCGATGTGTGTTCTCGATGTGTGTGTGTTCTCGATGTGTGTGTGTTCTCGATGTGTGTGTGTTCTCGAGGTGATGTGTGTTCTCGAGGTGTGTTCTCGATGTGTGTGTGTTCTCGAGGTGATGTGTGTTCTCGAGGCGATGTGTGTTCTCGATGTGTGTGTGTTCTCGATGTGTGTGTGTTCTCGAGGTGATGTGTGTTCTCGATGTGTGTGTGTTCTCGAGGTGATGTGTGTTCTCGATGTGTGTGTGTTCTCGATGTGTGTGTGTTCTCGAGGTGATGTGTGTTCTCGAGGTGATGTGTGTTCTCGATGTGTGTGTGTTCTCGAGGTGATGTGTGTTCTCGATGTGTGTGTGTTCTCAATGTGTGTGTGTTCTCGAGGTGATGTGTGTTTTCGATGTGTGTGTGTTCTCGAGGTGATGTGTGTTCTCGATGTGTGTGTGTTCTCGATGTGTGTGTGTTCTCGAGGTGATGTGTGTTCTCGATGTGTGTGTGTTCTCGATGTGTGTGTGTTCTCGAGGTGATGTGTGTTCTCGAGGTGATGTGTGTTCTCGATGTGTGTGTGTTCTCGAGGTGATGTGTGTTCTCGATGTGTGTGTGTTCTCGATGTGTGTGTGTTCTCGAGGTGATGTGTGTTCTCGAGGTGATGTGTGTTCTCGAGGTGATGTGTGTTCTCGATGTGTGTGTGTTCTCGAGGTGATGTGTGTTCTCGATGTGTGTGTGTTCTCGAGGCGATGTGTGCGTGTTCTCGATGTGTGCGTGTTCTCGAGGTGATGTGTGTTCTCGGTGTGTGTGTGTGTTCTCGAGGTGATGTGTGTTCTCGAGGCGATGTGTGTTCTCAATGTGTGTGTGTGTTCTCGAGGTGATGTGTGTTCTCGAGGCGATGTGTGCGTGTTCTCGATGTGTGCGTGTTCTCGAGGTGATGTGTGTTCTCAGTGTGTGTGTGTGTTCTCGAGGTGATGTGTGCGTGTTCTCGATGTGTTGTGTGTTCTCGAGGTGATGTGTGTTCTCGAGGCGATGTGTGCGTGTTCTCGATTTGTGTGCGTGTTCTCGAGGTGATGTGTGTTCTCAGTGTGTGTGTGTGTTCTCGAGGTGATGTGTGTTCTCGAGGCGATGTGTGCGTGTTCTCGATGTGTGTGTGTGTTCTCGAGGTGATGTGTGTTCTCGAGGCGATGTGTGCGTGTTCTCGATTTGTGTGCGTGTTCTCGAGGTGATGTGTGTTCTCAATGTGTGTGTGTTCTCGAGGTGTGTGTGTTCTCAATGTGTGTGTGTTCTCGAGGTGATGTGTGTTCTTGAGGTGATGCGTGTTCTTGAGGTGATGCGTGTTCTCAATGTGTGTGTGTTTTCGAGATGATGCGTGTTCTCGAGGTGTGTGTTCTCACGAGGTGTGTGAGTTCTCAATGTGTGTGTGTTCTCGAGGTGATGTGTGTTCTCAATGTGTGTGTTTTTTCGAGAATGTGTTCTCAAGGTGATGTGTGTTCTCAATGTGTGTGTGTTCTCAAGGTGATGTGTGTTCTCAATGTGTGTGTGCTCTCGAGGTGTGTGTGCTCTCGAGGTGTGTGTGCTCCCGTATGCATGTGGTTGTGTATAAAGGGGCCGGTGTGTGTAATTGGAGGAGCGGATGAGACGCCTGTGGTGTAATTGAGTTCAGGACCGACTGAAAGAGCCAGCGTCTATTACCAGCAGCGGGGGATCCGGGTTCTGTCTCCTCGTTCACAACACACACACACAGACAGGGAAATGGAAAGGGATCAGAAAGCCTTAGTTTGCACCTTAAGAGGAAGAAGTGCGAGAGTATTTGTTGACGGAGAGTAAATGGCTTTTCCGAGGACAGAAACATGGTTTTAGAGCACGAATGTCACATCATGACGGTTATTTGTTCTGTCTCTCTGCAGGGTGTGTGTGTGTGGAGCTTTAAAAGCAACGAGAAACTGATGGACGTCTAAAGTACTTTAATATCTGCATATACAGCTCATTCAATCAGAGTTAAGAATTACAGTAACGGCATCCCAGCAAACAGAAATACGCTCTGAGAATGTTTTGCTAACGTTCCCATTAAATGATGAAAATGTTCTATTTTAATGTTCTCTGAATGTCCCGTTTTTTTTTTTTTTTTAAACATGAGAACTGTTAAAAATGTGAACGGAACATTCCATTCTATCACTCTTCACACATTATGGGAATGGAATGTTCTCTGAGCATTCCGAAACAAGTTGTAACATTTAAAAAAACAGAATTCCGAAAAAAACGTTACATGAACATCAACATTATTAAAGATCA
>NC_137126.1:49783936-49788936 GCF_949319135.1 Squalius cephalus | reverse complement strand
AATTGAAATTATAACAATTGGTAAATCTGATAAATGACAGAGCAATTAATCACATCAAATATGCTCTTTAATGTTATATTTCAAAATTACAATTAAGTTACAAAAATTACAAAAATATAACAAATTGCTCCAAAAGGTTGGAAAAACAAATATTTTTGCATTTTGAATGTGTCTAGTCGAAATGGTATAATGATTTATTGTGTGGTGGGACATTGAGAACAAATTACATATTAGAGTATTATTAAGGTATGTGTGTGTGTGTTTGTGTGTGTACACAAGAGTACACACTCCAGCTTATGAAATGTGTTTTGTGTTGCAAGTGATTGAAAAATACAAATGCAATGGCAATCAATGATTCATGTAACGTTATATTTTGACAGGATATAAAATATTACCCAGAGCACTCTGCTTTAATACGTATGTAGCCTTAATGTAACTAGAAATACTATTAATACAGTATAATATATAATATAATTTAAAATAAAATAAATACATTTAAATTTATTTAAAATAAAATGAAGAAATACATCTTCATTCCTTTTCATACCCACTAACATTTCCCTTAGTTTCAGATAATGTAAGCTAGCCAAACTGAGCCAAAGCTTCTGGCCTGGTTGCAAAGTAGTTGTAGAGTTTTTGACTGCATCAATAGTAATGTATACGATGGGCTATATATTAAATGTTCTAGCCTAAAAATGTTAGACGAGCTTTCTTCCAACTTACCTTCTCCATCATCACGACGTGTGTTCGCGCGATGTTGTTGGTTACCTAGTAACGAACGTACGGTGGCCGAGAATGTTCCGTCAACTTCCGTGTGTTCGCGCATAGACATCATCATATAATATCTATGTGTTCGCGCATCTATGTTGCCTATTAACGAACGCAATCTGGCCGAGATACGTGCTGGCGGCAGGAAACTTCACTTTGTGTGCCCGCGCCTCATATACAACGTTATATATAAAGCTTGTAGGACAACTTGGTTGGCATTGCCTTTTCAGCGTGAGAAATACACGGTGTGGCGTGTGAGCGTGTGAACTGGTTG
The DNA here is from genome assembly GCF_949319135.1 of Squalius cephalus. Classification (NCBI taxonomy): domain Eukaryota; kingdom Metazoa; phylum Chordata; class Actinopteri; order Cypriniformes; family Leuciscidae; genus Squalius; species Squalius cephalus. The sequence goes on along the minus strand of NC_137126.1, from coordinate 49,787,894 downwards.
AATTGCGTGTGTCTCACGGCCAATGCGTGAGACTTGAGAACCCTGCTTTTTTCAGGATTCATTGATGAGTAAAACGTTAAGAGCATTTATTCATAAAAACAGCATTTATTCAAAATAAAAACATTTCTAACAATATAAATCGTTACCATCACCTTTTATCAATTTAACGCATCCTTGTTGAATTAAAGTACTAATTTCTTAAAAAAAAAAATAGTTATTGTTCCCAAACTTTTGAACGGTAGTGTATATTGTTACAAAAGATTTCTATTCTAAATAAATACAGTTCTTTTTAACTTTTTATTCATCAAATAATCCTGAAAAAAGTATCTCAGGTTATAAAAAAAATATTAAGCAGCACAACTGTTTCCAACATTGATCATAAATCATCATATTAGAATGATTTCTGAAGGATCATAAGACACCAAAGACTGGAGTACTTGCTGATGAAAATTCAGCTTTGCATCACAAAAATAAATTACATTTTAAAGTATATTAAAAAAGAGAACCATTATTTTAAATTGTAATAATATTTCATAATATTACTGTTTTTTTTTTTTTTTTTTTTTTTTTTTTTTTAACTGCAGGCTTGATGAGCATAAGAGACTTCTTTCAAAAACATTAAAAATATTAATGTTTCCAAACTTTTGACTGGCACTGTATATATATATATATATATATATATATATATATATACACACACACATACATATATATATTCAATAATTATAATTAACCACAAAACTACAATTTATGTCTTAAATTCTTCACTTTTAACAAGCTTTTATTTTGTCTGGTAAACTTCTGTCCACAAAATGTTAGAAATGATGCGAATGTGTAAATAAAGTTAAACTAGTAGTGCACATCTTGTTTTCTGTAAACATTTCCTGCGAACTGAGACGCTGAAAACAGTGTATATAGTAAATTCAACTATTTGAGAGTGAATATATTTAATGATATATTTAATCTAATAATATATTTATTTAATAAAATCACAGCCTTTGTTTTGAGAATTGCAGTTAATAAGCTAAATGGCGATTACCCTGCAGCCTCATTTATGTATTTTAATTTGACATGCACTATAATTAATCATCTCACAAACCCCTGTATAATCCAGCAGAGGATTCCAGTGGTGTTGTGTTTTACCTGACCAGCTCCTCGTTGTACAGGGATTTGGGCGACTCTCGTCCGAGGATGTAAACCTGTCCTTTAAACACCGACAGCTGAACACGACCCTCCACGTTCTCCTGGGATTTATCAACACAGTGACGGACGAACTCACACTCCGGACTGTACCAGAACCCTGAGCGCACACAGAACCACAACACTGCATTAAACACACATCACAGGTTTGATTTTAACCATCGGCTCCGAGGCCATTCAAAATTCTTTGAATTTTCAATTTTCATTGTAACAAAGTTTCAACAACATTCCCAATGGCTCAATCCAGTCAGCAGTTTATAACACAGCTCATTTAAAAACATCATTTAAATCCAAATATATAAACCAAACAAAAATTAGGATAAAAATCAAGATAGAATTCAAGACAAAAACTGCTGTGTTCATTTAAGAAGTAGATGCATAAATAAATAATCCAAGGAAATAAATGACAATAATGACAAAGCAGCCTATTTTTCTTATTTACAGAAACTAGGAGTGGCAATATATTAAAAATAATTATAAACAACTAAAATTCTGTAGCTCCAGAAGTGAATGCTCTTCAAATCTTCACTCTTTTAGACCAATGATATACACTCACCTAAAGGATTATTAGGAACACCATACTAATACTGTGTTTGACCCCCTTTCGCCTTTAGAACTGCCTTAATTCTACGTGGCATTGATTCAACAAGGTGCTGAAAGCATTCTTTAGAAATGTTGGCCCATATTGATAGGATAGCATCTTGCAGTTGATGGAGATTTGTGGGATGCACATCCAGGGCACGAAGCTCCCGTTCCACCACATCCCAAAGATGCTCTATTGGGTTGAGATCTGGTGACTGTGGGGGCCATTTTAGTACAGTGAACTCATTGTCATGTTCAAGAAACCAATTTGAAATGATTCGAGCTTTGTGACATGGTGCATTATCCTGCTGGAAGTAGCCATCAGAGGATGGGTACATGGTGGTCATAAAGGGATGGACATGGTCAGAAACAATGCTCAGGTAGGCCGTGGCATTTAAACGATGCCCAATTGGCACTAAGGGGCCTAAAGCAGTGGTCTCAAACCGGTTCCACGGAGGGCCTAGTGTATGCAGGTTTTCTCTTTTACCTTGAACCAAACTGATTGAGTAGGTCACTAATTGGTTAAGATCTCCCCTCACCTGGTAGTCTAGGTCTTAATTGGGCACTAATTGAAGGGAAAGACCAAAAACCTGCATACACTAGGCCCTCCGTGGAACCGGTTTGAGAACTCTGGCCTAAAGTGTGCCAAGAAAACATCCCCCACACCATTACACCACCACCACCAGCCTGCACAGTGGTAACAAGGCATGATGGATCCATGTTCTCATTCTGTTTACGCCAAATTCTGACTCTACCATCTGAATGTCTCAACAGAAATCGAGACTCATCAGACCAGGCAACAGTTTTCCAGTCTTCAACTGTCCAATTTTGGTGAGCTCGTGCAAACTGTAGCCTCTTTTTCCTATTTGTAGTGGAGATGAGTGGTACCCGGTGGGGTCTTCTGCTGTTGTAGCCCATCCGCCTCAAGGTTGTGCGTGTTGTGGCTTCACAAATGCTTTGCTGCATACCTCGATTGTAACGAGTGGTTATTTCAGTCAAAGTTGCTCTTCTATCAGCTTGAATCAGTCGGCCCATTCTCCTCTGACCTCTAGCATCAACAAGGCATTTTCGCCCACAGGACTGCCGCATACTGGATGTTTTTCCCTTTTCACACCATTCTTTGTAAACCCTAGAAATGGTTGTGCGTGAAAATCCCAGTAACTGAGCAGATTGTGAAATACTCAGACCGGCCCGTCTGGCACCAACAACCATGCCACGCTCAAAATTGCTTAAATCACCTTTCTTTCCCATTCTGACATTCAGTTTGGAGTTCAGGAGATTGTCTTGACCAGGACCACACCCCTAAATGCATTGAAGCAACTGCCATGTGATTGGTTGATTAGATAATTGCATTAATGAGAAATTGAACAGGTGTTCCTAATAATCCTTTAGGTGAGTGTATATATATATATATATATATATATATATATATATATATATATATATATATATATATATATATATATATATATATATATATATATTAAAAATTCTGTTGTTTCATAAGTTTCAATAAGTGAATAATCTTCTGGGTTCACAATATTGATGACCAATGAATTTGCATGACTTTTCTAGTAGTTTGTAATAGTTTTGATTATTATTATTAATATTATTATTTACTCACAAATAGCAATTTCTCAACAATTTCTACCTATAAATATATATTTTATATTAAGCTTAACATAACTAGAAATTACATTTCCAGGTCAAGAAATCACCCTTTTAAAACTCCCTCATATATCCAAGTTTTCCAAGATCATGTAAATCTTAGATCTTCAATAAAATGGTGGCTGTTGAGGTAGTGAATTACTGTACTGAATCACTGTACTGAATCACTGTATGGAATCACTGTACTGAATCACTGTATGGAATCACTGTACTGAATCACTGTACTGAATAACTGCACTGAATTACTGCACTGAATCACTGTATGGAATCACTGTACTGAATCACTGTACTGAATAACTGCACTGAATTACTGTACTGAATCACTTTACTGAATCACTGCACTGAATCACTTTACTGAATCACTGTATGGAATCATTGTGTATCACTGCACTGAATCACTGCACTGAATCACTGTATGGAATCATTGTACTGTATCACTGTACTGAATAACTGCACTGAATTACTGTACTGAATCACTTTACTGAATCACTGCACTGAATCACTTTAC